>NC_048572.1:5382328-5542328 GCF_013265735.2 Oncorhynchus mykiss
ATTTGACCAGTTCTCCCTCCAAAAACAGGTATTAACCTCAAGGGAATTTATATACAAAGGTAACTGAAATTAAATGACTTCACAGGTGTTGGCACCAAAACACACACGTTTCTCTCACCCCAGGTATGTTGGAGACGATCTCCAAGGTGACTCCACAGCCAGGAATGGTGCTGCGATGAGACATCTTCTTCATCAGACTCTGACCCCAACCCTGGTACATAACCACGATATCAGCATCAACTATACCCATGATATCAGCATCAACTATACCCATGATATCAGCATCCACTACACCCACGATATCAACATCAACTATACCCACGATATAAAACACCCACCTATACCCACGATATCAACACATCAACTATACCCACGATATCAACATCCACTATACCCACGATATCAACATCAACTATACCCACGATATAAAACTATACCAAATTAAGTTACATCATACAAATCAGCATTGGTATAGACTGGATACTAATTATTCATGAATTATTATGCCCAGAAATGAAGGAACATTGAACAGCTGCTGCTTAAATACATGTACAACTTCATTATACAGGAGCAAGTTACTGAGCATATATCCGACCTGTTGTCCAGTGTGTGTGTGTGTGTGACTCCTACCTGTCGTCCGGTGTGTGTGTGTGACTCCTACCTGTCGTCCAGTGTGTGTGTGACTCCTACCTGTCTTCCGGCTAGGTTGACACAGATGCGTTTTCTGAGAACCAGCTGCATGTTAGCAGGGTGTGAGAGCTGAACTACGACCCTGACTGTCAGGTACACTCGGAGGTCAGCAGACGCGGTGCGACTCAACTGGGGACAGTCATGTACCGTAGAGTCCCACGCCGCCTCCGCACCAACCTGGGGAGGGGGATGATATATGCCTGGGTCAACATCTAGTCCCCTAGTTACTTCTGATAGACCTTAAAAGGGGTCTGATAGGAGTAAGCAGCACGGCAGAGATTCCACCGGGCCGGTAGCACCGGTTCCTACACATCGGATCCTTTCAGATCTATGACAAGTGTCTGAAGAAAAGACCAGGTGTTGATTTGGACCAGGAGATCACTACTGGTGTTAGAGCTTCAGTCGGTTTCAGCTCCAGTTTGTGTCTTTAAGACCGTTAGCTCACCTCTCCATCGGAATGTTTGACGATGTGCAGGTCGAAGAACTCATCCTCATCCTCATGGTTCAGCATGGTGTCCAGACCTCCAGCCAGCGGAGCAGACAGGTTGTCCTGGAAATCATCAGCTAGAGAGAGACAGAGAGAGAGAGAGAGAGACAGAGAGAGAGACAGAGAGAGAGACAGAGAGAGAGACAGAGAGAGAGACAGAGAGAGAGAGAGAGAGAGAGAGAGAGAGACAGAGAGAGAGGAGGGTTCAGAGTCAACGTCAAAATACATCTGATTTAACCTTTATTTAGTCAATGCTGAGACCAAGGTGTCTTCATTTAGACAGGGAGTCAATGCTGAGACCAAGGTGTCTTCATTTAGACAGGGAGTCAATGCTGAGACCAAGGTGTCTTCATTAAGATCTAAGCTAACAGTTGATTAAATTATTTGAACATGTTTTTCTAGGCAAGACAATTTCAAGATCGACCTAAATAATACAATTTAAAAAAATCGGCATGGGGGGGGGGGTCACCACCTTTGTGGAGAGGGAGCACACGGGCCGCCTTCCAAACTCTGGCATCTAAAAATGTGTGTCAATGACTCTGCAATCAAGGGGAACAGGAAGCTGCAGCATGAAAAGAACGAGCAAATCAGCCCCAGGAGATTTTTTTTTTAAGCAAGGCATCTAGCACATCACTAGTAGAACGTTGTTGAAGTTAAAATAAACATTCAGTAGAAGTTGACTGATCTTCCAATGAGCCAACTGGAGTCTCAGGGAGGGGCAGGCAGTTGACTGATCTTCCAATGAGCCAACTGGAGTCTGAATGGGGGGCAGGCAGTTGACTGATCTTCCAATGAGCCAACTGGAGTCTCAGGGAGGGGCAGGCAGTTGACTGATCTTCCAATGAGCCAACTGGAGTCTGAATGAGGGGCAGGAAGTTGACTGATCTTCCAATGAGCCAACTGGAGTCTCAGGGAGGGGCAGGCAGTTGACTGATCTTCCAATGAGCCAACTGGAGTCTGAATGAGGGGCAGGAAGTTGACTGATCTTCCAATGAGCCAACTGGAGTCTCAGGGAGGGGCAGGCAGTTGACTGATCTTCCAATGAGCCAACTGGAGTCTGAATGAGGGGCAGGAAGTTGACTGATCTTCCAATGAGCCAACTGGAGTCTCAGGGAGGGGCAGGCAGTTGACTGGCTGGCTGACCAGGGTCAATTAAACCAGTTTCTTTCAAATAAAAAGCCTGCCAAAATAAATTGCTTTTTAAAAGCATCACTTCTCATTTCTTTCAGTAATGATGCCAGAGTCTGACAACTTTCTTAGGCAGGGAAGGAGAAGAATTTCCATGCTTCAGTTCATTAAACAGTTTAGAAAATGTAGATGAACCTGCAGCAGTCAGATAGAAATTAGAGAGTAGAGTAGCTTGATTTAGCTTTCTTAATTGAGGAGGCATACCTATTTCTTAATTGAGGAGGCACACCTATTTCTTAATTGAGGAGGCACACCTATTTCTTAATTGAGGAGGCACACTTATTTCTTAATTGAGGAGGCACACCTTTTTCTTAATTGAGGAGGCACACCTATTTCTTAATTGAGGAGGCACACCTATTTCTTAATTGAGGAGGCACACCTATTTCTTAATTGAGGAGGCACACCTATTTCTTAACTGCCTGAAATGCTGCCAATTAGTTTTTCTAACACGAAGAAGGGAGAGTGAAGAAGGGAAAGAGTGTAGGAGAGAGGAAAAGAGAGAATGAGAGAGGAAAAGAGAGAAGGAGAGAGGAAAATAGAGAAGGAGAGAGGAAAAGAGAGAAGGGAAGAGGAGAACGCACCACTAAGGTCCAGGAAGAGGACAGGAATGTGAGTCTCCATCCCAGGAACAGGAACTCTGGAACAGGGGGAAATTAACCAATCAGAACACTGGGAGCTCACAGCTCCCCCCCCCCCCCCCCCCCACACACACACCCTCTACCTCTCTGCGGGGGCTCCAGGGATCCCGCTACCAGCCGAAGGTAACAGGACGGCGTTACGTTCCTCTGTCAGGGTCAGACGACATTCTAACAGCTGAGCCTCCCTCTCCACGTCATCCTCTGACTTATCTACACACACACACACACACACACACACACACAAACACCATATTCACTGATTATAGTCTTGTCAAACTGCTCAACAGAAAGCTCCAGACAGAGGCTTTGAATCTGACTGGACTTGAGACAGCAGTCAGGAGTACAGGTCATCAATACGCTCTGTGTGTAATGTAGTGTGTGTCGTGAGGAGGTCATCAATACGCTCTGTGTGTAATGTAGTGTGTGTCGTGAGGAGGTCATCAATACGCTCTGTGTGTAATGTAGTGTGTGTCGTGAGGAGGTCATCAATATGCTCTGTGTGTAATGTAGTGTGTGTCGTGAGGAGGTCATCAATATGCTCTGTGTGTAATGTAGGGTGTTAGTCAGGGCTGACCGGGCTTTTGGACCATCTTCTGCAGGTGCTGGTCCAGGTACTCTTGTCTCGTAGTGAGGGTGGTCAGCCACTGGTCCCTCAACCTCTCCAGATCAACTTCCTGCAGACACACACACACACACACACACACACCTCAGCTCTATCCCTCCTATATAGATTGTCTTCTCCTACACAGACTCACACCTCAGCCCTGGTACTATCTGAACTTGTCCAATAAGAAAAACATTTATGTTTCGGTACGGTGTGCCCAACTGAAAAAAAAACGAGACTACTTTCCTCAACTGAACTCACGGGGAGAATCTCCTCCGTCCTCCACTCCACTCACGGGGAGAATCTCCTATCTCCTCAACTCAACTCACGGGGAGAATCTCCTCCGTCCTCCACTCAAATCACGGGGAAATTGAATCTCCTCCGTCCTCCACTCAAATCACGGGGAAATTGAATCTCCTCCGTCCTCCACTCAAATCACGGGGAAATTGAATCTCCTCCGTCCTCCACTCAAATCACGGGGAAATTGAATCTCCTCCGTCCTCCACTCAAATCACGGGGAAATTGAATCTCCTCCGTCCTCCACTCAAATCACGGGGAAATTGAATCTCCTCCTCCTTCACTCAACTCACGGGGAGAATCTCCTCCTTCACTCAACTCACGGGGAGAATCTCCTCCTTCACTCAACTCACGGGGAGAATCTCCTCCTTCACTCAACTCACAGGGAGAATCTCCTCCTTCACTCAACTCACGGGGAGAATCTCCTCCTTCACTCAACTCACGGGGAGAATCTCCTCCTTCACTCAACTCACGGGGAGAATCTCAACTGCATTGCCTTTATTCCTTTCTGTCTCCTCTCCTTCCTATCAAAGCCCATTGGATGAGAAGATGAGAGGGGAGGAACCTCTGACATTTCAATCCAATGGGCTTTGAGAAGGAGAAGGAGGAGAGGAGTGAGGACACGAGGAGTTAAGGAAATACAATTGAGGTTCTCGCAATGTGTCAGATTACCATAAACTGATTCCAATCAGTGTTACCTGATAGCTGTCCATGTCCTCATTCGAAGGGCGGGCCTGCCGAACCTCCACGTTGCCGATGGAAACAGAGAGGATTTTTGTGGCAATGAGAGGCATGGTGCCCGAGTCCTGTACGGACCGGACCTCCACCTGAACACGACGAGACTGGCCCTGGGGAGGGGGAGACAGGGTTCAGGTTAGAGACTGGCCCTGGTGAGGGGGAGACAGGGTTCAGGTTAGAGACTGGCCCTGGGGAGGGGGAGACAGGGTTCAGGTTACAGACTGGCCCTGGGGAGGGGGAGACAGGGTTCAGGTTAGAGACTGGCCCTGGGGAGGGGGACAGGGTTCAGGTTACAGACTGGCCCTAGAGAGGGGGACAGGGTTCAGGTTAGAGACTGGCCCTGGGGAGGGGGACAGGGTTCAGGTTACAGACTGGCCCTGGGGAGGGGGAGACAGGGTTCAGGTTACAGACTGGCCCTGGGGAGGGGGAGACAGGGTTCAGGTTAGAGACTGGCCCTGGGGACAGGGTTCAGGTTACAGACTGGCCCTAGAGAGGGGGACAGGGTTCAGGTTAGAGACTGGCCCTGGAGAGGGAGACAGGGTTCAGGTTACAGACTGGCCCTGGGGAGGGGGAGACAGGGTTCAGGTTAGAGACCAGCACTAGAGAGGGGGACAGGGTTCAGGTTAGAGACTGGCCCTAGAGAGGGGGACAAGGTTCAGGTTACAGACTGGCCCTGGGGAGGGGGAGACAGGGTTCAGGTTACAGACTGGCCCTGGGGAGGGGGAGACAGGGTTCAGGTTACAGACTGGCCCTGGGGAGGGGGAGACAGGGATCAGGTTAGAGACTGGCCCTGGGGAGGAGGAGACAGGGTTCAGGTTGGAGACTGGCCCTGGGGAGGGGGAGACAGGGTTCAGGTTAGAGACCGGCCCTAGAGAGGGGGACAGGGTTCAGGTTAGAGACTGGCCCTGGGAAGGGGGAGACAGGGTTCAGGTTAGAGACTGGCCCTAGAGAGGGGGACAGGGTTCAGGTTACAGACTGGCCCTAGAGAGGGAGACAGGGTTCAGGTTAGATACTGGCCCTAGAGAGGGGGAGACAGGGTTCAGGTTAGAGACTGGCCCTAGAGAGGGGGACAGGGTTCAGGTTAGAGACTGGCCCTAGAGAGGGGGACAGGGTTCATGTTAGAGACTGGCCCTAGAGAGGGAGACAGGGTTCAGGTTAGAGACTGGCCCTAGAGAGGGGGAGACAGGGTTCAGGTTAGAGACTGGCCCTAGAGAGGGGGACAGGGTTCAGGTTACAGACTGGCCCTAGAGAGGGAGACAGGGTTCAGGTTAGAGACTGGCCCTAGAGAGGGGGAGACAGGGTTCAGGTTAGAAACTGGCCCTAGAGAGGGGGACAGGGTTCAGGTTAGAGACTGGCCCTAGAGAGGGGGACAGGGTTCAGGTTACAGACTGGCCCTGGGGAGGGGGAGACAGGGATCAGGTTAGAGACTGACCCTGGGGAGGAGGAGACAGGGTTCAGGTTGGAGACTGGCCCTGGGGAGGGGGAGAGGGTTCAGGTTAGAGACTGGCCCTAGAGAGGGGGACAGGGTTCAGGTTACAGACTGGCCCTAGAGAGGGAGACAGGGTTCAGGTTAGATACTGGCCCTAGAGAGGGGGAGACAGGGTTCAGGTTAGAGACTGGCCCTAGAGAGGGGGACAGGGTTCAGGTTACAGACTGGCCCTAGAGAGGGGGACAGGGTTCAGGTTAGAGACTGGCCCTAGAGAGGGGGAGACAGGGTTCAGGTTAGAAACTGGCCCTAGAGAGGGGGACAGGGTTCAGGTTAGAGACTGGCCCTAGAGAGGGGGACAGGGTTCAGGTTAGAGACTGGCCCTAGAGAGGGGGACAGGGTTCAGGTTAGAGACTGGACCTAGAGAGGGGGACAGGGTTCAGGTTACAGACTGGCCCTAGAGAGGGAGACAGGGTTCAGGTTAGAGACTGGCCCTAGAGAGGGGGACAGGGTTCAGGTTACAGACTGGCCCTAGAGAGGGGGACAGGGTTCAGGTTACAGACTGGCCCTAGAGAGGGAGACAGGGTTCAGGTTAGAGACTGGCCCTAGAGAGGGGGACAGGGTTCAGGTTACAGACTGGCCCTAGAGAGGGGGACAGGGTTCAGGTTAGAGACTGGCCCTGGGGAGGGGGAGACAGGGTTCAGGTTAGAGACTGGCCCTGGGGAGGAGGAGACAGGGTTCAGGTTAGAGACTGGCCCTGGGGAGGAGGAGACATGGTTCAGGTTAGAGACTGGCCCTGGGGAGGAGGAGACAGGGTTCAGGTTAGAGACTGGCCCTGGGGACAAGGTTCAGGTTACAGACTGGACCTGGGGAGGGGGAGACAGGGTTCAGGTTAGAGACTGGCCCTGGGGACAAGGTTCAGGTTAGAGACTGGCCCTGGGGAGGAGGAGACAGGGTTCAGGTTAGAGACTGGCCCTGGGGAGACAGGGTTCAGGTTACAGACTGGACCTGGGGAGGGGGAGACAGGGTTCAGGTTAGAGACTGGCCCTGGGGACAAGGTTCAGGTTAGAGACTGGCCCTGGGGAGGAGGAGACAGGGTTCAGGTTAGAGACTGGCCCTGGGGACAAGGTTCAGGTTAGAGACTGGCCCTGAGGAGGAGGAGACAGGGTTCAGGTTAGAGACTGGCCCTGGGGAGACAGGGTTCAGGTTACAGACTGGACCTGCAGGGATCACAGACCTTTCCTACTAAACATCTAGTATACATCAAATAAAACGACTCTTGTTGACACTCCCAAGAGGTAGCGCCAAAACACACTGCCTCCCGTACTGCACACAGAAAACAAGCTACCGACCTGTCTGAGCTGGAAGATGCCCCCAGTGCCCACGTCCTTGGGTGGTAGGACCTCTACAGGGGTGAACTCTCCTGCTTCATTCAGCTCCAACACATGAACCCACAGCTCTAATCTACGAGTCACCTCACTCCACCTGGTCTCACACACACACACACACACACACACACACACACACACACACGTTATCACGACAGTAATCAAATCAAGCTTTATTTATACAGAACATTTCAGACATGAACATAACACAATGTGCTTCACAGGAAAAAACTAAAACATTTACTACAGAACAAGTGTAAAAGGATAAAAAAAATTAAAAAAGAATAACAAAACTGCACAACAACAAAAAATTAATTCCACTGAAATGTGTCGTCCGCATTTAACCCAACCCCTCTGAATCAGAGGGGCGGGGGGGGGTCTCTAAATTAAAGTTAAAAAATAAAAAAATAAAAAAAATATACCAACCCACAGCTCCAGTCACCTGGTTATATACCAACCCACAGCTCTAGTCACCTGGTTATACACCAACCCACAGCTCCAGTCACCTGGTTATATACCAACCCACAGCTCCAGTCACCTGGTTATATACCAACCCACAGCTCCAGTCACCTGGTTATATACCAACCCACAGCTCTAGTCACCTGGTTATATACCAACCCACAGCTCCAGTCACCTGGTTATATACCAACCCACAGCTCCAGTCACCTGGTTATATACCAACCCACAGCTCTAGTCACCTGGTTATATACTAACCCACAGCTCCAGTCACCTGGTTATATACCAACCCACAGCTCCAGTCACCTGGTTATATACCAACCCACAGCTCTAGTCACCTGGTTATATACCAACCCACAGCTCCAGTCACCTGGTTATATACCAACCCACAGCTCTAGTCACCTGGTTATATACCAACCCACAGCTCTAGTCACCTGGTTATATACCAACACACAGCTCCACCTGGTTATATACCAACCCACAGCTCCAGTCACCTGGTTATATACCAACCCACAGCTCCAGTCACCTGGTTATATACCAACCCACAGCTCTAGTCACCTGGTTATATACCAACCCACAGCTCTAGTCACCTGGTTATATACCAACCCACAGCTCTAGTCACCTGGTTATATACCAAACCACAGCTCTAGTCACCTGGTTATATACCAACACACAGCTCCACCTGGTTATATACCAACCCACAGCTCCAGTCACCTGGTTATATACCAACCCACAGCTCCAGTCACCTGGTTATATACCAACCCACAGCTCCAGTCACCTGGTTATATACCAACCCACAGCTCTAGTCACCTGGTTATATACCAACCCACAGCTCTAGTCACCTGGTTATATACCAACCCACAGCTCTAGTCACCTGGTTATATACCAAACCACAGCTCTAGTCACCTGGTTATATACCAACACACAGCTCCACCTGGTTATATACCAACCCACAGCTCCAGTCACCTGGTTATATACCAACCCACAGCTCCAGTCACCTGGTTATATACCAACCCACAGCTCCAGTCACCTGGTTATATACCAACCCACAGCTCTAGTCACCTGGTTATATACCAACCCACAGCTCTAGTCACCTGGTTATATACCAACCCACAGCTCTAGTCACCTGGTTATATACCAAACCACAGCTCTAGTCACCTGGTTATATACCAACACACAGCTCCACCTGGTTATATACCAACCCACAGCTCCAGTCACCTGGTTATATACCAACCCACAGCTCTAGTCACCTGGTTATATACCAACCCACAGCTCTAGTCACCTGGTTATATATCAACCCACAGCTCTAGTCACCTGGTTATATACCAACCCACAGCTCTAGTCACCTGGTTATATACCAACCCACAGCTCCAGTCACCTGGTTATATACCAACCCACAGCTCTAGTCACCTGGTTATATACCAACCCACAGCTCTAGTCACCTGGTTATATACCAACCCACAGCTCCAGTCACCTGGTTATACAGCAACCCACAGCTCTAGTCACCTGGTTATATACCAACCCACAGCTCCAGTCACCTGGTTATATACCAACCCACAGCTCTAGTCACCTGGTTATACACCAACCCACAGCTCCACCAGGTTATATACCAACCCACAGCTCTAGTCACCTGGTTATATACCAACCCACAGCTCCAGTCACCTGGTTATACACCAACCCACAGCTCTAGTCACCTGGTTATATACCAACCCACAGCTCTAGTCACCTGGTTATATACCAACCCACAGCTCCACCTGGTTATACACCAACCCACAGCTCTAGTCACCTGGTTATATACCAACCCACAGCTCTAGTCACCTGGTTATATACCAACCCACAGCTCTAGTCACCTGGTTATATACCAACGCACAGCTCTAGTCATCTGGTTATATACCAACCCACAGCTCTAGTCACCTGGTTATATACCAACCCACAGCTCCAGTCACCTGGTTATACACCAACCCACAGCTCCAGACACCTGGTTATACACCAACCCACAGCTCTAGTCACCTGGTTATATACCAACCCACAGCTCTAGTCACCTGGTTATACACCAACCCACAGCTCTAGTCACCTGATTATACACCAACCCACAGCTCTAGTCACCTGGTTATACACCAACACACAGCTCTAGTCACCTGGTTATACACCAACCCACAGCTCCAGTCACCTGGTTATACACCAACCCACAGCTCCAGTCACCGGGTTATATACCAACCCACAGCTCCATCTGGTTATATACCAACCCACAGCTCCAGTCACCTGGTTATATACCAACCCACAGCTCCACCTGGTTATATACCAACCCACAGCTCCAGTCACCTGGTTATATACCAACCCACAGCTCCAGTCACCTGGTTATATACCAACCCACAGCTCCAGTCACCTGGTTATATACCAACCCACAGCTCCACCTGGTTATATACCAACCCACAGCTCTAGTCACCTGGTTATATACCAACCCACAGCTCTAGTCACCTGGTTATATACCAAACCACAGCTCTAGTCACCTGGTTATATACCAACCCACAGCTCCAGTCACCTGGTTATATACCAACCCACAGCTCCAGTCACCTGGTTATATACCAACCCACAGCTCCAGTCACCTGGTTATATACCAACCCACAGCTCTAGTCACCTGGTTATATACCAACCCACAGCTCCAGTCACCTGGTTATATACCAACCCACAGCTCCAGTCACCTGGTTATATACCAACCCACAGCTCTAGTCACCTGGTTATATACTAACCCACAGCTCCAGTCACCTGGTTATATACCAACCCACAGCTCCAGTCACCTGGTTATATACCAACCCACAGCTCTAGTCACCTGGTTATATACCAACCCACAGCTCTAGTCACCTGGTTATATACCAACCCACAGCTCCAGTCACCTGGTTATATACCAACCCACAGCTCTAGTCACCTGGTTATATACCAACCCACAGCTCTAGTCACCTGGTTATATACCAACACACAGCTCCACCTGGTTATATACCAACCCACAGCTCCAGTCACCTGGTTATATACCAACCCACAGCTCCAGTCACCTGGTTATATACCAACCCACAGCTCTAGTCACCTGGTTATATACCAACCCACAGCTCTAGTCACCTGGTTATATACCAACCCACAGCTCTAGTCACCTGGTTATATACCAAACCACAGCTCTAGTCACCTGGTTATATACCAACACACAGCTCCACCTGGTTATATACCAACCCACAGCTCCAGTCACCTGGTTATATACCAACCCACAGCTCCAGTCACCTGGTTATATACCAACCCACAGCTCCAGTCACCTGGTTATATACCAACCCACAGCTCTAGTCACCTGGTTATATACCAACCCACAGCTCTAGTCACCTGGTTATATACCAACCCACAGCTCTAGTCACCTGGTTATATACCAAACCACAGCTCTAGTCACCTGGTTATATACCAACACACAGCTCCACCTGGTTATATACCAACCCACGGCTCCAGTCACCTGGTTATATACCAACCCACAGCTCCAGTCACCTGGTTATATACCAACCCACAGCTCCAGTCACCTGGTTATATACCAACCCACAGCTCTAGTCATCTGGTTATATACCAACCCACAGCTCTAGTCACCTGGTTATATACCAACCCACAGCTCTAGTCACCTGGTTATATACCAAACCACAGCTCTAGTCACCTGGTTATATACCAACACACAGCTCCACCTGGTTATATACCAACCCACAGCTCCAGTCACCTGGTTATATACCAACCCACAGCTCTAGTCACCTGGTTATATACCAACCCACAGCTCTAGTCACCTGGTTATATATCAACCCACAGCTCTAGTCACCTGGTTATATACCAACCCACAGCTCTAGTCACCTGGTTATATACCAACCCACAGCTCCAGTCACCTGGTTATATACCAACCCACAGCTCTAGTCACCTGGTTATATACCAACCCACAGCTCTAGTCACCTGGTTATATACCAACCCACAGCTCCAGTCACCTGGTTATACAGCAACCCACAGCTCTAGTCACCTGGTTATATACCAACCCACAGCTCCAGTCACCTGGTTATATACCAACCCACAGCTCTAGTCACCTGGTTATACACCAACCCACAGCTCCACCTGGTTATATACCAACCCACAGCTCTAGTCACCTGGTTATATACCAACCCACAGCTCCAGTCACCTGGTTATACGCCAACCCACAGCTCTAGTCACCTGGTTATATACCAACCCACAGCTCTAGTCACCTGGTTATATACCAACCCACAGCTCCACCTGGTTATACACCAACCCACAGCTCTAGTCACCTGGTTATATACCAACCCACAGCTCCAGTCACCTGGTTATATACCAACCCACAGCTCTAGTCACCTGGTTATATACCAACCCACAGCTCTAGTCACCTGGTTATATACCAACCCACAGCTCCAGTCACCTGGTTATACAGCAACCCACAGCTCTAGTCACCTGGTTATATACCAACCCACAGCTCCAGTCACCTGGTTATATACCAACCCACAGCTCTAGTCACCTGGTTATACACCAACCCACAGCTCCACCAGGTTATATACCAACCCACAGCTCTAGTCACCTGGTTATATACCAACCCACAGCTCCAGTCACCTGGTTATACACCAACCCACAGCTCTAGTCACCTGGTTATATACCAACCCACAGCTCTAGTCACCTGGTTATACACCAACCCACAGCTCCACCTGGTTATACACCAACACACAGCTCTAGTCACCTGGTTATATACCAACCCACAGCTCTAGTCACCTGGTTATATACCAACGCACAGCTCTAGTCATCTGGTTATATACCAACCCACAGCTCTAGTCACCTGGTTATATACCAACCCACAGCTCCAGTCACCTGGTTATACACCAACCCACAGCTCCAGACACCTGGTTATACACCAACCCACAGCTCTAGTCACCTGGTTATATACCAACCCACAGCTCTAGTCACCTGGTTATACACCAACCCACAGCTCTAGTCACCTGATTATACACCAACCCACAGCTCTAGTCACCTGGTTATACACCAACCCACAGCTCCAGTCACCTGGTTATACACCAACCCACAGCTCCAGTCACCGGGTTATATACCAACCCACAGCTCCATCTGGTTATATACCAACCCACAGCTCCAGTCACCTGGTTATATACCAACCCACAGCTCCACCTGGTTATATACCAACCCACAGCTCCAGTCACCTGGTTATATACCAACCCACAGCTCCAGTCACCTGGTTATATACCAACCCACAGCTCCAGTCACCTGGTTATATACCAACCCACAGCTCCACCTGGTTATATACCAACCCACAGCTCTAGTCACCTGGTTATACACCAACCCACAGCTCTAGTCACCTGGTTATACACCAACCCACAGCTCTAGTCACCTGGTTATACACCAACCCACAGCTCCAGTCACCTGGTTATATACCAACCCACAGCTCTAGTCACCTGGTTATATACCAACCCACAGCTCCACCTGGTTATATACCAACCCACAGCTCCACCTGGTTATATACCAACCCACAGCTCCACCTGGTTATATACCAACCCACAGCTCCACCTGGTTATATACCAACCCACAGCTCCAGTCATCCGGTTTATATACCAACCCACAGCTCCAGTCACCTGGTTATATACCAACCCACAGCTCCAGTCACCTGGTTATATACCAACCCACAGCTCCACCTTGTTATATACCAACCCACAGCTCTAGTCACCTGGTTATACACCAACCCACAGCTCTAGTCACCTGGTTATACACCAACCCACAGCTCTAGTCACCTGGTTATACACCAACCCACAGCTCCAGTCACCTGGTTATATACCAACCCACAGCTCCAGCTGGTTATATACAAACCCACAGCTCTAGTCACCTGGTTATATACCAACCCACAGCTCTAGTCACCTGGTTATATACCAACCCACAGCTCTAGTCACCTGGTTATATACCAACCCACAGCTCTAGTCACCTGGTTATATACCAACCCACAGCTCTAGTCACCTGGTTATATACCAACCCACAGCTCTAGTCACCTGGTTATATACCAACCCACAGCTCTAGTCACCTGGTTATATACCAACCCACAGCTCTAGTCACCTGGTTATATACCAACCCACAGCTCCAGCTGGTTATATACAAACCCACAGCTCTAGTCACCTGGTTATATACCAACCCACAGCTCTAGTCACCTGGTTATATACCAACCCACAGCTCTAGTCACCTGGTTATATACCAACCCACAGCTCTAGTCACCTGGTTATATACCAACCCACAGCTCTAGTCACCTGGTTATATACCAACCCACAGCTCTAGTCACCTGGTTATATACCAACCCACAGCTCTAGTCACCTGGTTATATACCAACCCACAGCTCCACCTGGTTATATACCAAGCCACAGCTCCAGTCACCTGGTTATATACCAACCCACAGCTCTAGTCACCTGGTTATATACCAACCCACAGCTCTAGTCACCTGGTTATATACCAACCCACAGCTCTAGTCACCTGGTTATATACCAACCCACAGCTCTAGTCACCTGGTTATATACCAACCCACAGCTCCAGTCACCTTGGTTATATACCAACCCACAGCTCCAGTCACCTGGTTATATACCAACCCACAGCTCTAGTCACCTGGTTATATACCAACCCACAGCTCCACCTGGTTATATACCAACCCACAGCTCTAGTTACCTGGTTATACACCAACTCACAGCTCCAGTCACCTGGTTATATACCAACCCACAGCTCTAGTCACCTGGTTATATACCAACCCACAGCTCTAGTCACCTGGTTATACACCAACCCACAGCTCCAGTCACCTGGTTATATACCAACCCACAGCTCTAGTCACCTGGTTATATACCAACCCACAGCTCCAGTCACCTGGTTATATACCAACCCACAGCTCTAGTCACCTGGTTATATACCAACCCACAGCTCCAGTCACCTGGTTATATACCAACCCACAGCTCCAGTCACCTGGTTATATACCAACCCACAGCTCTAGTCACCTGGTTATATACCAACCCACAGCTCCAGTCACCTGGTTATATACCAACCCACAGCTCTAGTCACCTGGTTATATACCAACCCACAGCTCTAGTCACCTGGTTATATACCAACCCACAGCTCCACCTGGTTATATACCAACCCACAGCTCCAGTCACCTGGTTATATACCAACCCACAGCTCCACCTGGTTATATACCAACCCACAGCTCCACTTGGTTATATACCAACCCACAGCTCCAGTCACCTGGTTATATACCAACCCACAGCTCTAGTCACCTGGTTATATACACCAACCCACAGCTCCAGTCACCTGGTTATACACCAACCCACAGCTCCAGTCAACTGACCACCTGGTTATATACCAACCCACAGCTCCAGTCAACTGACCACCTGGTTATACACCAACCCACAGCTCTAGTCAACTGACCACCTGGTTATATACCAACCCACAGCTCTAGTCAACTGACCACCTGGTTATATACCAACCCACAGCTCCAGTCACCTGGTTATATACCAACCCACAGCTCTAGTCACCTGGTTATATACCAACCCACAGCTCCAGTCACCTGGTTATAAACCAACCCACAGCTTGTCACCTGGTTATACACCAACCCACAGCTCTAGTCACCTGGTTATACACCAACCCACAGCTCTAGTCACCTGGTTATACACCAACCCACAGCTCCAGTCACCTGGTTATACACCAACCCACAGCTCCAGTCACCTGGTTATATACCAACCCACAGCTCTAGTCACCTGGTTATATACCAACCCACAGCTCTAGTCACCTGGTTATATACCAACCCACAGCTCTAGTCACCTGGTTATATACCAACCCACAGCTCCAGTCACCTGGTTATATACCAACCCACAGCTCCACCTGGTTATATACCAACCCACAGCTCCAGTCACCTGGTTATATACCAACCCACAGCTCTAGTCACCTGGTTATATACCAACCCACAGCTCTAGTCAACTGACCACCTGGTTATATACCAACCCACAGCTCTAGTCACCTGGTTATACACCAACCCACAGCTCCAGTCACCTGGTTATATACCAACCCACAGCTCTAGTCAACTGACCACCTGGTTATATACCAACCCACAGCTCTAGTCACCTGGTTATACACCAACCCACAGCTCCAGTCACCTGGTTATATACCAACCCGCAGCTCTAGTCACCTGGTTATATACCAACCCACAGCTCCAGTCACCTGGTTATATACCAACCCACAGCTCTAGTCACCTGGTTATATACCAACCCACAGCTCCAGTCACCTGGTTATATACCAACCCACAGCTCCAGTCGCCTGGTTATATACCAACCCACAGCTCTAGTCACCTGGTTATATACCAACCCACAGCTACAGTCACCTGGTTATATACCAACCCACAGCTCTAGTCACCTGGTTATATACCAACCCACAGCTCCACCTGGTCATATACCAACCCACAGCTCCAGTCACCTGGTTATATACCAACCCACAGCTCCACCTGGTTATATACCAACCCACAGCTCCACTTGGTTATATACCAACCCACAGCTCCAGTCACCTGGTTATATACCAACCCACAGCTCTAGTCACCTGGTTATATACACCAACCCACAGCTCCAGTCACCTGGTTATACACCAACCCACAGCTCCAGTCAACTGACCACCTGGTTATATACCAACCCACAGCTCCAGTCAACTGACCACCTGGTTATATACCAACCCACAGCTCCAGTCAACTGACCACCTGGTTATACACCAACCCACAGCTCTAGTCAACAGACCACCTGGTTATATACCAACCCACAGCTCTAGTCAACTGACCACCTGGTTATATACCAACCCACAGCTCCAGTCACCTGGTTATATACCAACCCACAGCTCTAGTCACCTGGTTATATACCAACCCACAGCTCCAGTCACCTGGTTATAAACCAACCCACAGCTTGTCACCTGGTTATACACCAACCCACAGCTCTAGTCACCTGGTTATACACCAACCCACAGCTCTAGTCACCTGGTTATACACCAACCCACAGCTCCAGTCACCTGGTTATACACCAACCCACAGCTCCAGTCACCTGGTTATATACCAACCCACAGCTCTAGTCACCTGGTTATATACCAACCCACAGCTCTAGTCACCTGGTTATATACCAACCCACAGCTCTAGTCACCTGGTTATATACCAACCCACAGCTCCAGTCACCTGGTTATATACCAACCCACAGCTCCACCTGGTTATATACCAACCCACAGCTCCAGTCACCTGGTTATATATCAACCCACAGCTCTAGTCACCTGGTTATATACCAACCCACAGCTCCAGTCACCTGGTTATATACCAACCCACAGCTCTAGTCAACTGACCACCTGGTTATATACCAACCCACAGCTCTAGTCACCTGGTTATATACCAACCCACAGCTCCAGTCACCTAGTTATACAGCAACCCACAGCTCCACCTGGTTATATACCAACCCACAGCTCTAGTCACCTGGTTATATACCAACCCACAGCTCCAGTCACCTGGTTATACACCAACCCACAGCTCTAGTCACCTGGTTATATACCAACCCACAGCTCCAGTCACCTGGTTATATACCAACCCACAGCTCTAGTCAACTGACCACCTGGTTATATACCAACCCACAGCTCTAGTCACCTGGTTATATACCAACCCACAGCTCCAGTCACCTGGTTATACACCAACCCACAGCTCCAGTCACCTGGTTATATACCAACCCACAGCTCCAGTCACCTGGTTATATACCAACCCACAGCTCCAGTCACCTGGTTATATACCAACCCACAGCTCTAGTCAACTGACCACCTGGTTATATACCAACCCACAGCTCTAGTCACCTGGTTATATACCAACCCACAGCTCCAGTCACCTGGTTATACAGCAACCCACAGCTCCACCTGGTTATATACCAACCCACAGCTCCAGTCACCTGCCTCCACCTGGTTATACACCAACCCACAGCCCCACCTGGTTATACACCAACCCACAGCTCCAGTCACCTGCCTCCACCTGGTTATACACCAACCCACAGCCCCACCTGGTTATACACCAACCCACAGCTCCACCTGGTTATATACCAACCCACAGCTCCACCTGGTTATACACCAACCCACAGCTCCACCTGGTTATACACCAACCCACAGCTCCACCTGGTTATACACCAACCCACAGCTCCACCTGGTTATATACCAACCCACAGCTCCACCTGGTTATATACCAACCCACAGCTCCACCTGTTTATATACCAACCCACAGCTCCACCTGGTTATACACCAACCCACAGCTCCACCTGGTTATACACCAACCCACAGCTCCACCTGGTTATATACCAACCCACAGCTCCACCTGGTTATACACCAACCCACAGCTCCACCTGGTTATACACCAACCCACAGCTCCACCTGGTTATACACCAACCCACAGCTCCGCCTGGTTATACACCAACCCACAGCTCCGCCTGGTTATACACCAACCCACAGCTCCACCTGGTTATACACCAACCCACAGCTCCACCTGGTTATACACCAACCCACAGCTCCACCTGGTTATACACCAACCCACAGCTCCACCTGGTTATACACCAACCCACAGCTCCACCTGGTTATACACCAACCCACAGCTCCACCTGGTTATATACCAACCCACAGCTCCACCTGGTTATATACCAACCCACAGCTCCACCTGGTTATATACCAACCCACAGCTCCACCTGGTTATACACCAACCCACAGCTCCACCTGGTTATATACCAACCCACAGCTCCACCTGGTTATACACCAACCCACAGCTCCACCTGGTTATATACCAACCCACAGCTCCACCTGGTTATATACCAACCCACAGCTCCACCTGGTTATACACCAACCCACAGCTCCACCTGGTTATACACCAACCCACAGCTCCACCTGGTTATAGACCAACTCAGTAGTTGAATCGTCTTCATGTATTGTTTTTCTGTGTGATCCTGTTTGCAAACCACATGTCCTTTTGGATACCCATCCTTCCCTCTCCCCCAGGGCAGAATACTGTACCTCTCTCTGAGCTACCCCTACCAGCATACCCCTCTACCCATCTACCCCTACCAGCATACCCCTACCAGCATGCCCCTCTACCCAGCATACCCCTACCAGCATACCCCTCTACCCAGCATACCCCTACCAGCATGCCCCTCTACCCCTACCAGCATGCCCACCTACCGCTACCAGCATGTCCACCTACCGCTACCAGCATGCCCACCTACCGCTACCAGCATGCCCACCTACCCCTACCAGCATGCCCCTCTACCCCTACCAGCATGCCCCTCTACCCCTACCAGCATGCCCCTCTACCCCTACCAGCATGCCCCTCTACCCCTACCAGCATGCCCCTCTACCCCTACCAGCATGCCCCTCTACCCCTACCAGCATGCCCCTCTACCCCTACCAGCATACCCCTCTACCTCTCTACCCCTACCAGCATACCCCCTACCTCTCTACCCCTACCAGCATACCCCTCTCTACCCCTACCAGCATACCAGCATACCCCTCTACCCCTACTAGCCTACTCCTCTACCCCTACCAGCATACCCACCTACCCCTACTAGCCTACTCCTCTACCGCTACCAGCATACCCACCTACCCCTACCAGCATGCCCCTCTACCCCTACCAGCATGCCCCTCTACCCCTACCAGCATGCCCCTCTACCCCTACCAGCATGCCCCTCTACCTCTACCAGCATGCCCCTCTACCCCTACCAGCATGCCCCTCTACCCCTACCAGCATGCCCCTCTACCCCTACCAGCATGCCCCTCTACCCCTACCAGCATGCCCCTCTACCCCTACCAGCATGCCCCTCTACCCCTACCAGCATACCCACCTACCCCTACCAGCATACCCCTCTACCTCTCTACCAGCATGCCCCTCTACCCCTACCAGCATACCCACCTACCCCTACCAGCATACACCTCTACCTCTCTACCCCTTCCCCCAGCCTCTCTACCCCTTCCCCCTGGTTATATACCAACCCACAGCTCTAGTCACCTGGTTATATACCAACCCACAGCTCTAGTCACCTGGTTATATACCAACCCACAGCTCTAGTCACCTGGTTATATACCAACCCACAGCTCTAGTCACCTGGTTATATACCAACCCACAGCTCTAGTCACCTGGTTATATACCAACCCACAGCTCCAGTCACCTTGGTTATATACCAACCCACAGCTCCAGTCACCTGGTTATATACCAACCCACAGCTCTAGTCACCTGGTTATATACCAACCCACAGCTCCACCTGGTTATATACCAACCCACAGCTCTAGTTACCTGGTTATACACCAACTCACAGCTCCAGTCACCTGGTTATATACCAACCCACAGCTCTAGTCACCTGGTTATATACCAACCCACAGCTCTAGTCACCTGGTTATACACCAACCCACAGCTCCAGTCACCTGGTTATATACCAACCCACAGCTCTAGTCACCTGGTTATATACCAACCCACAGCTCCAGTCACCTGGTTATATACCAACCCACAGCTCTAGTCACCTGGTTATATACCAACCCACAGCTCCAGTCACCTGGTTATATACCAACCCACAGCTCCAGTCACCTGGTTATATACCAACCCACAGCTCTAGTCACCTGGTTATATACCAACCCACAGCTCCAGTCACCTGGTTATATACCAACCCACAGCTCTAGTCACCTGGTTATATACCAACCCACAGCTCTAGTCACCTGGTTATATACCAACCCACAGCTCCACCTGGTTATATACCAACCCACAGCTCCAGTCACCTGGTTATATACCAACCCACAGCTCCACCTGGTTATATACCAACCCACAGCTCCACTTGGTTATATACCAACCCACAGCTCCAGTCACCTGGTTATATACCAACCCACAGCTCTAGTCACCTGGTTATATACACCAACCCACAGCTCCAGTCACCTGGTTATACACCAACCCACAGCTCCAGTCAACTGACCACCTGGTTATATACCAACCCACAGCTCCAGTCAACTGACCACCTGGTTATACACCAACCCACAGCTCTAGTCAACTGACCACCTGGTTATATACCAACCCACAGCTCTAGTCAACTGACCACCTGGTTATATACCAACCCACAGCTCCAGTCACCTGGTTATATACCAACCCACAGCTCTAGTCACCTGGTTATATACCAACCCACAGCTCCAGTCACCTGGTTATAAACCAACCCACAGCTTGTCACCTGGTTATACACCAACCCACAGCTCTAGTCACCTGGTTATACACCAACCCACAGCTCTAGTCACCTGGTTATACACCAACCCACAGCTCCAGTCACCTGGTTATACACCAACCCACAGCTCCAGTCACCTGGTTATATACCAACCCACAGCTCTAGTCACCTGGTTATATACCAACCCACAGCTCTAGTCACCTGGTTATATACCAACCCACAGCTCTAGTCACCTGGTTATATACCAACCCACAGCTCCAGTCACCTGGTTATATACCAACCCACAGCTCCACCTGGTTATATACCAACCCACAGCTCCAGTCACCTGGTTATATACCAACCCACAGCTCTAGTCACCTGGTTATATACCAACCCACAGCTCTAGTCAACTGACCACCTGGTTATATACCAACCCACAGCTCTAGTCACCTGGTTATACACCAACCCACAGCTCCAGTCACCTGGTTATATACCAACCCACAGCTCTAGTCAACTGACCACCTGGTTATATACCAACCCACAGCTCTAGTCACCTGGTTATACACCAACCCACAGCTCCAGTCACCTGGTTATATACCAACCCACAGCTCTAGTCACCTGGTTATATACCAACCCACAGCTCCAGTCACCTGGTTATATACCAACCCACAGCTCTAGTCACCTGGTTATATACCAACCCACAGCTCCAGTCACCTGGTTATATACCAACCCACAGCTCCAGTCACCTGGTTATATACCAACCCACAGCTCTAGTCACCTGGTTATATACCAACCCACAGCTCCAGTCACCTGGTTATATACCAACCCACAGCTCTAGTCACCTGGTTATATACCAACCCACAGCTCCACCTGGTTATATACCAACCCACAGCTCCAGTCACCTGGTTATATACCAACCCACAGCTCCACCTGGTTATATACCAACCCACAGCTCCACTTGGTTATATACCAACCCACAGCTCCAGTCACCTGGTTATATACCAACCCACAGCTCTAGTCACCTGGTTATATACACCAACCCACAGCTCCAGTCACCTGGTTATACACCAACCCACAGCTCCAGTCAACTGACCACCTGGTTATATACCAACCCACAGCTCCAGTCAACTGACCACCTGGTTATATACCAACCCACAGCTCCAGTCAACTGACCACCTGGTTATACACCAACCCACAGCTCTAGTCAACAGACCACCTGGTTATATACCAACCCACAGCTCTAGTCAACTGACCACCTGGTTATATACCAACCCACAGCTCCAGTCACCTGGTTATATACCAACCCACAGCTCTAGTCACCTGGTTATATACCAACCCACAGCTCCAGTCACCTGGTTATAAACCAACCCACAGCTTGTCACCTGGTTATACACCAACCCACAGCTCTAGTCACCTGGTTATACACCAACCCACAGCTCTAGTCACCTGGTTATACACCAACCCACAGCTCCAGTCACCTGGTTATACACCAACCCACAGTTCCAGTCACCTGGTTATATACCAACCCACAGCTCTAGTCACCTGGTTATATACCAACCCACAGCTCTAGTCACCTGGTTATATACCAACCCACAGCTCTAGTCACCTGGTTATATACCAACCCACAGCTCCAGTCACCTGGTTATATACCAACCCACAGCTCCACCTGGTTATATACCAACCCACAGCTCCAGTCACCTGGTTATATACCAACCCACAGCTCTAGTCACCTGGTTATATACCAACCCACAGCTCCAGTCACCTGGTTATATACCAACCCACAGCTCTAGTCAACTGACCACCTGGTTATATACCAACCCACAGCTCTAGTCACCTGGTTATATACCAACCCACAGCTCCAGTCACCTAGTTATACAGCAACCCACAGCTCCACCTGGTTATATACCAACCCACAGCTCTAGTCACCTGGTTATATACCAACCCACAGCTCCAGTCACCTGGTTATACACCAACCCACAGCTCTAGTCACCTGGTTATATACCAACCCACAGCTCCAGTCACCTGGTTATATACCAACCCACAGCTCTAGTCAACTGACCACCTGGTTATATACCAACCCACAGCTCTAGTCACCTGGTTATATACCAACCCACAGCTCCAGTCACCTGGTTATACACCAACCCACAGCTCCAGTCACCTGGTTATATACCAACCCACAGCTCCAGTCACCTGGTTATATACCAACCCACAGCTCCAGTCACCTGGTTATATACCAACCCACAGCTCTAGTCAACTGACCACCTGGTTATATACCAACCCACAGCTCTAGTCACCTGGTTATATACCAACCCACAGCTCCAGTCACCTGGTTATACAGCAACCCACAGCTCCACCTGGTTATATACCAACCCACAGCTCCAGTCACCTGCCTCCACCTGGTTATACACCAACCCACAGCCCCACCTGGTTATACACCAACCCACAGCTCCAGTCACCTGCCTCCACCTGGTTATACACCAACCCACAGCCCCACCTGGTTATACACCAACCCACAGCTCCACCTGGTTATATACCAACCCACAGCTCCACCTGGTTATATACCAACCCACAGCTCCACCTGGTTATACACCAACCCACAGCTCCACCTGGTTATACACCAACCCACAGCTCCACCTGGTTATACACCAACCCACAGCTCCACCTGGTTATACACCAACCCACAGCTCCGCCTTGTTATACACCAACCCACAGCTCCGCCTGGTTATACACCAACCCACAGCTCCACCTGGTTATACACCAACCCACAGCTCCACCTGGTTATACACCAACCCACAGCTCCACCTGGTTATACACCAACCCACAGCTCCACCTGGTTATACACCAACCCACAGCTCCACCTGGTTATATACCAACCCACAGCTCCACCTGGTTATATACCAACCCACAGCTCCACCTGGTTATATACCAACCCACAGCTCCACCTGGTTATACACCAACCCACAGCTCCACCTGGTTATACACCAACCCACAGCTCCACCTGGTTATACACCAACCCACAGCTCCACCTGGTTATATACCAACCCACAGCTCCACCTGGTTATATACCAACCCACAGCTCCACCTGGTTATACACCAACCCACAGCTCCACCTGGTTATACACCAACCCACAGCTCCACCTGGTTATAGACCAACTCAGTAGTTGAATCGTCTTCATGTATTGTTTTTCTGTGTGATCCTGTTTGCAAACCACATGTCCTTTTGGATACCCATCCTTCCCTCTCCCCCAGGGCAGAATACTGTACCTCTCTCTGAGCTACCCCTACCAGCATACCCCTCTACCCATCTACCCCTACCAGCATACCCCTACCAGCATGCCCCTCTACCCAGCATACCCCTACCAGCATGCCCCTACCAGCATACCCCTCTACCCAGCATACCCCTACCAGCATGCCCCTCTACCCCTACCAGCATGCCCACCTACCGCTACCAGCATGCCCACCTACCGCTACCAGCATGCCCACCTACCCCTACCAGCATGCCCCTCTACCCCTACCAGCATGCCCCTCTACCCCTACCAGCATGCCCCTCTACCCCTACCAGCATGCCCCTCTACCCCTACCAGCATGCCCCTCTACCCCTACCAGCATGCCCCTCTACCCCTACCAGCATGCCCCTCTACCCCTACCAGCATGCCCCTCTACCCCTACCAGCATGCCCCTCTACCCCTACCAGCATACCCACCTACCCCTACCAGCATACCCCTCTACCTCTCTACCCCTACCAGCATACCCCTCTACCTCTCTACCCCTACCAGCATACCCCTCTACCCCTACTAGCCTACTCCTCTACCCCTACCAGCATACCCACCTACCCCTACTAGCCTACTCCTCTACCGCTACCAGCATGCCCCTCTACCCCTACCAGCATGCCCCTCTACCCCTACCAGCATGCCCCTCTACCCCTACCAGCATGCCCCTCTACCCCTACCAGCATGCCCCTCTACCCCTACCAGCATGCCCCTCTACCCCTACCAGCATGCCCCTCTACCCCTACCAGCATGCCCCTCTACCTCTACCAGCATGCCCCTCTACCCCTACCAGCATGCCCCTCTACCCCTACCAGCATGCCCCTCTACCCCTACCAGCATGCCCCTCTACCCCTACCAGCATGCCCCTCTACCCCTACCAGCATACCCACCTACCCCTACCAGCATACCCCTCTACCTCTCTACCAGCATGCCCCTCTACCCCTACCAGCATATCCACCTACCCCTACCAGCATACACCTCTACCTCTCTACCCCTTCCCCCAGCCAGCCAGCCTTACCCCTCTTCCCCCAGCCAGCCAGCCTACGCCTCTTCCCCCAGCCAGCCAGCCAACCTACCTCTCTCTGAGGGTTCGTGTCTTGGCCTGAATGACTCCCAGATCCCAGAGAGCCAGGTTCCTGCGGTGGTTGACCTGCTTATGTCCGAATACCTCGATGGCCACTGCCCCCTCCGCCACAAACTCCACAAACTCCTCGGACACACACACCTCCATCTCCTGGGAACAAACAAACACAGAGCACACAAAAAGGCACATAAGACAAACACTGGACACACAATCATTCCAATTCTGTCAGATTATGAGATCCACCACAGCTCCTGAGCCACATATACCGCTTTGCTCTGGAAACGCTCCCAAAATGTTTTGGCTTTTCCAAAAAAATCATGGTTGAAGAATTCCCAGAATCAGGGAGAATACAGAACAAGCAGCAAGTTTCCGGGTTTTGAGTTGGTGTGGCTGTCCTCGCAAGTCTGGTTGTACACAGAACAAGAGCCATACAAAATGTCTGGAGGGATTAGTATCCGTATGTGGATAGACTTCTCCTCTGTCCTACCTTACTTCATTTTTACTAATTCTGTTCCCAGGAGACGAGCCACGGCCTCCGTGTTCCCCAGGAGACGGCCTCCGTGTTCCCCAGGAGACGGCCTCCGTGTTCCCCAGGAGACGGCCTCCGTGTTCCCCAGGAGACGGCCTCCGTGTTCCCCAGGAGACGGCCTCCGTGTTCCCCAGGAGACGGCCTCCGTGTTCCCCAGGAGACGGCCTCCGTGTTCCGTGGTTACGGGCCGCGGCCTCCGTGTTCCGTGGTGACGGCCTCCGTGTTCCGTGGTGACGGCCTCCGTGTTCCGTGGTTACGGGCCGCGGCCTCCGTGTTCCGTGGTGACGGCCTCCGTGTTCCGTGGTTACGGGCCGCGGCCTCCGTGTTCCGTGGTGACGGGCCGCGGCCTCCGTGTTCCCAGGAGACGGCCTCCGTGTTCCGTGGTGACAGGCCGCGGCCTCCGTGTTCCGTGGTGACAGGCCTAACCCATTGTCCCACTGCTCCCATTGCTCCTGTCAGCTGTATACCCAGCTTTCAGTTAGAATGAGTCTGTTTAATCAAATCTAATACGACCAACAAA
Organism: Oncorhynchus mykiss; assembly: GCF_013265735.2. Lineage (NCBI taxonomy): Eukaryota > Metazoa > Chordata > Actinopteri > Salmoniformes > Salmonidae > Oncorhynchus > Oncorhynchus mykiss. The sequence goes on from NC_048572.1 coordinate 5,408,896, forward strand.
TTATAGCACAGGACACATGCAGAAGTTTAGGCTTTTCTATACAATATGTAGAGAGAGACTCCTCTGCTGTCCTCTACGGCTATTCAAGGTTTCTATGCCCGTCTCTATGTGACCGAGCCACAGTCCCACCTTGCTACTGTCAAACAGCACGGTGCAGAGGGGCTCTTTGCTGGTGGCTGACGGAGGTGAGGGCTCCATCTCCGGGGCGATGAACACAGGCTCGTCCTGCCCCCAGAAGTGGTACTGGCAGAACACAAAGTTACCCAGGTGACGGGGAAGACCTGTAGCCTGCAGGATCCTCACCTGGACAGAGAGGAGAGGAGGAGACACTCAGCGAATTCATGGACACATCCCATAACAGAGTGAAGTGGCTATAGATTCTGAATGATCAATTCAACAAACATTTCAACAAACATTTAAACAAACACCGCTTAAAAAGGACAAGACAAACATTTGAAAACACTAACATATTACTGTCTATTTTAAATCGAACCATTAGCATCCAACGAGTCATTGGGTGTAAAAATGTGGTTAGGTATTGATTTTGGACTGTTTGCAGAGGACAGAGCAGCGATGCCTAAATGGAAGTCAAACAGTAGCCAGTCTAGTCATAGACTGTTCTCTCTGCTACCGCACGGCAAGCGGTACCGGAGCACCAAGTCTAGGTCCAAGAGGCTCCTCAACAGCTTCTAACCCCAAGCCATAAGACTGCAGAACATCTAGTCAGACTATTTGTATTGCCCCCCCCCCCCCCCACACACACACACACTGCTGCTACTCTCTGTTATTATCAATGCATAGTCAATTTAATAACTCTACCTACATGTACATATTACCTCGACTAACCGGTGCCCCCGCACATTGACTCTGTACCAGTATCCCCCCTGTATATAGCCTACACATTGACTCTGTACCGGTACCCCCTGTATATAGCCTCCACATTGACTCTGTACCGGTACCCCCTGTATATAGCCTCCACATTGACTCTGTACCGGTACCCCCCTGTATATAGCCTCCACATTGACTCTGTACCGGTACCCCCTGTATATAGCCTCCACAATGACTCTGTACCGTAATACCCTGTATATAGCCTCCACATTGACTCTGTACCGTAATACCCTGTATATAGCCTCCACATTGACTCTGTACCGGTACCCCCTGTATATAGCCTCCACATTGACTCTGTACCGGTACCCCCTGTATATAGCCTCCACATTGACTCTGTACCGGTACCCCCCTGTATATAGCCTCCACATTGACTCTGTACCGGTACCCCCTGTATATAGCCTCCACAATGACTCTGTACCGTAATACCCTGTATATAGCCTCCACATTGACTCTGTACCGGTACCCCCTGTATATAGCCTCCACATTGACTCTGTACCGGTACCCCCTGTATATAGCCTCCACATTGACTCTGTACCGGTACCCCCTGTATATAGCCTCCACATTGACTCTGTACCGGTACCCCCTGTATATAGCCTCCACATTGACTCTGTACCGGTACCCCCTGTATATAGCCTCCACATTGACTCTGTACCGGTACCCCCTGTATATAGCCTCCACATTGACTCTGTACCGTAACACCCTGTATATAGCCTCCACATTGACTCTGTACCGGTACCCCCTGTATATAGCCTCCACATTGACTCTGTACCGGTACCCCCTGTATATAGCCTCCACATTGACTCTGTACCGTAATACCCTGTATATAGCCTCCACATTGACTCTGTACCGTTACCCCCAGTATATAGCCTCCACATTGACTCTGTACCGGTACCCCCTGTATATAGCCTCCACATTGACTCTGTACCGGTACCCCCCTGTATATAGCCTCCACATTGACTCTGTACCGGTACCCCCTGTATATAGCCTCCACAATGACTCTGTACCGTAATACCCTGTATATAGCCTCCACATTGACTCTGTACCGGTACCCCCTGTATATAGCCTCCACATTGACTCTGTACCGGTACCCCCTGTATATAGCCTCCACATTGACTCTGTACCGGTACCCCCTGTATATAGCCTCCACATTGACTCTGTACCGGTACCCCCTGTATATAGCCTCCACATTGACTCTGTACCGGTACCCCCTGTATATAGCCTCCACATTGACTCTGTACCGGTACCCCCTGTATATAGCCTCCACATTGACTCTGTACCGGTACCCCCCTGTATATAGCCTCCACATTGACTCTGTACCGGTACCCCCTGTATATAGCCTCCACAATGACTCTGTACCGTAATACCCTGTATATAGCCTCCACATTGACTCTGTACCGGTACCCCCTGTATATAGCCTCCACATTGACTCTGTACCGGTACCCCCTGTATATAGCCTCCACATTGACTCTGTACCGGTACCCCCTGTATATAGCCTCCACATTGACTCTGTACCGGTACCCCCCTGTATATAGCCTCCACATTGACTCTGTACCGGTACCCCCTGTATATAGCCTCCACAATGACTCTGTACCGTAATACCCTGTATATAGCCTCCACATTGACTCTGTACCGGTACCCCCTGTATATAGCCTCCACATTGACTCTGTACCGGTACCCCCTGTATATAGCCTCCACATTGACTCTGTACCGGTACCCCCTGTATATAGCCTCCACATTGACTCTGTACCGGTACCCCCTGTATATAGCCTCCACATTGACTCTGTACCGGTACCCCCTGTATATAGCCTCCACATTGACTCTGTACCGGTACCCCCTGTATATAGCCTCCACATTGACTCTGTACCGGTACCCCCTGTATATAGCCTCCACATTGACTCTGTACCGTAATACCCTGTATATAGCCTCCACATTGACTCTGTACCGGTACCCCCTGTATATAGCCTCCACATTGACTCTGTACCGTAATACCCTGTATATAGCCTCCACATTGACTCTGTACCGGTACCCCCTGTATATAGCTTCCACATTGACTCTGTACCGGTACCCCCTGTATATAGCCTCCACATTGACTCTGTACCGGTACCCCCTGTATATAGCCTCCACATTGACTCTGTACCGGTACCCCCTGTATATAGCCTCCACATTGACTCTGTACCGGTACCCCCTGTATATAGCCTCCACATTGACTCTGTACCGTAATACCCTGTATATAGCCTCCACATTGACTCTGTACCGTAATACCCTGTATATAGCCTCCACATTGACTCTGTACCGGTACCCCCTGTATATAGCCTCCACATTGACTCTGTACCGTAATACCCTGTATATAGCCTCCACATTGACTCTGTACCGGTACTCCCTGTATATAGCCTCCACATTGACTCTGTACCGTAATACCCTGTATATAGCCTCCACATTGACTCTGTACAGGTACACCCTGTATATAGCCTCCACATTGACTCTGTACTGGTACCCCCTGAATATAGCCTCCACATTGACTCTGTACCGGTACCCCCTGTATATAGCCTCCACATTGACTCTGTACCGTAATACCCTGTATATAGCCTCCACATTGACTCTGTACTGGTACCCCCTGTATATAGCTTCCACATTGACTCTGTACCGGTACCCCCTGTATATAGCCTCCACATTGACTCAGTACTGGTACCCCCTGAATATAGCCTCCACATTGACTCGGTACCGGTACCCCCTGTATATAGCCTCCACATTGACTCTGTACCGTAATACCCTGTATATAGTCTCCACATTGACTCGGTACCGGTACCCCCTGTATATAGCCTCCACATTGACTCTGTACCGTAATACCCTGTATATAGTCTCCACATTGACTCTGTACCGGTACCCCCTGTATATAGCCTCCACATTGACTCTGTACCGTAATACCCTGTATATAGCCTCCACATTGACTCTGTACCGTAACACCCTGTATATAGCCTCCACATTGACTCTGTACCGGTACCCCCTGTATATAGGCTCCACATTCTCTTACCACACACTCCATTTTGCGAGTCTCTCCATCTGCAGTGGTCTCCTCCTCCAGCCCCTCGCTTCCCCGCCACACCTCTACATGGAGACGCCCTGCCACCTAACAGAGAGAAAGACACACGATCTCATTAACCCTTTACACTGCTGGGATATTGGCCTATATATTGAAAAAGTCTCTTAAAAGAAAAAAAAATCTAAAAATACATAAACCATGGTAGCAATTGAAAAGGGAAACATTTTGGAGATCACGGGGAAATTATTAGACTAAAAAACTGTTTACACTGTTTACACTGTTGATTTTACGTGCATTTTTACTGTACTTTTCACCACAGTTGTGATGAATGAAATCTGAAAACACTCTGGATACATTCAGTAACATGACGAGAATATTCCTGGGATAATGTGGAGTAGGTGCAACGTAAGACAGTGAGACAGTTTCAGTGAGAGGACGAACTGGTTGCCCCACAGGGTTTCAGTGAGAGGACTAACTGGTTGCCCCACAGGGTTTCAGTGAGAGGACTAACTGGTTGCCCCACAGGGTTTCAGTGAGAGGACTAACTGGTTGCCCCACAGGGTTTCAGTGAGAGGACTAACTGGTTGCCCCACAGGGTTTCAGTGAGAGGACTAACTGGTTGCCCCACACGGTTTCAGTGAGAGGACTAACTGGTTGCCCCACAGGGTTTCAGTGAGAGGACTAACTGGTTGCCTCACAGGGTTTCAGTGAGAGGACTAACTGGTTGCCCCACAGGGTTTCAGTGAGAGGACTAACTGGTTGCCCCACAGGGTTTCAGTGAGAGGACTAACTGGTTGCCCCACAGGGTTTCAGTGAGAGGACTAACTGGTTGCCCCACAGGGTTTCAGTGAGAGGACTAACTGGTTGCCCCACAGGGTTTCAGTGAGAGGACTAACTGGTTGCCCCACAGGGTTTCAGTGAGAGGACTAACTGGTTGCCCCACAGGGTTTCAGTGAGAGGACTAACTGGTTGCCCTACAGGGTTTCAGTGAGAGGACTAACTGGTAGCCCCACAGGGTTTCAGTGAGAGGACGAACTGGTTGCCCCACAGGGTTTCAGTGAGAGGACTAACTGGTTGTCCCACAGGGTTTCAGTGAGAGGACTAACTGGTTGCCCTACAGGGTTTCAGTGAGAGGACTAACTGGTTGCCCCACAGGGTTTCAGTGAGAGGACTAACTGGTTGCCCCACAGGGTTTCAGTGAGAGGACTAACTGGTTGCCCCACAGGGTTTCAGTGAGAGGACTAACTGGTTGCCCCACAGGGTTTCAGTGAGAAGACGAACTGGTGTCTCCAAGTGGCCCCACACCTCTCTCCAGTGTACACAGTTCCTAAGTCATTTCAATGCACTTTTATGACTCAAAGAAGAGTCTTCAACTATACGTTTGTTTTTTTGAGCCTCTCCTCGCTGAGTCGTCGAGGAACTAGAGCAAGGACACTTGTAGTTGTTTTGTTTGGGACACAACCCAGCCTCCCCACAACTGTTGTTTAGGCAACCCTAAAACAGACCATTTATAAATCACCAATCAGGGTCAGGTGGGCATCATTATTATATAAGCTTATTTTATGGCCAACATGACTAGCTAAGTTATATAAAACATATTACAGTGTTGGGCTTTCACGTGTAATTCAGGGAAACAGATCATCCCATTGGTGCCCATAGAAAGGAGTCCTGAGAGGATTCAGGTTTGTGTGACACGACAAAACAGGCTCATTGTGTTCAGAACAACCCAGAGCACGACGCCGTGTCACCATGCACAGCTAACATAGGGATTATAAACGTTGACACTGTATATGACATGAGATTTATTATTTGGAAATATGAAGTGCACATTTGGACTCACAGGTGATTGGTTTGTATGACATCAGAGCTGTATTTATTATAATCCTCAACAGGATTATAATTTAAAAAAAATAGACTCCCCTTAAAAATTTACAACATTTCCCTCACTCAGACAACAAAACATTTCCCTCACTCAGACAACAAAACATTTCCCTCACTCAGACAACAAAACATTTCCCTCACTCGGACAACATTTCTAAAGTTGGCCAATCAGTGGGAGGGATCGGGGCAACTTTATGTCGAGCGAGGTGCTCAAGATCAGAATGACTGTCAATCAAAACCCAGACAGAAGAGCAGACACTGAGCTCTGACGTCATCTATAGCATGTTACTGTACAGACACTGAGCTCTGACCTCATCTATAGCATGTTACTGTACAGACACTGAGCTCTGACCTCATCTATAGCACGTTACTGTACAGCCACTGAGCTCTGACCTCATCTATAGCACGTTACTGTACAGCCACTGAGCTCTGACCTCATCTATAGCATGTTACTGTACAGCCACTGAGCTCTGACCTCATCTATAGCATGTTACTGTACAGACACTGAGCTCTGACCTCACTGTACAGACACTGAGCTCTGACCTCATCTATAGCATGTTACTGTACAGCCACTGAGCTCTGAACACACACACACACCTCTCCCTTCTGGTTGATGATAGGTACAGCGTACTGCAGCTTAATGAGATGAACACACACACACCTCTCCCTTCTGGTTGATGACGGGTACAGCGTACTGCAGCTTAATGCGATAGAATGAACACACACACACACACACACACCTCTCCCTTCTGGTTGATGATGGGTACAGCGTACTGCAGCTTGACGTCGTAGAAGAGACAGGCCAGAAACACGTTGGCCACTCCTATCAGACTGTGGTTCTCCTGCTCGTCGAAGAACGGGTCGGCACGCTTGAAGTAAGAACGCATCACCTAGACAGGGGGAGAGGAAGGGAGAGAGAGACAGGAAGGGAGAGAGAGACAGGGTGGGAGAGAGAGACAGGGTGGGAGAGAGAGACAGGGTGGGAGAGAGAGACAGGGTGGGAGAGAGAGACAGGGTGGGAGAGAGAGACAGGGTGGGAGAGGGAGACAGGGTGGGAGAGGGAGACAGGAAGGGAGAGACAGGGGGAGAGGGAGACCGGAAGGGAGAGACAGGGGGAGAGGGAGACCGGAAGGGAGAGACAGGGGGAGAGGGAGACCGGAAGGGAGAGACAGGGGGAGAGGGAGACCGGAAGGGAGAGACAGGGGGAGAGGGAGACCGGAAGGGAGAGACAGGGGGAGAGGGAGACCGGAAGGGAGAGACAGGGGGAGAGGGAGACCGGAAGGGAGAGACAGGGGGAGAGGGAGACCGGAAGGGAGAGACAGGGGGAGAGGGAGACCGGAAGGGAGAGAGGGAGACAGGGTGAGGCAGTAGACTAGGGCACTATCCACTTTTATTTTGTATTTTTTTTAAACGCTCTCCTTCATCTGAAATGATTGGAAAAGACTTGACCAGTGAAAAAAATATGGTGGAAGTTGGTCGTTACGTTGGCCTTACACCTGAGCTGTGTTCGAATACTCACACGAACCGTACTATTTGTGATGTGAATTGAGTATATAGTATGCTTAATGGTCATAGTTAGTATGCCAAAATGTTCCCAGATGTCATTCTAAATTCGCCAAAGTAGAACCTCAGAGAACACTATATCCGTACTTTGGGGCACATAATGCAATTTTTCAAGAAATGGGCATTTTCAGATGTGAAGAAAATGGCGGAAAAAAGCATAATTAAAAACAGACTGGAAGCTTCAAAAGGAGGGTGGTGCTTGGAATCATTGTTCTTCCTCTGTCAACCATGGTTACCTGCAAGGAAACACGTGCCGTCATCATTGCTTTGCACAAAAAGGGCTTCACAGGCAAGGATATTGCTGCCAGTAAGATTGCACCTAAATCAACCATTTATTAGATCATCAAGAACTTCAAGGAGAGCGGTTCAATTGTTGTGAATAAGGCTTCAGGGCACCCAAGAAAGTCCAGCAAGCGCCAGGACCATCTCCTAAAGTTGATTCAGCCTCGGGATCAGGGCACCACCAGTACAGAGCTTGCTCAGGAATGGCAGCAGGCAGGTGTGAGTGCATCTGCACGCACAGTGAGGCAAAGACTTTTGGAGGATGGCCTGGTGTCAAGAAGGGCAGCAAAGAAGCCACTTCTTTCCAGGAAAAACATCAGGGACAGACTGATATTCTGCAAAAGGTACAGGGATTAGACTGCTGAGGACTGGGGTAAAGTCATTTTCTCTGATGAATCCCCTTTCAGATTGTTTGGGGCATCCAGAAAAAAGCTTGTCCCGAGAAGACAAGGTGAGCTCTACCATCAGTCCTGTGTCATGCCAACAGTAAAGCATCCTGAAACCATTCATGTGTGGGGTTGCTTCTCAGCCAAGGGAGTGGGCTCACTCACAATTTTGCCTGAGAACACAGCCATGAATAAAGAATGGTACCAACGCATCCTCCGAGAGCAACTTCTCCCAACCATCCAGGAACACTTTTCCAGCATGATGGAGCACCTTGCCATAAAGCAAAAGTGATAACTAAGTGGCTCAGGGAACAAACATCGATATTTTGGGTCCATGGCCAGGAAACTCCCCAGACCTTAATCCCATTGAGAACTTGTGGTCAAACCTCAAGAGGCGGGTGGACAAACAAAACCCCACAAATTCTAACAAACTCCAAGCATTGATTATGCAACAATGGGCTGCCATCAGTCAGGATGTGGCCCAGAAGTTACTTGGCAGCATGCCAGGGCGGATTGCAGAGGTCTTGAAAAAGAAGGGTCAACACTGCAAATATTGACTCTTTGCATCAACTTCATGTAATTGTCAATAAAAGCCTTTGACACTTATGAAATGCTTGTAATTATACTTCAGTATTCCATAGTAACATCTGACAAAAAATATCTAAAGACACTGAAGCAGCAAACTTTGTGGAAATTAATGTGTCATTATTTGTGTCATTCTCAATATTTGTTACATTCTTTTGGCCACGACTGTACACTCATTATGTATGTAGTATACAGTATGTTAGTATGGGTATTCTAACAACTCTGGTTAGTTATTTTAGATCAGAACAGGAGGGAAGGGGCAAACTTTGAGACAATCTAGAGTCATGTCTTAGAAGTAGTTAACCACATCACTCAGCTTCAGCTTCAACTTCACACACACGGGTTGTAAACTCACAGGGTTGTCTTCGTCGTAGCCCTTCCACTCCTGGTACAGTTCTCTCATGTCCACCAGTCTGTTCTCCATCTTCTCCAGAGCCCAGATCTGTTTCCCTTTCCCCTTACGCCTCACCTGCACCGCGGGCTCACTCAGCACAGCATCACGCTGGAGAGAGATTTTATTAGGATCTCTTTTTAGTCCTCATTTCGACTAATCTTCCAAGAGTCCTTAAACATTAAAATACAACATTTATAATAGGATCACATTTTCACATATAACACACTGTTACAGACATAATACACTAACATAGCGACCAGATAAATACTCTTAACAGTCTATAAATACAGATTGATTCCTTCATCTACCATAGTCCAGCACAACGATCCTATGTATTATACTAAAATGGTTTTAAAAAGTATTAATTTAATTTATATAATTGAAAAGGTGTCTGGTTTGCTCAGATATATTATTACATTTACCCTCCAAGATCGCATAGCAGTTCAGACGTCTTTTGTCCTCGTCTTGTCGTGTCCTGTATATATATATATTTACAACTTTTTTTCACATACATTTTATTTTTATTTTCCATCAACTCATCTTCTAAACACTCTCCTGCAACCAGCCTCACCAATTTATATTTATAAAAAAGTATTATTTACCTCAGATCTGCAATCCTTCAGGAAGCTAGCCAGAAACTCCAGGAGGCTGGCCAGAAACTAGCCAGAAGCTAGCCAGGAGCTAGCCCAGAAGCTAATCAGAAGCTAACCACGGTTTGTGGTCATCGGCTGTCCTTTAGTTCGAAATTCTATCGAAAATCTATCGCCAGTTTTGTACGGCGCAGCGCGGCTCGGGAAACGGAACATACCGGACCATTTTTTTTTTTTTTTCTCTCCATGTCCCTGAATTTCAACTGCTCTCTGGACGTTCATACCCGGATCTCACAGCTAGCTAGCTGCTATCCGTGTGACAGTCGGCTTTCGTCGATTCCGGAGCAAACATCGATTGTTCCGGTGCTAGCCAGCTCCGTCAATCACGCCTGAGTTCCATCATTCACTCCTGGGCTGCAGTCACCTATCCGGACCCGTTTCACTGCCTACGCGGAGCCCCACCGGGCCTTCACAACCGGACTGCCGACGTTATCTACCTGAAGGAGATCCGGCTGGCTCCTCTGTCGCGACGTTACCGGAACGCCCATCTGCGGCCCGCTAACCGTTAGCTGTCTTTCCGGCTGCTATCTGAATAGACAATCGGACAATTTATTTATTTGAATTATTATGTTTTCTTCTCGGGCCTCTATAACTATATCTATTGTTCTTATTTTTGTTGTTGTGTGATTTGGATTAATCCCCTCTACCACACGGAACCCCACTAATCTACTGACCGAACGCAAGAGGTGGCTAACAACAGACTCCATCCTATGCTAGCTTGCTACCGGTTGGCTTGGCTAGCTGTCTAAATCGCCGTGACCCTAAACCAACCTCTCCACTCACTGGACCCTTTTGATCACTCGACTAAGCATGCCTCTCCTTAATGTCAATATGTCTTGTCCATTGCTGTTCTGGTTAGTGTTTATTGGCTTATTTCACTGTAGAGCCTCTAGTCCTGCTCACTATACCTTATCCAACCTATTAGTTCCACCACCCACATATGCAATGACATCTCCTGGTTTCAATGATGTTTCTAGAGACAATATCTCTCTCTTCATCACTCAATACCTAGGTTTACCTCCACTGTATTCACATCCTACCTTACCTTTGTCTGTACATTATACCTTGATGCTATTTTATCGCCCCCAGAAACCTCCATTTACTCTCTGTTCCAGACGTTCTAGACGACCAATTCTTATTGCTTTCAGTCGCACCCTTATTCTACTCCTCCTATGTTCCTCTGGCGATGTAGAGGTGAATCCAGGCCCTGCAGTGCCTAGCTCCACTCCTATTCCCCAGGCGCTCTCTTTTGACGACTTCTGTAACCGTAATAGCCTTGGTTTCATGCATGTTAACATTAGAAGCCTCCTCCCTAAGTTTGTTCTTTTCACTGCTTTAGCACACTCTGCCAACCCGGATGTTCTAGCTGTGTCTGAATCCTGGCTTAGGAAGACCACCAAAAATTCAGACATTTTAATTCCAAACTACAACATTTTCAGACAAGATAGAACTGCCAAAGGGGGCGGTGTTGCAATTTACTGCAAAGATAGCCTGCAGAGTTCTGTCCTACTATCCAGGTCTGTACCCAAACAATTTGAACTTCTACTTTTAAAAATCCACCTTTCTAAAAACAAGTCTCTCACCGTTGCCGCCTGCTATAGACCACCCTCTGCCCCCAGCTGTGCTCTGGACACCATATGTGAACTGATTGCCCCCCATCTATCTTCAGAGCTCGTGCTGCTAGGCGACCTAAACTGGAACATGCTTAACACCCCAGCCATCCTACAATCTAAACTTGATGCCCTCAATCTCACACAAATTATCAATGAACCTACCAGGTACCTCCCCAAAGCCTTAAACACGGGCACCCTCATAGATATCATCCTAACCAACTTCCCCTCTAAATACACCTCTGCTGTCTTCAACCAAGATCTCAGCGATCACTGCCTCATTGCCTGCATCCGTAATGGGTCAGCGGTCAAACGACCTCCTCTCATCACTGTAAAACGCTCCCTGAAACACTTCAGCGAGCAGGCCTTTCTAATCGACCTGGCCGGGGTATCCTGGAAGGATATTGACCTCATCCCGTCAGTAGAGGATGCCTGGATATTTTTTAAAAATGCCTTCCTAACCATCTTAAATAAACATGCCCCATTCAAGAAATTTAGAACCAGGAACAGATATAGCCCTTGGTTCTCCCCAGACCTGACTGCCCTTAATCAACACAAAAACGTCCTATGGCGTTCTGCATTAGCATCGAACAGCCCCCGTGATATGCAGCTGTTCAGGGAAGCTAGAAACCATTATACACAGGCAGTTAGAAAAGCCAAGGCTAGCTTTTTCAAGCAGAAATTTGCTTCTTGCAACACTAACTCAAAAAAGTTCTGGGACACTGTAAAGTCCATGGAGAATAAGAACACCTCCTCCCAGCTGCCCACTGCACTGAAGATAGGAAACACTGTCACCACTGATAAATCCACCATAATTGAAAATTTCAATAAGCATTTTTCTACTGCTGGCCATGCTTTCCACCTGGCTACTCCTACCCCTGTCAACAGCACTGCACCCCCAACAGCAACTCGCCCAAGCCTTCCCCATTTCTCCTTCTCCCAAATCCATTCAGCTGATGTTCTGAAAGAGCTGCAAAATCTGGACCCCTACAAATCAGCCTGGCTAGACAATCTGGACCCTTTCTTTCTAAAATTATCTGCCGAAATTGTTGCCACCCCTATTACTAGCCTGTTCAACCTCTCTTTCGTGTCGTCTGAGATTCCCAAAGATTGGAAAGCAGCTGCGGTCATCCCCCTCTTCAAAGGGGGGCACACTCTTGACCCAAACTGCTACAGACCTATATCTATCCTACCATGCCTTTCTAAGGTCTTCGAAAGCCAAGTCAACAAACAGATTACCGACCATTTTGAATCTCACCATACCTTCTCTGCTATGCAATCTGGTTTCAGAGCTGGTCATGGGTGCACCTCAGCCACGCTCAAGGTCCTAAACGATATCTTAACCGCCATCGATAAGAAACATTACTGTGCAGCCGTATTCATTGATCTGGCCAAGGCTTTCGACTCTGTCAATCACCACATCCTCATCGGCAGACTCAACAGCCTTGGTTTCTCAAATGATTGCCTCGCCTGGTTCACCAACTACTTCTCTGATAGAGTTCAGTGTGTCAAATCTGAGGGTCTGTTGTCCGGACCTCTGGCAGTCTCTATGGGGGTGCCACAGGGTTCAATTCTTGGACCGACTCTCTTCTCTGTATACATCAATGAGGTCGCTCTTGCTGCTGGTGAGTCTCTGATCCACCTCTACGCAGACGACACCATTCTGTATACTTCCGGCCCTTCTTTGGACACTGTGTTAACAACCCTCCAGGCAAGCTTCAATGCCATACAACTCTCCTTCCGTGGCCTCCAACTGCTCTTAAATACAAGTAAAACTAAATGCATGCTCTTCAACCGATCACTACCTGCACCTACCCGCCTGTCCAACATCACTACTCTGGACGGCTCTGACTTAGAATACGTGGACAACTACAAATACTTAGGTGTCTGGTTAGACTGTAAACTCTCCTTCCAGACCCATATCAAACATCTCCAATCCAAAGTTAAATCTAGAATTGGCTTCCTATTTCGCAACAAAGCATCCTTCACTCATGCTGCCAAACATACCCTTGTAAAACTGACCATCCTACCAATCCTCGACTTTGGCGATGTAATTTACAAAATAGCCTCCAATACCCTACTCAACAAACTGGATGCAGTCTATCACAGTGCAATCCGTTTTGTCACCAAAGCCCCATACACTACCCACCATTGCGACCTGTACGCTCTCGTTGGCTGGCCCTCGCTTCATACTCGTCGCCAAACCCACTGGCTCCATGTCATCTACAAGACCCTGCTAGGTAAAGTCCCCCCTTATCTCAGCTCGCTGGTCACCATAGCATCTCCCACCTGTAGCACACGCTCCAGCAGGTATATCTCTCTAGTCACCCCCAAAACCAATTCTTTCTTTGGCCGCCTCTCTTTCCAGTTCTCTGCTGCCAATGACTGGAACGAACTACAAAAATCTCTGAAACTGGAAACTCTTATCTCCCTCACTAGCTTTAAGCACCAACTGTCAGAGCAGCTCACAGATTACTGCACCTGTACATAGCCCACATATAATTTAGCCCTATCAACTACCTCTTTCCCAACTGTATTTAATTTATTTATTTATTTTGCTCCTTTGCACCCCATTATTTTTATTTCTACTTTGCACATTCTTCCATTGCAAAACTACCATTCCAGTGTTTTACTTGCTATATTGTATTTACCTTGCCACCAAGGCCTTTTTTTGCCTTTACCTCCCTTCTCACCTCATTTGCTCACATTGTATATAGACTTGTTTATACTTTATTATTGACTGTATGTTTGTTTTACTCCATGTGTAACTCTGTGTTGTTGTATCTGTCGAACTGCTTTGCTTTATCTTGGCCAGGTCGCAATTGTAAATGAGAACTTGTTCTCAACTTGCCTACCTGGTTAAATAAAGGTAAAATAAAAATAAATAAATAAACATTTCTTTACTGCTCTAAAATTGACATGTTATTTTTGCCTATTTCTCTTTTCTGTCTGTATAACACATAGATGGGGGACAATCTGTTCCTTCTTTACTGAACGTCTGTCTCTTACCAACTGAATACTGCTGTGAGTACAGTTTGGCCATTTTCAAATGCTGTTTTTTTTCAATGATCTTGTTGATTTGATGACCAACCAAGAGCAGACTACAACAGAAGAACCATATCTCCACCTTAAAAACAATCCTAGCTGCTTTGTTCTTTTTTTAAATAGGATATATATTATTTCCCAGGTCTACTTGTAGAGCTTACTGTACCTGTTGAACCGATTGTCTTGATGCATAAATTGTAATATCTGCAAATATAGTAGTTTGAGTTTCAGATAAGGCATAAGGAAGGTCGTTGATAGATATATATATATATATCTATTATTGGTTATTGGATCAGCAGGTCATCACTGCCTCTCTACACCATGCAGAGATTTGAACCAGCCTGTCAGTTACTATGTGATGATCTAGATGCTTCCTGCTGATTCAGTATGTATGAGTTGTGTCAAAGTAACTTGTACATAAATAGTTAAGTAAAAAAGTGGCCCAAGGCAGCTGCCCTGTGGTATTCCACAGTTTAAAAGCATGAGGTGAAGAAAATAAACCATTGATATAGGTGGACTGAGAGGGAGGGAGGCAGAGAGAGAGAGAGAGAGAGAGAGAGACACACAACCCACTGCAACACCAGCAATGAAGAGACACACAGCAATTTTGTCAGTACTTGCCTGACTGTGTACTGTAAAGCTGATAGTGTTATCATGGTAGTTACTGCGCAGTCAGTCAAACACACAACTTTCCCCCCTCTTACACACACACAACACAACACCCGACCTTTCTGTTGGCATTGAGGTTAGCAGCAGGTATTTGCAGTGTGACCAGGTACTCCGTCCTCTTGTTGAGTTCCTCAGCTATGAAGCCAGCCTCCTGCACCAGCAGGTTAGCTCTGACGATCTGTTGTCTCAGCCTTCGCAGGCTACGCGTCATCATGGCCTCTCTACAGCACGGAGAGCGAGACAGAGGGTTAGGGACGGTTATTGGACCAGCAGGTCATCACTGCCTCTCTACACCACGCAGAGATTTGAACCAGCCTTGTCAGTTACTATGTGATGATCTAGACGCTTCCTGCTGATTCAGTATGTATGAGGAGTTGTGTCAAAGTAACTTGTTTCGTGGCCGTTTAACCCTTGACCCCTCACCTGTCCTCGCTCCAGCGGCGCATGCGTGTCTGGGCGCAGGGTGATGATGCGAGCGATGCTGCTGAGGGACAGGCTGGCTCCAGGTCTGCAGGCCCAGGGCTCTGCAGCAGGGCGTGTTTCTCTGCAGGAGGGAGCCGCTTCCTGAGCTGCTGCAGCTCCTGCTCGTACATCTGTCTCTGTCGCTCCAGAGCCGTCCTCTTCTCCTCCTCGTGCTGTCGCTCCAACGTCTGGAGGACAGACTGCATGGGGTCTGGGGGGGGGGGGAGCGGGAGGGGAGGAGCGGGGGGAGAGCAGGGAGGGGGCGGGAGGGGAGGAGCGGGAGGGGAGGAGCGGGGGGAGAGCAGGGAGGGGGGGGAGTGGGAGGGGGAGAGCGGGAGGGGGGGGGGGTGGGGGGAGAGCAGGGAGGGGGGGGAGTGGGAGGGGGAGAGCGGGAGGGGGGGGGGGGCGGGGGGAGAGCAGGGAGGGGGAGAGCAGGGAGGGGGAGAGCAGGGAGGGCGGGGAGCGGGAGGGGAGGAGCGGGAGGGGAGCAGGGGGGGAGCGGGAGAGGAGGAGTGGGGGGAGAGCAGGGGGGGAGCGGGGGGAGGGAGCAGGGGGGAGGGGTTAGTGATGAAACATAGGAATGGATCTGAGATCAGACTGCCGAGCTGAATATAATCTTGTCATTCTGAACATGTCTGCATCTACCTTAGATGAATGCAATGTAAGTATCTCTGGATAAGAGTGTCTGCCAAATGACTACAATGTAAAAATGTCACCGTTGTTGCCCATGCCTTTCATCATGACCTCTGTCTGGGCGAAATCGTATCCGAAGCTGACCTCGCTGGAGACGTCACTGGCCGTATCAAACTCCACCTCCAGCTGGTCAGTACTGAGGAAACTCTTCATCACACCACCCTCCTCATCCTCAACCCCCGCATGGGCCAGGTGTCTGGGCAGGTTGATCCTGAGAGCGAGAGAGCAAGCGAGCGAGAGAGAGTGAGAGTGGCTTTAACCAAAACAACAGTGTTTGTGAATGAATGGCTTCAATACAACATAACAGCTGCCACTCAAGTAGAGGGAGAGACGACTGTTCTGTAAACTCATCGACCTGAAGAAGTGGTTGTTTCCCCACAGGATGCGGTCTCCATGGTGAAGCTGGACTGGGTTGGTGACTGAAGAGCCATTCACACACGTACTGGAGACACAGACAGTCATGACTATTTACAGTAGAGATAACAGAAATTAACTATAGCAGTTCGGTGTAGTTCTAGCAGTTTTGTACCGTGCATTGTGGTGGGTGTGTGTGTGTGTAGCCCTACCGTGCATTGTGGTGTGTGTGTGTGTAGCCCTACCGTGAATTACAGTGTGTGTGTGTGTGTGTTTGTGTGTGTACCCCTACCGTGAGTTACAGTGTGTGTAGCCTACCGTGCGTTAGTGTGTGTGTGTGTGGTGTGTGTATGTGTGTGTGTAGCCCTACCGTGCGTTACAGTGTGTGTGTGTGTGTGGTGTGTGTGTGTAGCCCTACCGTGCGTTACAGTGTGTGTGTGTGTGTGTGGTGTGTGTGTTTGTGTGTGGTGTGTGTGTGTGTAACCCTACCGTGTGTTACAGTGTGTGTGTATGTGTGTTTGTGTAGCCCTACCGTGTGTTACAGTGTGTGTGTGTGTGTGTTTGTGTGTGTACCCCTACCGTGAGTTACAGTGTGTGTAGCCTACCGTGCGTTAGTGTGTGTGTGTGTGTGGTGTGTGTGTGGTGTATGTATGTGTGTGTGTAGCCCTACCGTGCGTTACAGTGCGTGTGTGTGTGTGTAGCCCTACCGTGCGGTGCGGTGTGGTGTGAGCACCACTCCAGTCTCAGCGGTGATGTTGATGACACAGTGTTCAGGGTGGATGGCCATACCACACAGCTGGATATCCTGAGAGTCAGCAGAGCCAACACGTGTGTGCTCCTACACACGGGACTCAATCACTACCATGAAAAATAATAAATCCCAGATTGTAGCTTTAAGATCTGTGAATAGGATAAGTTGCTGACTGTACCTTTAGGTAGTAGACCAGCAGTTCGTTGAGGGCGGGGTCAGCGTTGAGGTTGACAAGGAAACACTTGTCATCTACCACTCTGATACCAGACGACTGGAGAGAGATGCCTAGCGACTCCAACTGTTTCTGGCGCTCCTACAGCACAACATAGAAGATAGATGACTGGAGAGAGATACCTAGAGACTACAACTGTTTCTGGCGCTCCTACAGCACAACATAGAAGATAGATGACTGGAGAGAGATACCTAGAGACTACAACTGTTTCTGGCGCTCCTACAGCACAACATAGAAGATAGATGACTGGAGAGAGATACCTAGAGACACCAACTGTTTCGGTCTCTCCTACAGTACACACACAGTGGACAGTGGTAAAGACAGTAGACAGTCGTAGACTGGAGAGAGATATCTAGAGATTCTCGCTGCGTGTGAGGAAAGAAACATAATAAAACAGAAAACTAATCAGTACAGCAGGACTTTACGTGTAGCAACCTGAGCGACTGCCTCAGTCTTGCGTAGTTTCTGCTCCCAGGTAACAGTCATCTCCTGGATCAGCTTCTCCGATTCCTCGAGCCTGTCCTTCAGATCTGGAGCCTTCATGGACTGACAGGGAGAGGAGACAAATCAAATACACACAAATATACATTCATCACATGCTTGGTCAAACAACCGGTATAGACTAACAGTTAAATGCTTACTTACAGGTTCTTCCCAACAATGTAGGTCCTTCCCAACAATAAAATACACAATGACTTGTCTATATACACAGAGTACCAGTACTGAGTCCCTGTCCAGGGGTACGAGGTAATAACTTGTCTATATGCACAGAGTACCAGTACTGAGTCCCTGTCCAGGGGTACGAGGTAATAACTTGTCTATATGCACAGAGTACCAGTACTGAGTCCCTGTCCAGGGGTACGAGGTAATAACTTGTCTATATGCACAGAGTACCAGTACTGAGTCCCTGTCCAGGGGTACGAGGTAATAACTTGTCTATATGCACAGAGTACCAGTACTGAGTCCCTGTCCAGGGGTACGAGGTAATAACTTGTCTATATACACAGAGTACCAGTACTGAGTCCCTGTCCAGGGGTACGAGGTAATAACTTGTCTATATACACAGAGTACCAGTACTGAGTCCCTGTCCAGGGGTACGAGGTAATAACTTGTCTATATACACAGAGTACCAGTACTGAGTCCCTGTCCAGAGGTACGAGGTAATAACTTGTCTATATACACAGAGTACCAGTACTGAGTCCCTGTCCAGAGGTATGAGGTAATGGAGGTGGATACGTACATATAGTCCTTCGGAAAGTATTCAGACCTTGACTTTTAGTCATCTACATCTTGTTACGTTACAGCCTCATTCTGAAATTCATAAATTGAGGCGGGGGGGGGGGGGGGGACGGGACAATCTACACACAATACCCTACAATGACGAAGCAAAAACAAGTTTAGAAATTTTTGCTAATTTATTAAACGTAAAAAACATGAAATTACATTTCCACAAGTATTCAGACCCTTTACTGAGTACTTTGTTGAAGCACCTGCCATGAGATCAGCTTGGCACATGGCTGACAGATAGCCGGAGCACGGGGGGGGGGGGGTTATGACCTAACAGCCGGTAATAAATAGTTAGCCGAAACTCTTTCTTGCCCTGCTGTGTGTTACAAACTGTGTGTGTGTGTGTGTGTGTGTGTGTGTGTGTGTGTAGCCCTACCATGCGTTACAGTGTGCGTGTGTGTGTGTGTGTGTGTAGCCCAACCATGCGTTACAGTGTGCGTGTGTGTGTGTGTGTGTGTGTGTGTGTGTGTGTGTGAGATTGTGTGTGTGTAGCCCTTACAGGCCGCTATTGGGAAACAAATCCCTTTGTCTACAGAAGACCTTTGGAACAATATTCATGACACAGGAATGTTGTTATTAATGTTCCACGGGGGATCTAAAGAATTATCCTGTCATGTGGTTTATTATTTTGTGATGTCATTAAGGATGGTATGACAAAGTAACTGTGAAAGTGTACGTGTTCTATGTATCAAGTTTACATCTAAATGTGGTAGAAAATATATTATTAAATATATTATTAAACATATAGTTTTGTGAAGATAAAATTGTGATTGTCTTCTAAATGAGATCGTTGTTTTTCATATAAACTTGCGCCCAGTCAGTAGCCACGCCCAAGTGAGCTCAGAGTTAGCGTCAGCATGACAGACCACCCCTTTGGCCAGAGTGCTTAAAATAACTCCCTAAAGTATTCAACTCTACAGACCAGCCGACGTACAGCGTGAGCTAAACGGTACAAATGGTTAAAACTACAAGACCAGACAGCGTGGAGCGGTGGCTACACGGCTGAAAATGGTGAGAACCGTACATTGCCGGGTTACTACTGGCGTGTAGTCAACCCTAAACAATCAATCAACCATCAATACCAAAAGACGTTAGTTTACACGTTGAAATGGTGATAAACTCCGAAGCTCCTAACCTCAACCTCATCTAGGAGACCAGAAACATTCAAAGTCTACAGCGATGCATGTCAAAGAGGACCTAGAACTTTGTCTAAAAAGACACAAGGAGGGAAGGAGAATCCCCACAGACCACCGTTGGTACATCAGAAGTATCTGTTCTAACAAACACTCCACGACCAGAGAAGCGCTACAAAAAGGACATTGTGACTTCCGGTGGACAAACCAGAGCCTTACATACATCGACAACTTCACCATAGGAGTCATCGAGTTCAACAGAGATGGAACGACGATCAAGGACAGCTACGCATAAATACATATATGTTACATTTCTAATCCAAATAAGCAGTGGTTAGGGTGCTAAGTATAAATATTTACCTGAGAGTAGCTTCCAAACGTATCAAAGTGTTGTCTTACTTTGTCTCTCCATCTCTTTACCTACCCCTCCATCTCTATGTGTAACAAGTCGTCATATCTTGTCAGTCCACTAGTGACTTTTATCTCTTGTAAATGTGTACAGTCGTGGCCAAAAGTTTTGAGAATGACAAAAATATTAATTTTCACAAAGTTTGCTGCTTCAGTGTCTGTAGATATTTTTGTCAGATGTTACTATGGAATACTGAAGTATAATTACAAGCATTTCATAAGTGTCAAAGGCTTTTATTGACAATTACATGAAGTTGATGCAAAGAGTCAATATTCCGCCCTGGCATGCTGTCTATTCACTTCTGGGCCACATCCTGACTGATGGCAGCCATTTCTTGCATAATCAATGCTTGGAGTTTGTCAGAATTTGTGGGTTTTTGTTTGTCCACCCGCCTCTTGAGGATTGACCAAGTTCTCAATGGGATTCAGGTCTGGGGAGTTTCCTGGCCATGGACCAAAAATATCAATATTTGTTCCCCGAGCCACTTAGTTATCACAATCAGCATGACAGAGTGATCTCCAGCCTTGTCCTCGTCAACACTCACACCTGTGTTAACGAGAGAATCACTGACATGTCAGCTGGTCCTTTTGTGGCAGAGCTGAAATGCAGTGGAAATGTTTTTTGAGGGGATTCAGTTCATTTGCATGGCAAAGAGGGACTTTGCAATTAATTGCAATTCATCTGATCACTCTTCATAACATTCTGGAGTATATGAAAATTGCCATCATACAAACTGAGGCAGCAGACTTTGAAAATTAATATTTGTGTCATTCTCAAAACTTTTGGCCACGACTGTTCACTCACCTCTTAAAATGAGTTTTTCAACCACTCCTCAAATGTCTTGTTAACACACTATAGTTTTGGCAAGTGGGTTAGGACATCTACTTTGAGCATGACATACGTAATTTCACCATCAATTGTTTACAGACAGATTATTTCACTGTATCACAATTCCAGTGGGTCAGAAGTTCACATACAGTCAACTTAGTGTATCTTTAAACAGCTTGGAAAATTCCAGAAAATGATTTAGAAGCTCCTGATAGGCTAATTGACATCATTTGAGTCAATTGGAGGCGTACCTGTGGATGTATTTCAAGGCCTACCTTCAAACTCAGTGCCTCTTTGCTTGACATCATGGGAAAATCAAAAGAAATCAGCCAAGACCACAGAAAATAAATTGTAGACCTCCACAAGTCTGGTTCATCCTTATAGTACGCAAGTATAAACCCCATGGGACCACGCAGACGTCATACCGCTCAGGAAGGAGACCCGTTCTGTCTCCTAGAGATGAACGTACTTTGGTGCAAAAAGTGCTAATCAATCCCAGAACAACAGCAAAGGCCCTTGTGAAGTTGCTGGAGGAAACAGGTACAAAAGTATCTATACCCACAGTAAAACGAGTCCTTTATATTGGCATAACCTGACGGGCCGCTCAGCAAGGAAGAAGGCACTGCTCCAAAACCACCATAAAAAAGAGCCAGACTACGGTTTGCAACTGCACATGGGGACAAAGATCGTACTTTTTGGAGAAATGTCCTCTGGTCTGATGAAACAAAAATAGAACTGTTTGGCCACAATGACCATTGTTAAATTTGGAGGAAAAAATGGGAGGTTTGCAAGCCAAAGAACACCATCCCAACCGTGAAGCTCGGGGGTGGCAGCATCATGTTGTGGGGGTGGCAGCATCATGTTGTGGGGGTGGCAGCATCATGTTGTGGGGGTGGCAGCATCATGTTGTGGGGGTGCTTTGCTGCAGGAGGGACTGGTGCACTGATGTTGTAAAACATCTCAAGGATGATCAATGGAAACAGGAAGCACCTGATCTCAATTTCGAGTCTCATAGCACAGTGCATTTTCTTGTTTGCTCGTAGGGTGCGGTCTTAGCGCCGGCATACGTTTGTCGTGGTAAATAGACAGCTATGAAAAACATAGATGAACACTCTTGGTAAATATTATGGTCTACAGCTTATCATGAGGTATTCTACCTCAGGCGAGTAGAACCTCGAGACTTCCTTAACATTAGAGATCACACACAACCATTATAAAACACACACATTCAGATCTGGGTCTTTCATAGACTGACAGAGAGAAGACACACAACCCTGCAGCAGTCACTTAAGCTGAGGGATGGGGCTGTAAAAACGGGGCTCCCCCACAAGCCACTCCCCCACAAGCCACTCCCCCACAAGCCACTCCCCCACAAGCCATTCAACCTGTGTTCTAAGTCTAGCCGTTAGCTACTAATCACTAGTCTGAACGGTTTTCATTGATCATTAACCCATGTTAGTCTCATCGAGATAAGAGCTGTTCAAGATGGCAGCATTGTGCAAAGTTACGAAAGTTTCACAGTCGATGTGTACCTCCGCCTCAGTGAGCTGGTGTTGCTCGTTATATATTTATTAACCATTCAGTACCTCCGCCTCAGTGAGCTGGTGTTGCTCGTTATATATTTATTAACCATTCAGTACCTCCGCCTCAGTGAGCTGGTGATGCCCGTTATATATTTATTAACCATTCAGTACCTCCGCCTCAGTGAGCTGGTGATGCTCGTTATATATTTATTAACCATTCAGTACCTCCGCCTCAGTGAGCTGGTGATGCTCGTTATATATTTATTAACCATTCAGTACCTCCGCCTCAGTGAGCTGGTGATGCTCGTTATATATTTATTAACCATTCAGTACCTCCGCCTCAGTGAGCTGGTGATGCCCGTTATATAATTATTAACCATTCAGTACCTCCGCCTCAGTGAGCTGGTCTCGTAGTTTCTCCACCTCCTCCCGTAGCTCTCTGATGATGCGTGCGTTGGGGTCTTCGTTGACGACGGCGTGGTTGACGATGCTCTTAGCCCGGTCAGCGTAGCGCAGCGTGGACAACGTCTCGTCGTAGTTATCACCTGCTGGACTCACCGTGGCCACCATGGCTGTCCTACTGTTACCACCCAGACTGTCCTGTAGAGAGGAGAGACAGACTGTTTACTACCAGACTGTCCTGGAGAGGGAGGAAAAAGACAGAAGAAATGTGAAATCTGAAGATGAGGTTACTCCATTTAAAAATTAAAACAGACCATTTTTCCACATACAGTATCAGTCAAAAGTCTAGACACACCTACTCATTAAAGAACTTTTATTTTTTACATTGTAGAATAATAGTGAAAACATCAAAATGATGAAATAATACATATGGAATCATGTTGTAAACAAAAAAAAAAAAGTGAACAGTTTAAAATATATTTTAGATTCTTCTAGGTGGCCACCCTTTGTCTTGATGACAGTTTTGCGCACTCTTGGCATTCTCTCAACAAGCGTCACCTGGAATGCTTTTCCAACAGTCTTAAAGGAGTTCCCACATATGCTGAGCACTTGTTGACTGCTTTTCCTTCACTCTGCGGTCCAACTCATCTCAATTGGGTTGAGGTTGGATGATTGTGGAGGCCAGGTCATCTGAGGCAACACTCCATCACTCTCCTTCTTGGTCAAATAGTCCTTACACAGCCTGGAGGTGTGTTGGTACATTGTCCTGTTGAAAACCAAACGATTGTCCCACTAAGCACAAACCAGATGGGACGGCGTATCACTGCAGAATGCTGTGGTAGCCATGCTGGTTAAGTGTGCCTTGAATTCCAAATAAATCACCAACATTGTCACCAGCAAAGCACACCAGCAAAGCAGCCCCACACCTCCCCCTCCTTGCTTCACGGTGGGAACCACACATGCAGAGATCATCCGTTCACCTACTTTGCGTCTCACAAAGACACGGCAGTTGGAAACAAATATATCGAATTTGGACTCCTCAGTCCAAAGGACAGATTTCCACCGGTCTGATGTCCATTGCTCGTGTTTCTTGGCCCAAGCAAGTCTCTTCTTATTATTAGTGTCCTTTAGTAGTGGTTTCTTTGCAGCAATTCAACCATGAAGGCCTGATTCAATCAGTCTCCTCTGTACAGTTGATGTTGAGATGTGTCCGTTACTTGAACTCTGAATCATTTATTTGGGCTGCAATTTCTGAGGCTGGTAACTCTAATGAACTTATCCTCTGCTGCAGAGGTAACTCTGGGTCTTCCTTTCTTGTGGTGGTCCTCATGAGAGCCAATTTCATCATAGCGCTTCATGGTTTTTGATACTGTTGTTTCTCTTCGCTTATTTGAGCTGTTCTTGCCATAATATGGACTTGGTCTTTTACCAAACGTCCCCCCCTACCGACTGGTTTAAACGCATTAGGACGGAAAGAAATGCCACAAATTAACTTTCAACAAGGCATACCTGTTAATTGAAATGCATTCCAGGTGACTACCGCATGAAGCTGGTTGAGAGAATGTCAAGAGTGTGCAAAGCTGTCAAGGCGGCTACTTAAACAAATTCAAATATATCTTTACTTTTTTTGGTTTCTACATTATTCCACAGTGTTGATGTTTTCTATTATTGTACAATGTGAGTAGGAGTGTCCAAACTGTTGACTGGTACTGTATGTAGTTTATTTATTTATTTACCTTTATTTAACTAGGCAAGTCAGTTAAGAACAAATTCTTATTTTCAATGACGGCCTAGGAACAGTGGGTTAACTGCCTGTTCAGGGGCAGAACGACAGACAACCTTGTCAGCTCGGGGGTTTGAACTTGCAACCTTCCAGTTACTAGTCCAACGCTCTAAACACTAGGCTACCCTGCCGCCCCATAGTGTGGAAGGAGAGACCAGGTCAATACTGTTACAGTTGGAGAATGTGAAATGGTAATAACCCATATAATGGAATTATAACCTACCTTCAGTAGCCAGGTCAGAACTGAGTCTCTGTAGGGAACAAACTTGGTCTTGTTCTTCCCTGCTCCTTGGTCTGCCAGCGCTGAGATCACCAAGCCCAGTGTGCTCAGAGACCTGGCCACACCCACACATTAATGAATGGTAAGAAAAACATGAAGACATCAAAGTGTGTTACATTTTGAGACAGAGAGAGGTGAGAGAGGGTGAGAGACGTGTGAGAGAGAGAGGTGAGAGAGGGTGAGAGAGGTGTGAGAGAGACGTGTGAAAGAGAGGTGAGAGGGTGAGAGACGTGTGAGAGAGAGAGGTGAGAGAGGGTGAGAGACATGTGAGAGAGAGGTGAGAGAGGGTGAGAGCTGAGAGAGAGCTGAGAGACGTGTGAAAGAGAGGTGAGAGAGACGGGTGAGAGACGGGTGAGAGACGGGTGTGAGAGGTGTGAGAGAGAGGGTGAGCGTGAGAGAGAGGGTGAGCGAGGGAGAGAGGGTGAGCGAGGGAGAGAGGGTGAGCGAGAGAGAGAGGGTGAGCGAGAGAGAGAGGGTGAGCGAGAGAGAGAGGGTGAGCGAGAGAGAGAGGGTGAGCGAGAGAGAGAGGGTGAGCGAAAGAGAGAGGGTGAGCGAGAGAGAGAGGGTGAGCGAGAGAGAGAGGGTGAGCGAGAGAGAGAGGGTGAGCGAGAGAGAGGGGGTGAGCGCGAGAGAGAGGGGGTGAGCACGAGCGAGAGGGAGTGAGCGCGAGAGAGAGGGGGTGAGCGCGAGAGAGAGGGGGTGAGCGCGAGAGAGAGGGGGTGAGCGCGAGAGAGAGGGGGTGAGCGCGAGAGAGAGGGGGTGAGCGAGAGAGAGGGGGTGAGCGCGAGAGAGGGGGTGAGCGAGAGAGAGGGGGTGAGAGCGAGAGAGAGGGGGTGAGAGCGAGAGAGAGGGGGTGAGAGCGAGAGAGAGGGGGTGAGAGCGAGAGAGAGGGGGTGAGAGCGAGAGAGAGAGTGAGAGCGAGAGAGAGAGAGCGAGAGAGCGAGAGAGAGAGGGTGAGAGCGAGAGAGAGAGGGTGAGAGCGAGAGAGAGAGGGTGAGAGCGAGAGAGAGAGGGTGAGAGCGAGAGAGAGAGGGTGAGAGCGAGAGAGAGGGTGAGAGCGAGAGAGAGAGGGTGAGAGCGAGAGAGAGAGGGTGAGAGCGAGAGAGAGAGGGTGAGAGCGAGAGAGAGAGGGTGAGAGCGAGAGAGAGGGGGTGAGAGCGAGAGAGAGGGGGTGAGAGCGAGAGAGAGAGTGAGAGCGAGAGAGAGAGAGCGAGAGAGGGTGAGAGCGAGAGAGAGAGGGTGAGAGCGAGAGAGAGAGGGTGAGAGCGAGAGAGAGAGGGTGAGAGCGAGAGAGAGAGGGTGAGAGCGAGAGAGAGAGGGTGAGAGCGAGAGAGAGAGGGTGAGAGCGAGAGAGAGAGGGTGAGAGCGAGAGAGAGAGGGTGAGAGCGAGAGAGAGAGGGTGAGAGCGAGAGAGAGAGGGTGAGAGCGAGAGCGAGAGGGTGAGAGTGAGAGCGAGAGAGCGAGAGAGAGAGAGCGCGAGAGAGAGAGAGCGAGAGAGAGAGCGAGAGAGAGCGAGAGCGAGAGAGAGCGAGAGAGAAAGATCTAGAGAACCTACTTGTTGATGTTGCTCCCCTCCTTCATTCTCTCTCCAGTAGCTCCAGTCTTAGCCGCTCTCTCACTGCCGGCCAGATCCACCAGACTCAGCTTACTGACCTTCTCACCACTCGTCTACGAAACACCACATGGCTCTAAACAGAGCTCTACGAAACACCACATGGCTCTAAACAGAGCTCTACGAAACACCACATGGCTCTAAACAGAGCTCTACGAACCACCACATGGCTCTAAACAGAGCTCTACGAAACACCACATGGCTCTAAACAGAGCTCTACGAAACACCACATGGCTCTACGAAACACCACATGGCTCTAAACAGAGCTCTACGAAACACCACATGGCTCTACGAAACACCACATGGCTCTAAACAGAGCTCTACGAAACACCACATGGCTCCAAACAGAGCTCTACGAAACACCACATGGCTCTACGAAACACCACATGGCTCTAAACAGAGCTCTACAAAATACCCCACGGCTCTATGAAACAGGGCTCTAAACAGAGTGCTATGAAAAATGTTATTTGTTGGCAACACAACGTTAGCAACAAAGCCAGCTGGAGAAAATAAAGTCAGTGGAGCATAAAATTATTTTAGATGAAACTACAGTGATTTGGTGATGTCAACACATGTATTCACGTACAAGTATCAAAACAATAATTTGCAAGATGTTGGTTTTGAATGTGAACAGACGTGTTCTACCCCAGAACCCAGGTCTGTGACTGTGTGTGTTGGACCTACCCCAGAACCCAGGTCCATGACTGTGTGTGTTGGACCTACCCCAGAACCCAGGTCCGTGACTGTGTGTGTTGGACCTACCCCAGAACCCAGGTCTGTGACTGTGTGTGTTGGACCTACCCCAGAACCCAGGTCCATGACTGTGTGTGTTGGACCTACCCCAGAACCCAGGTCCGTGACTGTGTGTGTTGGACCTACCCCAGAACCCAGGTCCGTGACTGTGTGTGTTGGACCTACCCCAAAACCCAGGTCCATGACTGTGTGTGTTGGACCTACCCCAGAACCCAGGTCCATGACTGTGTGTGTTGGACCTACCCCAGAACCCAGGTCCGTGACTGTGTGTGTTGGACCTACCCCAGAACCCAGGTCCGTGACTGTGTGTGTTGGACCTACCCCAGAACCCAGGTCCGTGACTGTGTGTGTTGGACCTACCCCAAAACCCAGGTCCATGACTGTGTGTGTTGGACCTACCCCAGAACCCAGGTCCGTGACTGTGTGTGTTGGACCTACCCCAGAACCCAGGTCCGTGACTGTGTGTGTTGGACCTACCCCAGAACCCAGGTCCATTAGAGTGTGTGTGAGGATGATGTTGAAGACGGCGTGGGACCTGCTGCTCTCCTCGTTCATATTCGTGGCTGCTACTGTACGAGACTTGTTACCCTCTGACATCAGACACTCTATGTCCTGTAGAGAAATAGAGAGAGGGGGAAGGAGAGAGGGAAGGAGAGAAGAGAGAGAAAGAAAGAGAGAGAAGGAAAGAGAGAAAGCGAGAGAGAGAGAAAGAGAGAGAGTTGTATTGGCTGGTCTCTCTAATGTAAGCACTTAGATATAGTAGCAACACCAGTCCTCTCTTGACAAACAAAATGTATTCCAATGAGACCATGCTGGGCCAATAGAAGTAAAGACAATGTATTCCAATGAGACCAAGCTGGGCCAATAGAAGTAAAGACAATGTATTCCAATGAGACCACGCTGGGCCAATAGAAGTAAAGACAATGTATTCCAATGAGACCAAGCTGGGCCAATAGAAGTAAAAACAATGTATTCCAATGAGACCACGCTGGGCCAATAGAAGTAAAGACAATGTATTCCAATGAGACCAAGCTGGGCCAATAGAAGTAAAGACAATGTATTCCAATGAGACCAAGCTGGGCCAATAGAAGTAAAGACAATGTATTCCAATGAGACCACGCTGGGCCAATAGAAGTAAAGACAATGTATTCCAATGAGACCACGCTGGGCCAATAGAAGTAAAGACAATGTATTCCAATGAGACCAAGCTGGGCCAATAGAAGTAAAGAAAATGTATTCCAATGAGCCCAAGCTGGGCCAATAGAAGTAAAGACAATGAAATGATATAAAACAACTGTATGAAAGCACCTTATAGCAGGCTACAGCCAGACGGGACAGACCATCAACGTACGGCCCGAACACCTTGTGCTCTCTCACTCGCAGGGCCTGACGACTTCTGAGGACAGACAGGTTGTTATCATTAAAGACCATCCATTTGGCTGGGGGGGGGGGGGGGGGGGGACAACAAACAAAAAAACACCTTTTCTACCCTTGATCACTTGGAATAAATGTTTTCACGATGTGTGAGAGACCATCTCTAAGCAGCGATATGGATGTTAGTGTTCAGTGTGTTAACCCTGGATGTATCAAAGGGACGGCTCTCTTTTACTCACGTTTATCTGTCTTTTACTGTTGATTAAAAAAAAAGTTTGAAAAAAACTTGATCACCAAAAAAAAACACACAAAAAAAATGAGTTCCTGTTCTCCTCACCCTTTGGGATCCAGTAGATCCCGAACCTTCTCGTTGTAGATCTCCATAAAGGAGACCTCTACAGTGAAGCTCTCTCCCTCCCTCTGTTCCTGTAGGATCCGGTCAAACAGAGAGCTGCACAGCCGCGGGATCAGACCTGGCTGCTCTGACGAACCCATCATGGTGTACGACTTCCCTGAGCCTGGTGGGGGCACACAGCCAATCAAATCAGAGGATCAGTGAAGCTTAGCCAATGAAAAATCACTGGATCAGGAGGGCTTAGCCAATCAAAGCTAGAGAGGTGAGGCACTGCCAATTAAATCACAGGCCAAAACTTTTTGTTTGCGAAAATGCAAAAGAATAAATTGGACTAAAAGTGTTTGAACTGAGTTTGAAGTGTGTGTCACATGGTGTGTGTTATTGAATGTCTGAGTAACTACTCTAATATGGTAATTCCTGCCTTTGAGGCTCCCGCCTTTCGAGGGAGTTTTTTCTAGCCACTATGTTTCTGCATCGCTTGTTCTTTGTGGTTTTAGACTGGCTAATTGTATATAACTTTGTGACAACTGCAGATGTAAAAAGGGCTTTATAAAAATACATTTGATTAATTGACTGGTACCAACCTGTCTGTCCATAAGCGAAGATACAGGCGTTATAGCCCAAGAAGGCATTGTTCAGAAGACTTTCTCCAAGGCACTGGAACACGACCTCTTGACCTGAGAGACACATTATATTCCAATTGAGTTTCACAAGAATATGTGGCTATTTCTCCAAGGCAGAGATTTCTCTTCCCTGAAGACAAGAGTCTGGTTTTCCAGGTCTGTTCCTTTCTACAGGTGTACTAGTTCAGTTAAAGCTGGGGCCTGTTTTTCCCTACATGCAGCGCTCTGGGACCAGGAAACACAGTGTTTCCCCTCACGCAGCGCTCTGGGACCAGGTTGCTTGCAGCAGAGTTACTTGATTGCTTCGTGAAACCCCCCCCCCCTGCAACTAATAAACAACTCATCTGATACCTGGTTAAATGCAATTGAAACTTTTAAATGTTGTGCAACTAGTTGCAAGCAGCAGCCAATCAAAACGAATGCGTTTATCACGTGATCGATTTTAAGGTTCGGAACGCTGACCCAGTTGTCATGTCAACGGGAGATGTATAAACAAATAGCGCCATTAGGGCTAGTAAAGGCTTATGTACATGGTTTGGAAGTCAATAAAATGTAATTGTGAACTCAGACCTCTCTCTAACCAGTTTCAACTGGAATTGTTCAACGTAAGCTGCGCTAGCTAGTGAGTTTGTTGTTAGCTTGGTTAGCTCGATGCTAACAGTTCTGGCGATTTAATTTTGGTATTCTAAACTCACTCCATGTCATCTGCTGCATTAGGCCTCATTACACTGGGATTTCACCAATTATTTGTTTATATAACCATTTCGTTATTGTATAAGGATCGATTTAGACAAATTTAGCTACATTTCTTAAAGACATCGACTGGGTATTGTGGATATTGTAGCTACGTCCTTTTGTCCTGTTATCCTGGGCGTAGCGTGAAATTGCACCTAGATGCAGTTCCTGGGTCCATTTAGCAATAGTTAAGGTATAGGACTGGGCAAAGGAAATCTGATCCTAGGTCTGTACCTAGGGGGAAACTTCCCCCCAGAGCATTATTTTGTTATTGAAAAAGATATATGTATTCAAAATTTTGATATGTAACTAACCTGCAAACTTGTCCTTGTCGGCCTCATCCATGGACCAGAAACAGTAGTCATAAGCAAAGACCTGAGGGGGAAAAAAAATGACAGCCAGTTGAGGACCACACACATAAAACCTTCGTAGTGATTAAATAGTGATTCTGTAACCTCACAATACTGTCCTGGTTAAGGGCTCACCTTAGGCTGATTCCTGGACAGGACAACAGAGGAGAAATGGAAAGCCACAGTTAACAACAGCTTACCTCAAAACAAAGTGGGCACTTTTAACTAATTACACCAGTGTTGAGTAGCATTCAGGTACAGGGTAAAACATTTAACCTATTAAAAAAAACATACTTACTAACAAAGTCCAAAAGGTGACAAAAAAAAGTGTTTTTTATCATCATAGGTTTAAAGCTGTAAATTCAACTAATCCTCATGCCATGGCTCTGAGACGTGAGAATGCTGTGACCTTCACTCACTAAAGGCCTTGGAACGATTAGGCTAGGCTAGGCCTCACTTGGAACGATTAGGCTAGGCTAGGCCTCGCTTGGAACGATTAGGCTAGGCTAGGCCTCGCTTGGAACGATTAGGCTAGGCTAGGCCTCGCTTGTAACGATTAGGCTAGGCTAGGCCGCGCTTGGAACGATTAGGCTAGGCTAGGCCGCGCTTGGAACGATTAGGCTAGGCTAGGCCGCGCTTGGAACGATTAGGCTAGGCCGCGCTTGGAACGATTAGGCTAGGCTGCGCTTGGAACGATTAGGCTAGGCCAGGCCGCGCTTGGAACGGGTAGGCTAGGCCAGGCCGCGCTTGGAACGGCTAGGCTAGGCCGTGTGCCCTTCAAACCCAGACGGACATTCCTCCTCTCCTATATAAAAAAACATCAACTTCAATACGGTTCAATAAATTTTAGGTAATTACACCTTATCCATCTGTACATACACTACCATTCCAAAGTTTGGGGTCACTTAGAAATGTCCTTGTTTTTGAAAGAAAAGCACACTTTTTATCCATTAATATAACATCAAATTGATCAGAAATACAGTATAGACATTGCTAATGTTGTAAATTACTATTGTAGCTGACAACTGTTGTTCTGATTAAAGAAGAAAAAAAAACTGGCCCTCTTTAGGCTAGTTGAATATCTGGAGCATCAGCATTTGTGGCTTCGATTACAGGCTCAAAATGCCTAGAAACAAAAGTTTATTCTGAAACTCATCAGTCTATTCTTGTTCTGAGAAATGAAGGCGAGAAATTGCTAAGAAGAAACTGAAGATCTCGTACAATGCTGTGTACTACTCCCTTCACAGAACAGCACAAACTGGCTCAAAACCAGAATAGAAAGAGTGGGAGGTCCCTGGCTGTGCCATTCAAGGATATTCAGAGACTTGTCCCAAAGCCATTCCTGCGTTGTCTTGGCTGTGTGCTTAGGGTCATTGTCCTGTTGGAAGGTGAACCTTCGCCCCAGTCTGAGGTCCTGAGTGCTCTGGAGAAGGGTTTCATCAAGGATCTCTGTACTTTGCTCCATCCATCTTTCCCCTCTATCCTGACTATTGTCCCATTCCCTGCCATGATTAACATCCTCACAGCATGATGCTGCCACCACCACCATTCTTCCCCATAGTTATGGTGCCACGTTTCCTCCAGACGTGTCGCTTGGCATTCAGGCCAAACAGTTCAATCTTGGTTTCATCAGACCAGAGAATCTTGTTTCTCAAGGTCTGAGAGTCCTTTAGGTGCCTTTTGGCAAACTCCAAGCTGGCTGTCATGTGCATTTCACTGAGGAGTGGCTTCCGTCTGGCCACTCTACCATAAATGCCTGATTGGTGGAGTGCTGCAGAGATGGTTGTCCTTCTGGAAGGTTCTCCTATCTCCACAGAGGAACTCTGGAGCTCTGTCAGGGTGACCATCGGGTTCTTGGTCACCTCTCTGACCAAGGCATTTCTCCCCCGATTGCTCAGTTTGGCCGGGCAGCCAGCTCTAGGAAGAGTCTTGGTGGTTACAAACTTCTTCCATTTAAGAATGATGGAGGCCACTGTGTTCTTGGGGACCTTCAATGCTGCAGAAATGTTTTGGTACTCCAGATCTGTGCCTCGACACAATCCTGTCTCGGAGCTCTACGTATAACTTCAACCTCAAGTTCATCGGTTGGTTTTTGCTCTGACATGCACTGTCAACTGTGGAACATAACATAGACAGGTGTGTGCCTTTCCAAATCATGTCCAATCAATTGCATTTACCACAGGTTGACTCCAATCAAGTTGCAGAATCATCAAGGATGATCAATGGAAACAGGATGCACCTGAGCTCAATAACAAGTATCATAGCAAAGAGTCTGAATACTTATGTAAATAAGGAATCTGTTTTTTTTTAATATTTAATACATTTGCTAAAATGTCTAAAAACCTGTTCTCTTTGTCCTTATGGGGTATTGCGATGTCGTTATGGGGTATTGCGATGTCGTTATGGGGTATTGCGATGTCGTTATGGGGTATTGCGATGTCGTTATGGGGTATTGCGATGTCGTTATGGGGTATTGCGATGTCGTTATGGGGTATTGCGTGTAGAATGATGAGGAATTGATTTCATTGAATCCATTTTAGAATAAGGCTGTAACGTAACAAAATGTGGAAAAAGGCAAGGGGTCTGAATACTTTGTGAAGGAAGTGTATAGGTGGTGGTAACTAGGCAACAGGATAGATAATAAAACAGTAACAACAGCGTATGTGAGTTAGTGCATTTGCTTGTTTGACTCAGAGTCAAGGGGTCTGAACTGTAAATTAAAGTAATCTGTGAGTTTATACAATACAGGTAACTGCCAGAATAAAGGAAACACTTGAGTCAATGAGGGATACAGAGTATTTTGAAATCAGGTGCTTCCACACAGGTGTGGTTCCTGAGTTAATTAAGCAATTAACATCCCATCATGCATAGAAATGCCAAGTTGCCCATTATTTTGGTTACCATGGTTAATAGAGATCTCAGTGATTTAAAAACAGGGATCTCAAGGGAGCACAGGGGTTTTAAAATGTTTTTTTTATTAAAATTGGTATTTAATTTTTTTATTTAATGAGGCAAGTCAGTTAAGAACAAATTCTTATTTACAATGATGGCCTACCGGGGAACAGTGGGTTAACTGCCTTGTACAGGGGCAGAACGACAGATTTTTACCTCGTCAGCTCGGGGATTCGATCCAGCAACCTTTCGGTTACTGGACCAACTGTCTAACCACTAGGCTACCTGCCATTTAAAGGGTGTGTGTGTGTGTGTGTGTGTGTGTGTGTGTGTGTCAGTCGAACACATATGAGAGGTTCTGGAGTGGCACCTGAGAGCATTTTCCACCATGATCAACAAAACACCAAATTATGAAATTTCGTGTGGAAGAATGGTGTCGCATCAAGTGCCAGACACTTGTAGAATCTACGCCAAGGTGTAATGAAGCTGTTCTGGTTCGTGGTGGACCAACGCCCTATTAAAGACACTTTATGTTGGTGTTTCCTTTATTTTGACAGTTACCTGGACCTACCAACTATGCTTAGAAAGTGGGTGATTTTATCATTTCTGTATATTTATGCCTAGTTGCAACTAAACCACAGGGTAGCTTGGCTGACTTTAAACAAGACCCTCCTGTGTAGAAGTAGTGTGTGTTACAGGCCCTTTATGAAAGAGCAACATTAAGCCTGTTGGCTTCTCCTGGCCTGCTGGAGCATTCCTCAACTATGATAGCTGGCACATCTTCACAGCCAGCAAGAGAGTACTCTCTCTCTCCTTTATTCTCCCGCTCTCTCAAGGGGCTCCAACAATACATGTTAAAAGCAACCCCAGTGAGAATACCCCACAATAAAATGACTGATTTAGTTTGTCAGTACATAAACATTCCATCCCTGATAAGGACCGTAAAGACAGCAGGTTTATTATAGCCCAAGGCCTCCGCTGGCTGAGATCCTCCACTAGCTGTTTACTAACCTTGTGATCTCCTAAACCAATAGAAAAACTAATCTTATTATAAGAGACACATATTGAATAGTTCCAAGGACATTTATTCATAAAACAAAAAAGGCCCAGACCTCCCTGCAGCAGCCTGATGCTCTGGTAAGATCATCCCTTAATGACCCAAATGGAATCTGGGAAGAGATTCATTCTGAAGCCGGCAGAAGCCTGCAAAACATGTTCATATTGAGCCCAGGGGATAGACAGCACAGACAGACAGCACTGTAGCGTGTCAGGGCAGAAATCACAATCAAAAACAAAAATGTCCCCACTGCTGATTGTAGACTATAGAAAGGGGCCCCATAGGCTAACAAACCCCCAAACCAACCAGAACCCATAGGCTAACAAACCCCCAAAACTAACCAGGGCCCATAGGCTAACAAACCCCCAAAACTAACCAGGACCCATAGGCTAACAAACCCCCAAAACTAACCAGGACCCATAGGCTAACAAACCCCCAAACTAACCAGGACCCATAGGCTAACAAACCCCCAAAACTAACCAGGGCCCATAGGCTAACAAACCCCCAAAACTAACCAGGGCCCATAGGCTAACAAACCCCCAAAACTAACCAGGACCCATAGGCTAACAAACCCCCAAACTAACCAGGGCCCATAGGCTAACAAACCCCCAAAACTAACCAGGACCCATAGGCTAACAAACCCCCAAACTAACCAGGACCCATAGGCTAACAAACCCCCAAAACTAACCAGGGCCCATAGGCTAACAAACCCCCAAAACTAACCAGGGCCCATAGGCTAACAAACCCCCAAAACTAACCAGGGCCCATAGGCTAACAAACCCCCAAAACTAACCAGGGCCCATAGGCTAACAAACCCCCAAAACTAACCAGGGCCCATAGGCTAACAAACCCCCAAAACTAACCAGGGCCCATAGGCTAACAAACCCCCAAACTAACCAGGGCCCATAGGCTAACAAACTCCCAAACTAACCAGGACCCATAGGCTAACAAACTCCCAAACTAACCAGGACCCATAGGCTAACAGACCCCCAAACTAACCAGGGCCCATAGGCTAACAAACCCCCAAACTAACCAGGACCCATAGGCTAACAGACCCCCAAACTAACCAGGACCCATAGGTTAACAAAAACCCAAACTAACCAGGACAGGTATTTGTTCTGCTGAAACAGGTCACCACCTCACCAGGACAGGTACACATTCCCTCCTGTGAGCATCCGTCACATCTGCACACTCACTCACTCGCTGACTACAGAACAGACACACCCTTTGTAAAGAAAGGCACAGGCCAGGCCAGAGCAAAGGGGAGGGTAGAGGAGTGGAAAGGAGGGTTAGAGCCAAGTTACCAGACAGAGTTGACTCTTTCTGTGACTGAGTGCACATACAGAACACGGCATACCAGGCAGCTGTAGCTCTTTAATGGAGCTGATGACACAGAAGGTATATACTGTAGGTAGTTTAGGCTGATGGGACTAGAGAGGAGACAATGGTCAACAGGGAAGTATGAGGTCGTTTTCTTTCTCTACACTGAAGTCTATACCATGTCCTTTGAGCATTGAACTGTTAAGATCATTCTATGTACATTGTAGACTAGCCTACCAGTACTGTATCTGCGTTAACTGCAATTTATTGTCAAACTCAGTCTTGTAGATTATTTGAACATGATGAACAACAAAATGTTAAAAAAGGTTCCGAAACAATCATTCTGATTCCCATGTGAGAGTGACTAAAATATCACCCAGAATATTTAAGGGGGATTGTTCCATGCTTGATAAAAGACCCAGCTAACACCAGACACAGATGAAGACCTAGCTAACCTGTAACTAGCTAGCACCAGACACAGGTGAAGACCTAGCTAACCTGTAACTAGCTAACACCAGACACAGATGAAGACCTAGCTAGCCAGTAACTAGCTAGCACCAGACACAGGTGAAGACCTAGCTAACCTGTAACTAGCTAACACCAGACACAGATGAAGACCTAGCTAGCCAGTAACTAGCTAGCACCAGACACAGGTGAAGACCTAGCTAACCAGTAACTAGCTAGCACCAGACACAGATGAAGACCTAGCTAGCCAGTAACTAGCTAACACCAGACACAGATGAAGACCTAGCTAACCTGTAACTAGCTAGCACCAGACACAGGTGAAGACCTAGCTAACCTGTAACTAGCTAACACCAGACACAGATGAAGACCTAGCTAGCCAGTAACTAGCTAGCACCAGACACAGATGAAGACCTAGCTAGCCAGTAACTAGCTAACACCAGACACAGATGAAGACCTAGCTAGCCAGTAACTAGCTAGCACCAGACACAGGTGAAGACCTAGCTAACCTGTAACTAGCTAACACCAGACACAGATGAAGACCTAGCTAGCCAGTAACTAGCTAGCACCAGACACAGATGAAGACCTAGCTAACCTGTAACTAGCTAACACCAGACACAGATGAAGACCTAGCTAACCTGTAACTAGCTAACACCAGACACAGATGAAGACCTAGCTAACCTGTAACTAGCTAACACCAGACACAGGTGAAGACCTAGCTAGCCAGTAACTAGCTAGCACCAGACACAGATGAAGACCTAGCTAACCTGTAACTAGCTAACACCAGACACAGATGAAGACCTAGCTAGCCAGTAACTAGCTAGCACCAGACACAGGTGAAGACCTAGCTAGCCAGTAACTAGCTAGCACCAGACACAGATGAAGACCTAGCTAACCTGTAACTAGCTAGCACCAGACACAGGTGAAGACCTAGCTAACCTGTAACTAGCTAACACCAGACACAGATGAAGACCTAGCTAACCTGTAACTAGCTAACACCAGACACAGGTGAAGACCTAGCTAGCCAGTAACTAGCTAGCACCAGACACAGATGAAGACCTAGCTAGCCAGTAACTAGCTAACACCAGACACAGATGAAGACCTAGCTAGCCAGTAACTAGCTAGCACCAGACACAGGTGAAGACCTAGCTAACCTGTAACTAGCTAACACCAGACACAGGTGAAGACCTAGCTAACCTGTAACTAGCTAACACCAGACACAGATGAAGACCTAGCTAACCTGTAACTAGCTAACACCAGACACAGATGAAGACCTAGCTAACCTGTAACTAGCTAACCTGTAACTAGCTAACCTGTAACTAGCTAACACCAGACACAGATGAAAGGGGAAACAGAAGTATATTTGCCAACTTTAATTATATTTTCTGACACCCTAAAGTCAAATGTTGGCAGCAGTAGCGTAGCTATCTAGCTATACAAACCAACCCCCTCCGCAAACACGCCTTCTCCGATGTTGGTTAACAAGGCAGTACTTATTTAAATTAGATAAGAGAATATAATGTTAGCATTGGTGTATTAAAATGAGTTAAGGTGATATCACCCTGTCCCCTTAGTCATCCCGTCTCCTGAATCCAAGCGTTTGACATGGGGGAAGGGACCAGTAACAGACTTGATCAATGTACAAGTACTTTGAGATATCAGCTGATGTAAGAAGGGCTATAAAAATACATTTGATTAGATTTTTTTTTATCTGCAACAAATCAGTTTGGTGGAAACACACCATTGGGGAAAATGTTTTTTTTTTAAAAATTATACAGATTTTTAGAATATTCACATGAAAATGTGTCACCAACTGGATGGAAACTGAGCTAACGACTCCAAAATAAACACAAAAAAAAGTTATTTTCTCCCTAATAAACTTCCTGCAATTGAAGAACCTTCTGGGGGGGGGGGGGGGGGGGGGGGGAAATAAGCATTTTGTTACTTTTCAACAAGCTAGTAATCTATGATAAGGGTTGACCTCGAGAGGAGACATGACCAGTCCAGTGGCCTAGAAACCCAACGCAGAGCATGCCATCTCAAGCATCTGTTCCAATATACACTAAAACCACACCACTTACAATGAAGCCTTGTACAGGTGGTGGATGTCGATTATGGCAGCCGACCACACTGCTCCGATTCAGAGGGGTAGGGGTAAAATGACACATTTCAGTTGAAGGCATTCAATTGTACAACTGACTAGGTATTCCCCTTTCCCTTCCAGTTGTACAACTGACTAGGTATTTCCCTTTCCCTACCCAGGGCCTTGAAAATATATTTGCCCTCTTTCTGATTTTCTCTATTTTTGATACTGCTATCAGAACTTCAACCAAAACCACATTTTTTATACTTATTTTCTTATTAGTTCACTCAGGTTCCCTTAATCAATCTAATATTAATTAGATAAAGGGAACCTGAAGGAACAAATAATAAGCATTAAAAAAAATTATGTTAACAAAGTTATGAAACATCCCAATTCCCCTTAGTACCACCCTTGAGCTGCAATGACTGCAACCAAATGCTTGCTGTAGTTGTTGATCAGTCTCTCACGTCGCTGACATGGGTCCCATTATGTCTGGCGAAAACCAAAACACTGTATTCCACAGTAAGAACCTCATACCAACAGTCAAGCATGGTGGTGGTAGTGTGATGGTTTGGGGTCAAGCATGGTGGTGGTGGTAGGGTGATGGTTTGGAGTCAAGCATGGTGGTGGTGGTAGTGTGATGGTTTGGGGTCAAGCATGGTGGTGGTGGTAGTGTGATGGTTTGGGGTCCAGCATGGTGGTGGTAGTGTGATGGTTTGGGGTCCAGCATGGTGGTGGTAGTGTGATGGTTTGGGGTCCAGCATGGTGGTGGTAGTGTGATGGTTTGGGGTCCAGCATGGTGGTGGTAGTGTGATGGTTTGGGGTCCAGCATGGTGGTGGTAGTGTGATGGTTTGGGGTCCAGCATGGTGGTGGTAGTGGGATGGTTTGGGGTTGCTTTTGATGTCGTGGCAGGACTTGAAACAAGCAGTTCATGTTTGAAAACCCACAAATGTCTCTGAGTTAAAGCAGTTCTGCATGGAAGAATGTGCCAGAATTCCTCCACAGCGATGTGAGAGACTGATCAACAACTACAGGAAGTGTTTGGTTGGAGTCATAGCAGCTAAAGGTGGTACAACCAGTTAGAGTGTAACGGGCCAATTACTTTTTCACACAGGGGCATTAGGTGTTGCACAACTTTGTTTATGAAATAAGTATGTCATTGTTGTGTTATTTGTTCACTCGGGTTCCTCTTTATCTAATATTAGGTTTTGTTTGAAAAATTTGAAAACATTCAGGATCAACAATATGCAAAAGTAGAGAAAAGGGGGCGATTACTTATTCACTGCACTGTATCTGGCATGTATTCTAAGTCGTAAGCTAGTGTAGGCAAGATATTAGAACGTAACCATAGTGATATCTAATAGCTGCCAAAAAATGAGCCATTGCTTGTCGCTGTCCTCATACCTTGAGCTGACCGCAGCATTCCTAGAGCTCCCGCTGAAAAGGTTTGTGTGTGTGTGTGTTTGTTTCTACCTGGGGTCTCCCTTGCTCAGGTTCTGACTAGCTGGATTCAACACTGTCTGGTTCCCGTTCATCTCCACCACACATTTAGTCTTCAGATCCTTTTCTGGCAGGGAACACACAGGACAACAACAGTAAACAAGAACAGTTGTGATGGGTCCAGGAATAGCTGATGATTCAAGGCTGCTAAAAATAAAATAAAAATGTTTAAAAAAAAAAAATCACACAGCTAGTGCATCAACATAGCCACACCAACATGTCCTAATGTTTACATAATTAATAGAGAAGGGGTTTTGTTTTATTTTAATAGTGTAGCACCATGCTATTTCAGTCCATGTCAAGCAAGCACTGGTCACAAGGTTTGTGTTTTGAACTCACCTCTTCTGTTCATTGGTCGGAGGCGAACAGCGACCTTTACATTGGAGTTACTCAAGTTGTCGTCCATGGCAGTAGGTTTTCTGTTGCTGGAATGAATCAGATTCATTAAATAATGCATACCATTACTGTACTCGTATGAACCGTGCCACATCCCTCTTGGTATACATTCTAGTATCAACCTACTGGTTTCATCTTGACAAATTGTACAAAACGTAGAATGGTTGATCTCTATAAATCACAGGTTATTTAATCATACGAAGATATAGAAAGTCAACAATAACTACACCTACAGACAAACACACTACTTACTGTAGGTTTTGTATTCAATCCTGTGCGTCCCAAGAAGGAATGACGGCTGTCCGAAAAGCCAACTCTCGCAACAACAACAAAAACTAAAAAGAGTTTAGCGGACAGAGAAAGCTGTCAACTCACCGTGAGAATAATTATTATTTCTCCCTTCCTCGAACTTCCCAAATGCAGGCAGAGTTGTCTTCCAGAAGTGCACCTTCCTCGGCTAGTTTGCGTGTTAGCTGGGTAAAAACAAACATGCATATGGTGACATTGGCAGACTATTTTTTTTTTGCCAGCAACAAATATAAACAGTTTAGATAGCAAGTTGTCTTGAGTTCTTGCTATTATAAAAACATTCTCAATAAACACAAATTACACTCTGGGTGTTGCAAACTCACCGGGAACGACGACAGCGCATGGAATAGTTTTTCACCTGTTGCATTTCCTGATATCACCCATAGAGATCACTGAAGTCATCCTAAACAGTCCTGAAACCTTCACCGGGTTTAGTGGGGGATACAAATTGCCCCACTCTTGTAGATCTGCACAAAGGTCTGATCGTCAAGAATAAACTGTTCGAGAGTTCCCTGATTTATTGTAGATCATTTTTTATCTTTAAAGTTGTTTCGGAAAATATACTGTTTATTTATAGTAAAAGTTGGTGGAAAATATTAGAATTATTGATGTCGGAAGCATTTTTCAAAAGCTCCTTTCATTAGAAACAGCGTCCAACGTTTTACATTATTTTGTTACGGACAGGGAATTTATGGGAATAAAACAAATAAGCGCTGTGATGTTATTTTACGACAGTTTCCAGCAGCGGACGGCATGACTCGTGCAAGTGTGATTGAGTGTTGTTTACAAAATTGACAGTTCTCTCATCTTCTCTAAGTTATTGTAGGCTTTATAACGCGTTTCATATTGTGAATTTAGAGTATTAAGGTAACAGAAGATATGGGGGAAGCCAATGAAAAAGAGTGCGCGTGTGGAACTATCCTCTACATTTCAGAAATGCTTCTCTCTGCTTGGGTTTTCTAAATTACCATGCTGCTAACTTACAATTCAGCTAACTAGCAAGGGAAGAACTGCATATCTATGTAATCAACCAACCCTGTCTCCGTTTTTGTAGACTAATAAAAAGTGAGAATGCTAGGTATGGGTTGACTATCTAAAAGAGCTAGTTATTTATATGCTATGTGTCGGTAGCTAGCTAATGCCAGCTGATCTGAGCCGAGCTGGTGATGATGATGATGATGAGCATTGCTGATGTCATCAATCAGCTGGTCGAAGCGCATGAAGAAGGAAATTAAGTCAACCTCAACAAGTAAGAACCCCAACCTAACCAAACGTTAACTACCTAACCTTAATCAACAGCTTTCCGTTGACTGCTTTTTGGTAATTGGTTACTATTCTTATCGACACTATATTCACAAAAGTATATGGACACACCTTCAAATGAGTCGATTTGTTGCTGACAATGTGTATAAAATCGAGCATATAGGCATGCAATCTCCATAGACAAACATTGGCAGTAGAATGGCCTTACTGAAGAGCTCAGTGACTTTCAACGTGGCATAGGATGCCACCTTTCCAATAAGTCAGTTCTTCAAATTTCTGCCCTGGTCAGCTGTATGTGCTGTTATTGTGAAGTGGAAACATTTAGGAGCAACAACGGCTCAGCCGCGAAGCGGTAGGCCATACTAGCTCACAGGAGTGCTGAAGCGCGTAGTGCATAAAAATCATATGTCTTTTGTTGCAACACTGATTAGTGTTCCAAACTGCCCCTGGAAGCAACTTCAGCATAATAACTGTTTGTTGGGATCTTCATGAAAGGGGTTTCCATGGCCGAGCAGCCGAAACACAAGCCTAAGATCACCATGCGCAAAGCCAAGCGTTGGCTAGAGTGGTGTAAAGCTCGTTGCCATTG
Organism: Oncorhynchus mykiss; assembly: GCF_013265735.2. NCBI lineage: Eukaryota > Metazoa > Chordata > Actinopteri > Salmoniformes > Salmonidae > Oncorhynchus > Oncorhynchus mykiss. The sequence goes on from NC_048572.1 coordinate 5,451,700, forward strand.
GACTCTGAAGCAGTGGAAACACGTTCTCTGGAGAGAGGAATCACACTTCACCATCTGGCAGTCCAACGGATTAATCTGGGTTTGGCGGATGCCAGGAAAACGTTACCTGCCCCAATGCATAGTGGCAACTGTAAAGTTTGGTGGAGGAGTAATAATGGTCTGGGGCTGTTTTCCATGGTTCGGGCCCCTTAATTCCAGTGGAGGGGAAATCTTAACGCTACAGCATACAATGACATTCTAGACAATTCTGTGCTTCCAACTTTGTGGCAAATGTTTGGGGAAGGCGCTTTCCTGTTTCAGCATGACAATGCCCCCATGCACAAAGCGCGGGTCATACAGAAATGATTTGTTGAAAAATCGGTGTGGAAGAACTTGACTGGTCTGCACAGATCCCTGACCTCAACCACAAAGAACACCTTTGCTCTTGTGGCTGAATGGAGCAAATCCCTGCACCAATGTTCCAACATCTAGTGTGGAAGCTGTTATAGCAGCAAAGGGGGGGGACCAACTCCATATTGATGTCCATGATTTTGGAATGAGATGTTGGACGAGCAGGTGTCCACATACTTCTGGTCATGTAGTGTATCTAAAAGCTCCCAGTCCACCACCTCGCCAAAACCTTATGTCATGCCAGAAACCTGTCTTAAGCTCAAACGTGTGTGTGTGTGTGTGTGTGTGTGTGTGTGTACTTAAAATAGACAAGCATTTAACAATTGAAATTAATTTGAAGGAACGTGTGTACTTGTATCTCTTTGTCCAGATCGCTGTAGTGGCTGTGACGTGAAAACCCCATCGTTGTCCTCACATCAGTTTCAGAGGAAACATCTGTGTGTGAGTACATTCATGATGTAGCTTCAGTGAGACCAGAAGGACTCTGGCCACAGTGTCCTATTGATTTATGCTAAATAATAATTAATTATAAACAAATAAAAATAACAAAAAAATTATTTATTTATTGATCAGAAAGATAACCGGCTATTTAATTGTGAATCCCAACCAGGTGGTCCGGACTCTTTGAATACTCCACAGGCTATGAGGTAAACCATTCAAAACTGTTCCCCCGAACCCCTGTCAGGACACACCTCTAACTACGTAGCTGAGGCCGTCGGGTAATGTTGCTACCCCCCCCCCCCCCCCCCCCCGAACCCCTGTCAGGACACACCTCTAACTATGTAGCTGAGGCCGTCGGGTAATGTTGCTACCCCCCCCCCCCCCCCCCCCCCCGAACCCCTGTCAGGACACACCTCTAACTACGTAGCTGAGGCCGTCGGGTAATGTTACTACCCCCCCCCCCCCCCGAACCCCTGTCAGGACACACCTCTAACTACGTAGCTGAGGCCGTCGGGTAATGTTGCTACCCCCCCCCCCCCGAACCCCTGTCAGGACACACCTCTAACTACGTAGCTGAGGCCGTCAGGTAATGTTGCTACCCCCCCCCCCCCCCCCGAACCCCTGTCAGGACACACCTCTAACTACGTAGCTGAGGCCGTCGGGTAATGTTACTACCCCCCCCCCCCCCCCCGAACCCCTGTCAGGACACACCTCTAACTACGTAGCTGAGGCCGTCGGGTAATGTTACTACCCCCCCCCCCCCCCCCCCGAACCCTGTCAGGACACACCTCTAACTACGTAGCTGAGGCCGTCAGGTAATGTTGCTACCCCCCCCCCCCCCCCCGAACCCTGTCAGGACACACCTCTAACTACGTAGCTGAGGCCGTCAGGTAATGTTGCTACCCCCCCCCCCCCCCCGAACCCTGTCAGGACACACCTCTAACTACGTAGCTGAGGCCGTCGGGTAATGTTGCTACCCCCCCCCCCCCCCCCCCGAACCCCTGTCAGGACACACCTCTAACTACGTAGCTGAGGCCGTCGGGTAATGTTGCTACCCCCCCCCCCCCCCCCCCCCCCCGAACCCCTGTCAGGACACACCTCTAACTACGTAGCTGAGGCCGTCGGGTAATGTTGCTACCCCCCCCCCCCCCCTCCCCCGAACCCCTGTCAGGACACACCTCTAACTACGTAGCTGAGGCCGTCAGGTAATAGTGCTACCCCCTCCCTCACAGAGGCCGTCAGGTTATACCGCTACCCCCTCCCTCACAGAGGCTGTCAGGTAATACTGCTACCCCCTCCCTCACAGAGGCTGTTAGGTAACACTGCTACCCCCTCCCTCACAGAGGCTGTTAGGTAACACTGCTACCCCCTCCCTCACAGAGGCTGTTAGGTAACACTGCTACCCCCTCCCTCACAGAGGCTGTTAGGTAACACTGCTACCCCCTCCCTCACAGAGGCTGTTAGGTAACACTGCTACCCCCTCCCTCACAGAGGCTGTCAGGTAATTCTGCTACCCCCTCCCTCACAGAGGCTGTTAGGTAATACTGCTACCCCCTCCCTCACAGAGGCTGTTAGGTAACACTGCTACCCCCTCCCTCACAGAGGCTGTTAGGTAATACTGCTACCCCCTCCCTCACAGAGGCTGTTAGGTCATTCTGCTACCCCCTCCCTCACAGAGGCTGTTAGGTAATAGTGCTACCCCCTCCCTCACAGAGGCTGTTAGGTAACACTGCTACCCCCTCCCTCACAGAGGCTGTTAGGTAACACTGCTACCCCCTCCCTCACAGAGGCTGTCAGGTTATACTGCTACCCCCTCCCTCACAGAGGCTGTTAGGTATTGCTAAAGTAGACCCTAAGACACATATGTCAGAGTCAAGGCCCGCGGGCCACATCCGGCCCGCAAGAAGGTTTTTTACGGCCCCTGGGATGATCTTGATTTATTATTAGAACCGGCCCGCAGCAAGCCGGCAGCCCGCAGATCTTTTACACGCACCAATACTACATTTCCCACAATGCAAAAGTGACGCACCGAGCAGTAGGCTGCTTCATTTCAATATTTATTGGCACAGCAGTCGTCAGCATCACAGTAAAATTAACTTTCAGATACCCATCAAAAATGGCAAAACGGAAGGTGGATACTGAGAACCGGGGGTTTCAAACAAGGTGGGAGTCGGAGTATATGTTCACGAAGGTAGCTGGAAAACCTGTGTGTCTTCTGTGTGGAGAAAGTGTGGCGGTACTGAAAGAGTATAATCTGAGACGACATTATGAAACGAAACACGCGGACAAAAACAAGAATATGGACATGGAACAAAGGCTACAAAAGGCAGAGGAATTAAAACGAGGCCTCAAATCTCGACAGGCTCTGTTCAAAAAAGCCAAATCACAAGGCCAGGCTGCTGTCAAGGCCAGTTTTATTTTGGCAGAAGAGATCGCTAAATCAGCCCGGCCATTTACGGAGGGGGATTTCATCAAAAACTGCATGATTAAAGTTTGTGACGAAGTTTGCCCAGAAAAAAGGCAACTCTTTTTAAATGTGAGTCTGAGCAGAAACACCATTGCCGAGAGAGTAGACCAGTTGTCCATCAATCTAAAAGAGCAGCTTGTGAAAAAGGGAAAAGATTTTATTGCATATTCCTTGGCTGTGGATGAGAGCACCGACATTTCTGACATTGCCCAGTTGTCAATTTTCATCCGCGGAGTGGACTCCAACCTAAGCGTGACAGAGGAGTTTTTGGCTTTACGTCCTATGCATGGCACAACTACGGGGCATGATTTGTATGAAGAGGTGTCAAGATGTGTAAATGAGATGGAGCTGCCTTGGGAAAAACTCGTGGGTTTGACAACCGACGGAGCACCTGCGATGTGTGGACACAGGAGCGGACTGGTGGCGAAGATACGGGAAAAGATGCAAGAGGAAAACGCGACAGGTGAGCTGACAGCTTATCATTGTATCATACACCAGGAAGCGTTGTGCTTTACCGCCTTGAAAATGGAGCATGTAATGAGCATCATCACGCGCACAGTTAACTTTATCAGAGCCAAAGGTTTGAATCACCGCCAGTTCAAGGCATTTCTGACGGAGTTAGAAACGGAGCATGGTGATTTGCCTTATCACACAGAGGTGCGATGGCTAAGCCAGGGAAAGGTGCTTCAAAGATGTTTCGAGCTTCGTGAGGAGATTTGTCTGTTCTTGGACAGCAAAGGGAAAGACACAACACAACTCCGAGACGAAATGTTTCTGTGTGAAATGGCTTTTCTGTGTGACATTACGAGTCATCTGAATGCAATAAACTTGCAGCTGCAGGGTCGGGATCGTGTCATCTCTGATATGTACAGTACAGTGAAGGCATTTAAAACCAAACTGACTCTGTGGGAGACGCAGATGCGGAAAGAAAATTTGAGCCACTTTCCCAGCTGCCAGACCATGAAAGAGAAGCTCTCTACCAGTGCGTTCCCGAGCACACAGTTGGCTGATAAAATAGGTATGCTTGCCGCTGACTTTCGACGCCGATTTGCTGACTTTGAAGCACAAAAAAGCAGGTTGGAACTGCTCGGTAACCCATTTGCTGTTGACGTGGAAAGCTCACCACCAAACCTCCAAATGGAGTTGATTGACCTCCAATGCAATGATGCACTGAGGGCAAAATATGCGGCAGTGGGTGCTGCGGAGTTCGCCCGTTTCCTCCCCGGCACAATGCCCCAGCTGCGCATCCAGGCTGCTCAAACGTTGTCTATGTTTGGCAGCACATACCTGTGTGAACAACTGTTTTCTTTGATGAACCTGAACAAAACATCACACAGAAGTCGACTTACTGCTGAACACCTCCACTCAATTCTGAGGATTTCTTCAGCTCAGAGCCTTACCCCGAACATTGATGAACTTGTGGAAAAGATGGGACACCACCAAGTATCACCCTCAACCTCAAACAAGTGAACATTACTGTGCAATCACATATTTAGAGTTTTTACTCAGTTCAAGTTTAAAAGTTAAAATTTAATATTTGTTTTCACTGCATGTTACTTCTCCTTAAACAAAGTGTTGTTTTTGATTAATAGATTTTTGCACTTTATTTTTTTGTATTTCAATCCAATTATATTTTAAAAATATTTCAGTTGAGTGGATGATAGAAAATTGCTATTATTGTTTTTTCTTTGAAGTAAATTTAGCCCACTTTTGCTAAAATAGAAAATATAGTCTACTGATGGTGCCTTGAATACCGGTTTCTTTCATTTAATGTTCATGTTATGGGGATATTTATATAAAGGAAATTTGTCTTTTGTGTCTGTTGAAAATTAAAGATTACTGACAGAGCCATAAGAAAATATTGCTTTATTTATCTGATCATATTGTAATATATTTGTTAGGTTTTCAGTAGGTTCAATTAGGTTCACTAGACTATATGCGTCATTTAAAAAATTTTCAATGAACATTCGAACAGTCCGGCCCTCGTCTTGTAGCTGATTTTTTTATTTGGCCCTCTGTCCATTTGACTTTGACACCCCTGCCCTAAGATGTATATTATTTGGAGGTCTCTGTGAAATAGTTACAGTCTGGAGTGTAATGGTTAGTTGGTTCCACTAGATGGTGCTAGATCTCTAGTTTGAAATGGAGCTCATGCTGGGCACCCCCTGCTCACCGCAATGTCTATTTCTATTGGCACAAGCACTGTTCATGACTAACTGTTCACACCCCTCTTGTTGGTGGAAAGAATTTTGCAAGTTTTAAAGCTTTTTTTCTTGCAATTCTACACATTTTGCTATGTCAAGTGTGTGTTAGTCTGATATGAATGACTAAACAAATTACATTAATATCTATGGGTTTGAAAACCTAAATAAAGTTTTTTTTAAATGTTAGCTGACATGGGCTAATTGATCTGGACATTTCTAGCGAGTTATAATTAGCTCTGTAATGACTGACAAGAGGAACTGATGACCCAATTTAGAAATTGTAACTTGTGCTTTCTACTATTACAACTTTCAAGAGTAAATTTAAAGCCGGAATCAGTTCCTTTACAATTTTCAAAAAATAATAATAATTTAAATTGTCTCTGTATTTTTGCTGGAGGGGGACCCCTGCCGACCCCTCACTCCCCACCTAAGGGGTGCGCCCCATAGTTTGGGAACCACTGTTGTAGAACATATTTTTTAAAATCTATTTCTCAAGCTAAAATACTTATACCTTATTAACCTATCAGACAAATGAAGAACTGTACATTTTGATCTGATATTTGTTTAGTTATAAAGAGTGAATTATAAAGTTCACCCTCGTGTCCCCTGTGGCTTGGTGTGTCTTTGGGAGTTACAACAGGACTCTATGCTTTGGCCCTTCACTGCAGTAGGAGGGAGAAGTTTTGTGTGACTTCTGGGAGATCAATAGAAGATTGAGGGATGTGATAGAGGAGTTGGGGAATGGAGGTCTGGACCCTGAGGGCTTGTTTGTTAGTCTGTATTTATTCCTTAGTAGCTGATAAGGTGTGTGTGTGTGTGCGCCCGCCCTCCTGTATTGCTCATCCAGCAGTGTTATCAGCACGTTCGTTAAGACGGATTACTCTAATTGTTGCGGCTGCTTATCAGGCTGAGACGTGGGAGGCTCTTCTCTGCTGTCTGTCCCTGCCTGTGTCTGTCTGCCTGTGTCTGTGTCTGTCTGCCTGTGTCTGTGTCTGTCTGTCTGTCTGCCTGTGCCTGTGTCTCCCCCTGCCTGCCTGTGTCTCCCCCTGCCTGCCTGTATCTCCCCCTGCCTGCCTGTGTCTCCCCCTGCCTGCCTGTGTCTCCCCCTGCCTGCCTGTCCCTGCCTGCCTGTGTCTCCCCCTGCCTGCCTGTCCCTGCCTGCCTGTGTCTCCCCCTGCCTGCCTGTGTAAGCAGGTGTGCTGACTTGCTTGTGTCCGTAATAAAACAGTCATGTTTCTCAGAGTCCCGCTACTTGTTCGTTTGATGAGAAAAGCTTCAGTATTTAACCTGCAAATAGCCATTCAGATTATATCATTTTTTAATTGACTGCTATCAGCCAATCGGATGTGTTCTCTGGAGCAATAAATCCTGTGATTGTCTTAAGTCAGTCATCAGATTGTTAGAATGGACATTATGTTGCCAGTAATAGGTTGGAGGAATATGAGCTGAGATGACTAGTCTAGATGATGACTGTGGTCATCAAACCTGATGACGGCTCTAGATTGTTTTATCGTTGTCAAACCTGTCCAAGTGGAGAAAATGACAGCCAGACTGAAGAGGCAGATGTCTAATCTCAATTTAATCTGAATCTGCTCTCCTTGGTCCTGCAGTTTCAATACATCCTGAATCTGCTCTCCTTGGTCCTGCATTTTCAAGGGGGCTGAAGTTACACACAGAAAATGTAACTTTGTTGTGCCATTTTGTGACGTGATTTTATAATGTCCCACATTTTCCTGCCAGTGACTTGATGGGGTGGGGTTGTCCAGGTACTTGCTCTTGAGATCGAAGTTGCCCCGAATGTAGTCGCAGATCTACAGTTGAAGTCGGAAGTTACACCTGAGCCAAGTACATTTAAACTCAGTTTTTTCATAATTCCTGACATTTAATCCTTGTAAAAATTCCCTGCCTTAGGTCAGTTAGGATCACCACTTTATTTTAAGAATGTGAAATGTCAGAATAATAGTAGAGAGAATGATTTGTTTCAGTTTTTATTTCTTTCATCACATTCCCAGTGGGTCAGAAGTTTACATACACTCAATTAGTATTTGGTAGCATTACCTTTAAATTCTTTAACTTGGGTTAAACATTTCGAGGAGCCTTCCACAAGCTTCCCACAATAAGTTGGGTGAATTTTGGCCCATTCCTCCTGACAGAGCTGGTGTAACTGAGTCAGGTTTGTAGGCCTCCTTGCTCGCACACGCTTTTTCAGTTCTGCCCACACATTTTTTTTATAGGTTTGAGGTCAGGGCTTTGTGATGGCCACTCCAATACCTTGACTTTGTTGTCCTTAAGCCATTTTGCCACAACTTTGGAAGTATGCTTGGGGTCATTGTCCATTTGGAAGACCCATTTGCGACCAAGCAAGACTGTCTTGATGTTGCTTCAATATATCCACATAATTATCCTCCTTCATAATGCCATCTATTTTGTGAAGTGCACCAGTCCCTCCTGCAGCAAAGCAACCCCACAACATGATGCTGCCACCCCCGTGCTTCACGTTTGGGATGGTGTTCTTTGGCTTGCAAGCCTCCCCCTTTTTCCTCCAAACATAACGATCGTCATTATGGCCAAACAGTTCTATTTTTGTTTCATCAGACCAGAGGACATTTCTCCAAAAAGTACGATCTTTGTCCCCATGTGCAATTGCAAACCGTAGTCTGGCTCTTTTTCTGGCGGTTTTGGAGCAGTGGTTTCTTCCTTGCTGAGCGGCCTTTCAGGTTATGTCAACATAGGACTCGTTTTACTGTGGATATAGATACTTTTGTACCTGTTTCCTCCAGCATCTTCACAAGGTCCTTTGCTGTTGTTCTGGGATTTATTTGCATTTTTCGCACCAAAGTACGTTCATTTCTAGGAGACAGAACACGTCTCCTTCCTGAGCGGTATGACAGCTGCGTGGTCCCATGGTGTTTATACCTGCATACTGTTGTTTGTACAGATGAACATGGTACCTTCAGGCATTTGGAAATTGCTCCCAAGGATGAACCAGACTTGTGGAGGTCTACAATTTCTTTTCTGAGGTCTCGGTTGATTTCTTTTGATTTTCTCATGATGTCAAGCAAAGAGGCACTGAGTTTGAAGGTAGGCCCTGAAATACATCAAATTGACTCAAATGATGTCAATTAGCCTATCAGAAGCTTCTAAAGCCATGATATCATTTTCTGGAATTTTCCAAGCTGTTTAAAGGCACAGTCACCTTAGTGTATGTAAACTTCTGACCTACTGGAATTGTGATACAGTGAATTATAAGTGAAATAATCTGTCTGTAAACAGTTGGAAAAATTACTTGTCATGCACAAAGTAGATGTCCTAACCGACTTGCCAAAACTATAGTTTGTTGACAAGACATTTGTGGAGTGGTTGAAAAACGAGTTTTAATGACTCCAACCTAAGTGTATGTAAACTTCCGACTTCAACTGTAAAAATCCAATTTTTAAGATTCCTTTATTGTACACAGGGTCAAACAGGAAGTTAGGTTCTGCTTTATCCCAACCCCTCTGAAATGCATGTGTATATATTTAAACCTTTTATTTAACTAGGCAAGTCAGTTAAAGAACCTTTTTACATACAATGACGGCCTAGGAACAGTCAGATAAATGCCTTGTTCAGGGGGCAGAACGATAGATTTTTACCTTGTCAGCTCGGAGATTCGATCAAGCAAATATTTCGGTTACTAGTCCAACGCTCTAGCCACTAGGCTACCCTGCCGTCCACACACTCTAACCACTAGGCTACCCTGCCGTCCATACACTCTAACCACTAGGCTACCCTGCCGTCCATACACTCTAGCCACTAGGCTACCCTGCCGTCCACACACTCTAACCACTAGGCTACCCTGCCGTCCATACACTCTAACCACTAGGCTACCCTGCCGTCCATACACTCTAACCACTAGGCTACCCTGCCGTCCACACACTCTAACCACTAGGCTACCCTGCCGTCCATACACTCTAACCACTAGGCTACCCTGCCGTCCATACACTCTAGCCACTAGGCTACCCTGCCGTCCATACACTCTAACCACTAGGCTACCCTGCCGTCCATACACTCTAACCACTAGGCTACCCTGCCGTCCATACACTCTAGCCACTAGGTTTCCCTGCCGTCCATACACTCTAGCCACTAGGCTACCCTGCCGTCCATACACTCTAACCACTAGGCTACCCTGCCGTCCATACACTCTAACCACTAGGCTACCCTGCCGTCCATACACTCTAACCACTAGGCTACCCTGCCGTCCATACACTCTAACCACTAGGCTACCCTGCCGTCCATACACTCTAACCACTAGGCTACCCTGCCGTCCATACACTCTAACCACTAGGCTACCCTGCCGTCCATACACTCTAACCACTAGGCTACCCTGCCGTCCATACACTCTAACCACTAGGCTACCCTGCCGTCCATACACTCTAACCACTAGGCTACCCTGCCGTCCATACACTCTAACCACTAGGCTACCCTGCCGTCCATACACTCTAACCACTAGGCTACCCTGCCGTCCATACACTCTAGCCACTAGGCTACCCTGCCGTCCATACACTCTAGCCACTAGGCTACCCTGCCGTCCATACACTCTAACCACTAGGCTACCCTGCCGTCCATACACTCTAACCACTAGGCTACCCTGCCGTCCATACACTCTAACCACTAGGCTACCCTGCCGTCCATACACTCTAACCACTAGGCTACCCTGCCGTCCATACACTCTAGCCACTAGGCTACCCTGCCGTCCATACACTCTAACCACTAGGCTAACCTGCCGCCTCTACACTCTAACCATTAGGCTACCCTGCCGCCTCTACACTCTAACCACTAGGCTACCCTGCCGTCCATACACTCTAACCACTAGGCTACCCTGCCGTCCATACACTCTAACCACTAGGCTACCCTGCCGTCCATACACTCTAACCACTAGGCTACCCTGCCGTCCATACACTCTAACCACTAGGCTACCCTGCCGTCCATACACTCTAGCCACTAGGCTACCCTGCCGTCCATACACTCTAACCACTAGGCTACCCTGCCGCCTCTACACTCTAACCATTAGGCTACCCTGCCGCCTCTACACTCTAACCACTAGGCTACCCTGCCGTCCATACACTCTAACCACTAGGCTACCCTGCCGTCCATACACTCTAACCACTAGGCTACCCTGCCGTCCATACACTCTAACCACTAGGCTACCCTGCCGTCCATACACTCTAACCACTAGGCTACCCTGCCGTCCATACACTCTAACCACTAGGCTACCCTGTCGCCTCTACACTCTAACCACTAGGCTACCCTGCCGTCCATACACTCTAACCACTAGGCTACCCTGCCGTCCATACACTCTAACCACTAGGCTACCCTGCCGCCTCTACACTCTAACCACTAGGCTACCCTGCCGTCCATACACTCTAACCACTAGGCTACCCTGCCGTCCATACACTAACCACTAGGCTACCCTGCCGCCTCTACACTCTAACCACAAGGCTACCCTGCCGTCCATACACTAACCACTAGGCTACCCTGCCGCCTCTACACTCTAACCACTAGGCTACCCTGCCGTCCATACACTAACCACTAGGCTACCCTGCCGCCTCTACACTCTAACCACTAGGCTACCCTGCCGCCTCTACACTCTAACCACTAGGCTACCCTGCCGTCCATACACTAACCACTAGGCTACCCTGCCGCCTCTACACTCTAACCACTAGGCTACCCTGCCGTCCATACACTAACCACTAGGCTACCCTGCCGCCTCTACACTCTAACCACTAGGCTACCCTGCCGTCCATACACTCTAACCACTAGGCTACCCTGCCGTCCATACACTCTAACCACTAGGCTACCCTGCCGTCCATACACTCTAACCACTAGGCTACCCTGCCGTCCATACACTCTAACCACTAGGCTACCCTGCCGTCCATACACTCTAACCACTAGGCTACCCTGCCGTCCATACACTCTAACCACTAGGCTACCCTGCCATCCATACACTCTAACCACTAGGCTACCCTGCCGTCCATACACTCTAACCACTAGGCTACCCTGCCGTCCATACACTCTAACCACTAGGCTACCCTGCCGTCCATACACTAACCACTAGGCTACCCTGCCGCCTCTACACTCTAACCACTAGGCTACCCTGTCGCCTCTACACTCTAACCACTAGGCTACCCTGTCGCCTCTACACTCTAACCACTAGGCTACCCTGTCGCCTCTACACTCTAACCACTAGGCTACCCTGTCGCCTCTACACTCTAACCACTAGGCTACCCTGTCGCCTCTACACTCTAACCACTAGGCTACCCTGTCGCCTCTACACTCTAACCACTAGGCTACCCTGTCGCCTCTACACTCTTGCCACTAGGCTACCCTGCCGTCCCATACATACAGAGGTTGGTCTAGGAGGCTAGACGCGTTACCCCTCAATCTGAACCTGTTCAGTCGTACTATAGAACTTGGTTCTATTTGTATCAGCAAGACTGACCTCTTCTCCTTCTTCTTTCCTCGTTTTAGGTGCTCGGAAACGCAGTGTGTGGGCATCGCCATCGAGACGCGTCCTGACTACTGTTTGAAGAGTGTAACTGTCACCTCAGTGACATGTTGGGGTACGGCTGTACCCGGCTGGAGATAAGAGTTCAGAGCGTCTATCGAGGACGTAGCACGGGACACCAACAGGTCAGAGGGCAGAGGTTAAGGGTCAGGAGGTTTTTTTTTTGAATGGAGTCGTCATAGCGACTGCTAGTGATATGTCTTTAGTCTAACTCATAGCTACTGGTCATTAATCACCATCATCCCAGACACCCTCAACCCACTCTAATTCACATTTTTTGCATATCTCCCCAACAGATCCACAGATGATGCTATCTCTATTGAACTCCACACTGCCCTTTCCCACCTGGACAAAAGGAACACCTATGTGAGAATGCTATTCATCGACTACAGCTCAGCGTTCAACACCATAGTGCCCTCAAAGCTTATCACTAAGCTAAGTATCCTGGACTTCTTGACGGGACGCCCCCAGGTGGTGAGGGTAGGTAACAACACATCTGCCACGCCCTCAACATAGCTTTAAGCACCAGATGTCAGAGCAGCTCACAGATCACTGCACCTGTACATAGCCCACCTGTAAATAGCCCATCTGTAAATAGCCCATCTGTAAACAGCCTATCCAACAACCGGTCCGGCCTGTTGTCCGGACCTCTGGCAGTCTCTATGGGGGTGCCACAGGGTTCAATTCTCGGGCCGACTCGCTTCTCTGTATACATCAATGATGTCGCTCTTGCTGCTGGTGATTCTCTGATCCACCTCTACGCAGACGACACCATTCTGTATACATCAGGCCCTTTGGACACTGTGTTAACAACCCTCCAGGCAAGCTGCAATACCATACAACTCTCCTTCCGTGGCCTCCAACTGCTCTTAAACGCAAATAAAACTAAATGCATGCTCTTCAACCGATCATTGCCCGCACCTGCCTGCCCGCCCAGCATCACTACTCTGGACGGCTCTGACTTAGAATACGTGGCTAACTACTAATATCTAGGTGTCTGGCTAGACTGTAAACTCTCCTTCCAGACTCACATTAAGCATCTCCAATCAAAATAATTATCTAGAATTGGCTTCCTATTTCGCAACAAAGCATCCTTCACTCATGCTTCCAAACATACCCTTGTAAAACTGACTATCCTAACGATCCTTGACTTCGGTGATGTCATCTATAAAATAGCCTCCAACACTCTACTCAGCAAATTGGATGCAGTCTATCACAGCGCCATCCGTTTTGCCACCAAAGCCCCATATACTACCCACCACTGCGACCTGTACGCTCTCGTTGGTTGGCCCTCGCTTCATACTCGTCGCCAAACCCACTGGCTCCAGGTCATCTACAAGTCTCTGCTAGGTAAAGGCCCGTCCGATCTCAGCTCGCTGGTCACCATAGAATCTCCCACCTGTAGCACACACTACAGCAGGTATATCTCTCTGGTCACCCCCAAAGCCAATTCCTCCTTTGGTCGCCTTTCCTTCCAGTTCTCTGCTGCCCATGACTGGAACGAACTGCAAAAATCACTGAAGCTGGAGACTCATATCTCCCTCACTAACTTTAAGCACCAGCTGTGAGAGCAGCTCACAGATCACTGTACCTGTTCATAGCCCATCTGTATACAGCCCATCTATCTACCTCATCCCCATACTGTATTTATTTATTTATCTTGCTCCTTTTTACCCCAGTATCTCTACTTGCACATTCATCTTCTGTACATCTACCATTCCAGTGTTTAATTGCTATATTGTAATTACTTCGCCACCATGGCTTATTTATTGCCTTAACTCCCTTATTTGACCTAATTTAAACTCACTGTATATAGACTTTGTTTTCTTTTTTTTCTACTGTATTATTGACTGTATGTTTTTGTTTACTCCATGTGTAACTCTGTGTTGTTGTTTGTGTCGAACTGCTTTGCTTTGTCTTGGCCAGGTCACAGTTGCAAATGAGAACTTGTTCTGTGTTTGTTTATTCCATGCTATGCTTTATCTTGACCAGGTCGCAGTTGCAAATGAGAACTTGTTCTCAACTAGCCTACCTAGTTAAATAAAAAGGTACTCTGTGTATATAGACAAGTTATTACCTCATACCCCTGGACAGGGACTCAGTACTGGTACTCTGTGTGTGTGTATATAGACAAGTTATTACCTCATACCTCTGGACAGGGACTCAGTACTAGTATCCCATCTGTATAGACAAGTTATTACCTCGTACCCCTGGACAGGGACTCAGTACTGGTACTCTGTGTATATAGACAAGTTATTACCTCGTACCCCTGGACAGGGACTCAGTACTGATACTCTGTGTGTATATAGACAAGTTATTACCTCGTACCTCTGGACAGGGACTCAGTACTGGTACTCTGTGTGTGTATATAGACAAGTTATTACCTCATACCTCTGGACAGGGACTCAGTACTGGTACTCTGTGTGTAGGGCCCGAAAGTAAGCATTTCACTGTTAGTCCACACCTGTTGTTTGACCAAGCATGTGATGAATAAAATGTGTATTTAATCTAAGGGGCAGAGACCCAAGAGTTGGAATGGAGTCATAGCACCTAATCATATGTTGTTTAGTCATGACTCGTATGTCACTAGTCATGTCAGTCATCATAGCTACTGGTCCCGTGTGACTCAGTTGATAAAGCATGGCGCTTTCAAACGCAAGGGTTGCGGGTTCGATTCCCGCGGGGGAGGAAAAAGTAGGAAAATGTCACTACTGTAACTCACACTGGATGAGAGCATCTCCTTAGTGACTAAAATGGATCATGTAAATGTTAGCCTTATAGTTATACAGAGCATTCGGAAAGTTAATGTTAGTTAAAGTCAACTCAATGTTAGGAAGGTGTTCCTAATGTTTGGTTTACTCAGTGTATTTTGCCAAGAGTTTTACAAGAGAGGATGATGTAGTTTATCAGCATTTGTAAAAAAATATCTAAACATATTTGCACATGGATACTGTACTTTCGATATTTGAGCAGAACTGCCAGTGGTCTGTCCCTGATTTTTTTTGAAAGAGCTCCATTAAAAAACAACAGTTCTCCATCTCAGTGTGCGTCCCAAATGGTTCCCTATTTAGTGCACTACTTTTAACCAGAGCCCTATAGGCCCTACATAGGGGATAAAGGGTCCCACTTGGGACACTCGGTCTGTCTCCCGTTCTTACGAACCAGGTGGGGGGCTGCCAGCCAGTCAGCCTGTGGTGACTCATAGCTTCACTTTAAAAGAGAAGAGTCATTTTACAGGGTTTTTAATGGGGTAGATCGTTACCGGTTGGCGTGAAACCGTAGCAGGCCAGACAATCTACTGAGGCTTCATGACTATGCCCTCCTCTTCTCTGTTCAGTCTGTGGTTGTGCTCTGTTCAGTCTGGTTGTCTGCTCTGTTCAGTCTGGTTGTCTGCTCTGTTCAGTCTGTGGTTGTCTGCTCTGTTCAGTCTGTGGTTGTCTGCTCTGTTTGGTGTGTGGTTGTCTGCTCTGTTCAGTCTGTGGTTGTCTGCTCTGTTCAGTCTGTGGTTGTCTGCTCTGTTCAGTCTGTGGTTGTCTGCTCTGTTCAGTGTGTGGTTGTCTGCTCTGTTCAGTGTGTGGTTGTCTGCTCTGTTCAGTGTGTGGTTGTCTGCTCTGTTCAGTGTGTGGTTGTGTGGTTGTCTGCTCTGTTCAGTGTGTGGTTGTCTGCTCTGTTCAGTCTGTGGTTGTCTGCTCTGTTCAGTCTGTGGTTGTCTGCTCTGTTCAGTGTGTGGTTGTCTGCTCTGTTCAGTCTGTGGTTGTGTGGTTGTCTGCTCTGTTCAGTGTGTGGTTGTCTGCTCTGTTCAGTGTGTGGTTGTCTGCTCTGTTCAGTGTGTGGTTGTCTGCTCTGTTCAGTGTGTGGTTGTGTGCTCTGTTCAGTGTGTGGTTGTCTGCTCTGTTCAGTGTGTGGTTGTCTGCTCTGTTCAGTGTGTGGTTGTCTGCTCTGTTCAGTCTGTGGTTGTCTGCTCTGTTCAGTGTGTGGTTGTCTGCTCTGTTCAGTCTGTGGTTGTCTGCTCTGTTCAGTGTGTGGTTGTCTGCTCTGTTCAGTGTGTGGTTGTCTGCTCTGTTCAGTGTGTGGTTGTCTGCTCTGTTCAGTGTGTGGTTGTGTGGTTGTCTGCTCTGTTCAGTGTGTGGTTGTCTGCTCTGTTCAGTGTGTGGTTGTCTGCTCTGTTCAGTCTGTGGTTGTCTGCTCTGTTCAGTGTGTGGTTGTCTGCTCTGTTCAGTCTGTGGTTGTGTGGTTGTCTGCTCTGTTCAGTGTGTGGTTGTCTGCTCTGTTCAGTGTGTGGTTGTCTGCTCTGTTCAGTGTGTGGTTGTCTGCTCTGTTCAGTGTGTGGTTGTGTGCTCTGTTCAGTGTGTGGTTGTCTGCTCTGTTCAGTGTGTGGTTGTCTGCTCTGTTCAGTGTGTGGTTGTCTGCTCTGTTCAGTCTGTGGTTGTCTGCTCTGTTCAGTCTGTGGTTGTCTGCTCTGTTCAGTCTGTGGTTGTGTGGTTGTCTGCTCTGTTCAGTGTGTGGTTGTCTGCTCTGTTCAGTGTGTGGTTGTCTGCTCTGTTCAGTGTGTGGTTGTCTGCTCTGTTCAGTGTGTGGTTGTCTGCTCTGTTCAGTGTGTGGTTGTCTGCTCTGTTCAGTGTGTGGTTGTCTGCTCTGTTCAGTGTGTGGTTGTCTGCTCTGTTCAGTCTGGTTGTCTGCTCTGTTCAGTGTGTGGTTGTCTGCTCTGTTCAGTGTGTGGTTGTCTGCTCTGTTCGGTCTGTGGTTGTCTGCTCTGTTCGGTGTGTGGTTGTCTGCTCTGTTCAGTGTGTGGTTGTCTGCTCTGTTCAGTGTGTGGTTGTCTGCTCTGTTCAGTGTGTGGTTGTCTGCTCTGTTCAGTGTGTGGTTGTCTGCTCTGTTCAGTGTGTGGTTGTCTGCTCTGTTCAGTGTGTGGTTGTCTGCTCTGTTCAGTGTGTGGTTGTCTGCTCTGTTCAGTGTGTGGTTGTCTGCTCTGTTCAGTGTGTGGTTGTCTGCTCTGTTCAGTCTGTGGTTGTCTGCTCTGTTCAGTCTGTGGTTGTGTGGTTGTCTGCTCTGTTCAGTGTGTGGTTGTCTGCTCTGTTCAGTGTGTGGTTGTCTGCTCTGTTCAGTGTGTGGTTGTCTGCTCTGTTCAGTGTGTGGTTGTCTGCTCTGTTCAGTCTGTGGTTGTGTGCTCTGTTCAGTCTGTGGTTGTCTGCTCTGTTCAGTCTGTGGTTGTCTGCTCTGTTCAGTCTGTGGTTGTCTGCTCTGTTCAGTCTGTGGTTGTCTGCTCTGTTCAGTGTGTGGTTGTCTGCTCTGTTCAGTCTGGTTGTCTGCTCTGTTCAGTCTGTGGTTGTCTGCTCTGTTCAGTGTGTGGTTGTGTGCTCTGTTCAGTCTGTGGTTGTCTGCTCTGTTCAGTCTGGTTGTCTGCTCTGTTCAGTGTGTGGTTGTCTGCTCTGTTCAGTGTGTGGTTGTGTGCTCTGTTCAGTGTGTGGTTGTCTGCTCTGTTCAGTGTGTGGTTGTCTGCTCTGTTCAGTCTGTGGTTGTCTGCTCTGTTCAGTGTGTGGTTGTCTGCTCTGTTCAGTGTGTGGTTGTCTGCTCTGTTCAGTCTGTGGTTGTCTGCTCTGTTCAGTGTGTGGTTGTCTGCTCTGTTCAGTGTGTGGTTGTCTGCTCTGTTCAGTGTGTGGTTGTCTGCTCTGTTCAGTCTGTGGTTGTCTGCTCTGTTCAGTGTGTGGTTGTCTGCTCTGTTCAGTGTGTGGTTGTGTGCTCTGTTCAGTCTGTGGTTGTCTGCTCTGTTCAGTCTGGTTGTCTGCTCTGTTCAGTGTGTGGTTGTGTGCTCTGTTCAGTCTGTGGTTGTCTGCTCTGTTCAGTCTGTGGTTGTGTGGTTGTCTGCTCTGTTCAGTCTGTGGTTGTCTGCTCTGTTCAGTCTGTGGTTGTGTGCTCTGTTCAGTCTGTGGTTGTGTGCTCTGTTCAGTGTGTGAACATCGTTTTCACACTGCTGAGATGTAGCCTGGTTACTCATCCACTATAGTTGCTATGGTAGTGAACCATGTGTATAGTTGCTATGGTTGTGAAAATTTTTATCTGTGCAAGCCAGCACAGGATGGTTTGGCACAACAATGGTGTGTATGAGAAAAGGTTTAGGAGTCCATTCAGAGCCAGCTAGTATAAAATGACCTCTCTTCTACAGCCTCTGTTATACGTCTGCCTCCTTCTGTTCATTTCCAAAGAGCTACCAAAACGTTGTTCAGTGTTGCTGCCTGGTACAGATGTAAGAGCATACCCACACTACAGTCGTGGCCGAAAGTTTTGAGAATGACACAAATATTAATTTTCACAAAGTCTGCTGCCTCAGTTTGTATGATGGCAATTTGCATATACTCCAGAATGGTATGAAGAGTGATCAGATGAATTGCTATTAATTGCAAAGTCCCTCTTTGCCATGCAAATGAACCGAATCCCCCCAAAAAACATTTCCACTGCATTTCAGCCCTGCCACAAAAGGACCAGCTGACATCATGTCAGTGATTCTCTCGTTAACACAGGTGTGAGTGTAGACGAGGACAAGGCTGGAGATCACTCTGTCATGCTGATTGAGTTTGAAAAACAGACTGGAAGCTTCAAAAGGAGGGTGGTGCTTGGAATCATTGTTCTTCCTCTGTCAACCATGCTGTCATCATTGCTTTGCACAAAAAATGGCTTCACAGGCAAGGATATTGCTGCCAGTAAGATTGCACCTAAATCAACCATTTATCGGATCATCAAGAACTTCAAGGAGAGCGGTTCAATTGTTGTGAAGAAGGCTTCAGGGCGCCCAAGAAAGTCCAGCAACAGTCATGCCAACAGTAAAGCATCCTGAAACCATTCATGTGTGGGGTTGCTTCTCAGCCAAGGGAGTGGGCTCACTCACAATTTCGCCTAAGAACACAGCCATGAATAAAGAATGGTACCAACACATCCTCCGAGAGCAACTTCTCCCAACCATCCAGCAACAGTTTGGTGATGAACAATGCCTTTCCCAGCATGATGGAACACCTTTCCATAAGGCAAACGTGAAAACTAATTGGCTCGGGGAACAAAATATTGATATTCAGGAGACTCCCCTGACCTGAATCCCATTGAGAACTTGTGGTCAATCCTCAAGAGGTGGGTGGACAAACAAAAAACCCACAAATTCTGACAAACTCCAAGCATTGATTATGCAAGAATGCGCTGCCATCAGTCAGGATGTGGCCCAGAAGTTAATTGGCAGCATGCCAGGGCGGATTGCAGAGGTCTTGAAAAAGAAGGGTCAACACTGCAATTATTGACTCTTTGCATCAACTTCATGTAATTGTCAATAAAAAGCCTTTGACACTTATGAAATGCTTGTAATTATACTTCAGTATTCCATAGTAACATCTGACAAAAAAATATCTAAAGACACTGAAGCAGAAAACTTTGTGAAAATTAATATTTGTCATTCTCAAAACTTGTGGCCACGACTGTACAGCATGGGTTTATCAAGTCTACCTGTACTAGACAATCACTCACTCATTCTAACCTTTTACAATGTCAAGGATCCACAGTCTTCAATAATTAGATGGTATATTATACAGTGGGAATTGAAAAAGTTTAAAATATTAGCAATAATGACAGTATAAAATTAAATAATTCACATACTGAGCTAAATTGTATGCTCAAGAAATTTGGGAAATTATTTTCTACTAAAACAATTCCTCAGCACAAGATTGTGTTTAAGTTATTTATTTCCCTCAAAATTATTGATTGAAATTAATGTTAAGTAATGTATTTTTATTAATTATAGGTTATAAGTTCAAAGAAATCTTGAAACAGTGAAGTTAGTCTACTATCATAATAAGATCCCATGAACAGAGACCATCCTTTACCAGACCTCCTACCAGACCTCCTACCAGACTTTACCAGACCTCCTACCAGACCTCCCACCAGACTTTACCAGACCTCCTACCAGACCCTGCCAGACCTCCTACCAGACCTCCTACCAGACCTCCTACCAGACTTTACCAGACCTCCTACCAGACCTCCCACCAGACTTTACCAGACCTCCTACCAGACCCTGCCAGACCTCCTACCAGACCTCCTACCAGACTTTACCAGACCTCCTACCAGACCTCCTACCAGACTTTACCAGACCTCCTACCAGACCTCCCACCAGACTTTACCAGACCTCCTACCAGACCCTGCCAGACCTCCTACCAGACCTCCTACCAGACTTTACCAGACCTCCTACCAGACCTCCCACCAGACTTTACCAGACCTCCTACCAGACCTCCTAACAGACTTTACCAGACCTCCTACCAGACCTCCTACCAGACCTCCTACCAGACCCTGCCAGACCTCCTACCAGACCCTACCAGACCTCCTACCAGACCTCCCACCAGACTTTACCAGACCTCCTACCAGACCTCCTACCAGACCCTACCAGACCTTACCAGACCTATCAGGCATCAGGTACTCTGTATCCCAGTAAAGAGGCCTTAAGGATTGCATTCACACTGTGTGCATTTGCGTGCGTGTTGGTATGATAGTAATCGGAGTGTGTGAGAGCAGGATATTTAATGGGATATTTGGCCAAATGTCTCCTTCGAGTCACTGCCCTGCTTTCCTATCGTACTGACACACACACACACACACACACACACACACACACACACCTGCGTCACTGGACGCTCCTGTTCTTTATCAGCTTCCCCCCTCCTCCCCTTGGAGATCACTCTGTGTTCTGCTGTGCTGCTATCACAGGACCCAGCTGGGAGGCCGTCGCTTGGGGCGATAATGGAATCTCATTACAGTATGTCTGTCGGACGTATCAGTTCCCAAGCTTGCTCTCTCTCTCTCTCGCTCTCTGTTATCTACCACTGTGCACCTGGTTTCTCCGAGCCCCAAAAAGGACAGGATTGTAAAATCACAAAATTCCCCGGTTTTCCAGAAATCCTAGTTAGAAGATTCCTGGAATAAGCAGGATATCCAACTGGGATTTCTGGAAAACCAGGGAATTTTGCAACCCGAGATGAATCTACCACTAGGCAGTCTCCTCCAGTCCCCTTATCCAGACAGGAAGGTGATAGGTGGTGATATATATGAATCGGTCTGTCACAGACTGACCAAATAGTCCCTCGTCACTCAGTCCACTAAGTGAGAAGTTGTTAGTTGTTTTTTAAAATTTCATTTAACCTTTTATTTAACTAGGCAAGTCAGTTAAGAACAAATTCTTATTTACAATGACGTTCTAGGAACAGTGAGTTAACTGCCTTGTTCAGGGGCAGAACGACAGATTTTCACCTTGTCAGCTCGGGGGATTCAATCTCGCAACTTTTCGGTTCTAACAACCACTAGGCTACCTGCTCTAACCACTAGGCTACCTGCTCTAACCACTATACTACCTGCCTCTAACCACTAGGCTACCTGCCACCTCTACACTCTAATCACTAGGCTACCTGCTCTAACCACTAGGCTACCTGCTCTAACCACTAGGCTACCTGCTCTAACCACTAGGCTACCTGCCACCTCTACACTCTAACCACTAGGCTCCCTGCTCTAACCACTAGGCTATCGGCTCTAACCACTAGGCTATCGGCTCTAACCACGGCTCTAACCACTAGGCTACCGGCTCTAACCGCTAGGCTGCCTGCTCTAACCGCTAGGCTACCTGCCTCTAACCGCTAGGCTACCTGCCACCTCTACACTCTAACCACTAGGCTAACTGCCTCTAACCACTAGGCTACCTGCCACCTCTACCTACCTAGGCTACCTGCCAGACTCTCACTCTAATCACTAGGCTACCTGCTCTAACCACTAGGCTACCTGCTCTAACCACTAGGCTACCTGCTCTAACCACTAGGCTACCTGCCACCTCTACACTCTAACCACTAGGCTCCCTGCTCTAACCACTAGGCTATCGGCTCTAACCACTAGGCTACCGGCTCTAACCGCTAGGCTACCTGCCTCTAAACGCTAGGCTACCTGCCACCTCTACACTCTAACCACTAGGCTAACTGCCTCTAACCACTAGCCTACCTGCCACCTCTACCTACCTAGGCTACCTGCCACCTCTACACTCTAACCACTAGGCTCCCTGCTCTAACCACTAGGCTATCGGCTCTAATCACTAGGCTACCTGCTCTAACCACTAGGCTACCTGCTCTAACCACTATACTACCTGCCTCTAACCACTAGGCTACCTGCCACCTCTACACTCTAACCACTAGGCTACCTGCTCTAACCACTATACTACCTGCTCTAACCACTAGGCTACCTGCTCTAACCACTAGGCTACCTGCTCTAACCACTAGCCTACCTGCTCTAACCACTAGGCTACCTGCCTCTAACCACTATGCTACCTGCCTCCTCTACACTCTAACCACTAGGCTAATTGACACCTCTACACACTAACCACTAGGCTACCTGCCGCCCCAGGTCAGGATAGTTGTTTTGTGTGCTTTACTCCTCTCTACACACCATATCAACCTCTCGGGAAATATGAGGCTCAAGATGATTGACCGGTTGGTTCAGACTGATGTACAAGTCCCCTTATCGCTTGTTTGTCAAGCTCCAAACTCACAACATCCTATTTCAACGTAGAGTTGTTCCTGTTGTGCCAGAGAGAGGCTCTTTTTAAACCTCCTCCTTTAACACTTACAGTATGTCTGTAACCTCTCTGCCCTCAGGAAGTTCTTTGAGAACCCGGCGTTTAGGCCAGATGGGTTGAAGCTGTACCCCACCCTGGTTATCAAGGGGTACAGGTCTGTATGAGCTGTGGAAGACCGGTCGCTATAAGAGCTACTCCCCTTTTCTGCCCTGGTAGATCTGGTGGTACGCATTCTGGCACTGGTGCCACCCTGGACAAGAGTCTACCGCGTTCAGAGGTGTGTGTGGGTGTTATCGCGAGAGGTAGAGGATCTGTAAGACCTAAATCACTTTGTAAAGTATGTACATTATAGTACATTGTAGACATTTAACAGACTCTCTTATCCAGAGCCACTACAGTAGTGAGACATTTAACAGACTCTCTTATCCAGAGCCACTACAGTAGGGAGTCATTTAGCAGACTCTCTTATCCAGAGCCACTACAGTAGGGAGTCATTTAGCAGACTCTCTTATCCAGAGCCACTACAGTAGGGAGTCATTTAGCAGACTCTCTTATCCAGAGCCACTACAGTAGTGAGTCATTTAACAGACTCTTATCCAGAGCCACTACAGTAGAGAGTCATTTAACAGACTCTCTTATCCAGAGCCACTACAGTAGGGAGTCATTTAGCAGACTCTCTTATCCAGAGCCACTACAGTAGAGAGTCATTTAACAGACTCTCTTATCCAGAGCCACTACAGTAGAGAGTCATTTAACAGACTCTCTTATCCAGAGCCACTACAGTAGAGAGTCATTTAACAGACTCTCTTATCCAGAGCCACTACAGTAGAGAGTCATTTAACAGACTCTCTTATCCAGAGCCACTACAGTAGAGAGTCATTTAACAGACTCTCTTATCCAGAGAGCCACTACAGTAGAGAGTCATTTAACAGACTCTCTTATCCAGAGAGCCACTACAGTAGAGAGTCATTTAACAGACTCTCTTATCCAGAGAGTCACTACAGTAGAGAGTCATTTAACAGACTCTCTTATCCAGAGAGCCACTACAGTAGAGAGTCATTGAACAGACTCTCTGATCCAGAGCCACTACAGTAGAGAGTCATTTAACAGACTCTCTTATCCAGAGAGCCACTACAGTAGAGAGTCATTTAACAGACTCTCTTATCCAGAGAGCCACTACAGTAGAGAGTCATTTAACAGACTCTCTGATCCAGAGCCACTACAGTAGAGAGTCATTTAACAGACTCTCTGATCCAGAGCCACTACAGTAGAGAGTCATTTAACAGACTCTTATTAAATTAAGTACAGTGCCTTTTGAAAGTATTAAGGCCTCTTGACTTTTTCCACGTTTTTGTTACATTACAGCCTCATTAAACATATTTAAAAACAGTCAATAAATTAAAGTAAATGCATAAAAATATCACATTTAAATAAGTATTCAGACCCTTTACTCAGTACTTTGTTGAAGCACCTTTGGCAGCGATTACAGCATTGAGTCTTCCTGGGTTTGACGCTACAAGCTTGGCACACCTGTATTTGGGGAGTTTCTCCCATTCTTCTCTGCAGATCCTCTCAAGCTCTGTCAGTTTGGATGGGGAGCGTCGTTGCACAGCTATTTTCAGGTCTCTCCAGAGATGTTCGATCGATCGGGTTCAATTCCAGGCTCTGGCTGGGCCACTCAATGATATTCAGAGATTCTGTCTCGAAGCCACTCCTGCGTTGTCTAGACTGTGGGCTTAGGGTCGTTGTCCTGTTGGAAGGTGAACCTTCCATACTTTGCTCCATTCATCTTTGCCTCGATCCTGACTAGTCTCCCAGTCCCTACTGCTGAAAAACATCCAAACAGCATGATGCTTCCACCACCATGCTTCACCGTAGGGGTGGTGCCTGGTTTCCTCTAGAAGGGACCCTTGGCAGTCAGGCCAAAGAGTTCAATCTTGGTTTCATCAGTAATTTATTTTATTTATTTCTTTATTTCAGATCTAAAATAAAGGTTATTTATTTATTTATTTCAGATCTAAAATAAAGGTAATTTATTTTATTTATTTATTTCAGATCTGAAATAAAGGTAATTTATTTTATTTATTTATTTATTTCAGATCTAAAATAAAGGTAACTTATTTTATTTATTTATTTCAGATCTAGAATAAAGGTAATTTATTTATTTATTTCAGATCTGAAAAAAAGGTAATTTATTTTATTTCTTTATTTATTTCAGATCTAAAATAAAGGTAATTTATTTTTTACATTCCCCATATCTTAAATGGATGACTCATTTACCTAGCGCTTATCAAGTTGTAAATGACAGAAATAACATCATTCTGCATGCACTATCAGAAAACAATTAAGTAGGTGCTTTTTCCGCTTGGAACCGGTAGATTTTCTCGACCCTATTCATGGTTTCCTCACTAGTTAAAGGTGGTGAAATGATTAGGGAATTAAGTCAATTGCTTCATTAATATGGTGTATCTGTAGACACGCCTCCGACACACCTTCATTAATATGGTGTATCTGTAGACACGCCTCCACAACACCTTCATTAATATGGTGTATCTGTAGACACGCCTCCACAACACCTTCATTAATATGGTGTATCTGTAGACACGCCTCCAACACACCTTCAACTGGCGAGTGTAGAGAGTATAGGGATATTGTTATCCAGGTCGGCACCAGCGATGTTAGAATGAAACAGAGGTCACCAAGTGCAACATGGTTTCAGCGTGTAAATCAGCTAGAAAGATGTGTCGGCGTCGAGTAATTGTCTCTGGCCCCCTACCAGTTAGGGGGAGTGATGAACTCTATAGCGGTGTCTCACAACTTAATCGTTGGTTGAAAATTCCCCTCCCAAAAGATAGAATTTGTAGATAATTGTCCCTCTTTCTGGCACTCACCCACAAACAGGACCAAGCCTGGCCTGCTGAGGAGTGACGGACTCCATCCTAGCTGGAGGGATGCTCTCATCTTATCTATGAACATAGAGAGAGAGGGCTCTAACTCCCCTAGCTCCACAATGAGATAGGGTGCAGGCCAGGCAGCAGGCTGTTAGCCACCCTGCTAGCTTATTGGAGTCTGCCACTAGCACAGTCAGTGTAGTCAGCTCAGCTATCCCCATTGGGACCGTGTCTGTGCCTTGATCTAGGTTGGGCAAAACTAGACATGGCGGTGTTCGCCTTAGCAATCTCACTGGAATAAAGACCTCCATTCCTGTCATTATTGAAAGAGATTGTGATATCTCACATCTCAAAATAGGGCTACTTAATGTTAGATCCCTCA
This sequence comes from Oncorhynchus mykiss, assembly GCF_013265735.2. Classification (NCBI taxonomy): domain Eukaryota; kingdom Metazoa; phylum Chordata; class Actinopteri; order Salmoniformes; family Salmonidae; genus Oncorhynchus; species Oncorhynchus mykiss. Next base: position 5,477,601 of record NC_048572.1, read on the forward strand.
CTTCCAAGGCAGTTATAGTCAATGAACTAATCACTGATCATAATCTTGATGTGATTGGCCTGACTGAAACATGGCTTAAGCCTGATGAATTTACTGTGTTAAATGAGGCCTCACCTCCTGGCTACACTAGTGACCATATCCCCCGTGCATCCCGCAAAGGCGGAGGTGTTGTTGACATTTACGATAGCAAATTTCAATTTACAAAAATAATGACTGCGTTTTCGTCTTTTGAGCTTCTAGTCATGAAATCTATGCAGCCTACTCAATCACTTTTTATAGCTACTGTTTACCTCTTGGGCCACATACAGCGTTGCTCAGTGAGTTCCCTGAATTCCTATCAAACCTTGTAGTCATGGCAGATAATATTCTATTTTCTGGTGACTTTAATATTCACATGGAAAAGTCCACAGACCCACTTCAAAAGGCTTTCGGAGCCATCATCGACTTCAAGCTGCATACTGGACCCTATTCCAACTAAACTACTGAAAGAGCTGCTTCCTGTGCTTGGCCCTCCTATGTTGAACATAAAACTATCGGCCTATATCGATTCCTCTCTAAGTTTTTTGAAAAATGCTGTTACGCAGCAACTCACTGCCTTCCTGAAGACAAACAATGCATATGAAACACTTCAGTCTAGTTGTAGACCCCATCGTAGCACTGAGACTGCACTAGTGAAGGTGGTAAATGACCTTTTAATGGCATCAGACCGAGGCTCTGCATCTGTCCTCATGCTCCTAGACCTTAGTGCTGCTTTTGATACCATCGATCACCACATTCTTTTGGAGAGATTGGAAACCCAAATTGGTCTACACGGACAACTTCTGGCCTGGTTTAGATCTTATCTGTCGGAAAGATATCAGTTTGTCTCTGTGGATGGTTTGTCTTCTGACAAATCAACTGTAAATTTCGGTGTTCCTCAAGGTTTCATTTTAGGACCTATATATTTTATCTCTTGGTGATGTCATTTGGAAAAATGTTAACTTTCACTGCCATGCCGACGATACACAGCTGTACATTTCGATGAAACATGGTGAAGCCCCAAAATTGCAATCACTGGAAGCCTGTGTTGTGTTCCAGACAGCCTGCTTTTCAGACATAAGGAAGTGGATGGCAGCAAATGTTTTACTTTTAAACTCGGACAAAACAGAGATGCTTGGTCTAGGTCCCAAGAAACAAAGAGATCTTCTGTTGAATCTGACAATTAATCTTGATGGTTGTACAGTCGTCTCAAATAACACTGTGAAGGACCTCGGCATTACTCTGGACCCTGATCTCATATCAAGGGTATTTCAAGGACAGCTTTGTTCCGTCTTCAAAACATCGCAAAAATCAGAAACTTTCTGTCCAAAAATGATGCAGAAAAATTAATCCATGCTTCTTGTCACTTCTAGATTAGACTACTGCAATGCTCTACTTTCCGGCTACCCGGATAAAGCACTAAATACACTTTAGTGTATTTACACAGTGCTAAACACGGCTGCTAGAATCTTGACTAGAACCAAAACATATTACTCCAGTGCTAGACTCCCTACACTGGCTTCCTGTTAAGGCAAGGGCTGATTTCACGGTTTTACTGCTAACCTACAAAGCATTACATGGGCCTGCTCCTACCTATCTCTCTGATTTGGTCCTGCCGTACATACCTACACGTACGCTACGGTCACAAGACGCAGGCCTCATTACTGTCTCTAGAATTTCTAAGCCAACAGCTGGAGGCAGGGCTTTCTCCTTTAGAGCTTTATTTTTATGGAATGGTCTGCCTGTCCATGTGAGAGACGCAGACTCGGTCTCAACCTTTAAGTCTTTACTGAAGACTCATCTCTTCAGTAGGTCATATGATTGAGTGTAGTCTGGCCCAGGGGTGTGAAGGTGAACGGAAAGGCTCTGGAGCAACGAACCGCCCTTGCTGTCTCTGCCTGGCCGGTTCCCCTCTTTCCACTGAAATTCTCTGCCTCTAATCCTATTACAGGGACTGAGTCACTGGCTTACTGGTGCTCTTCCATGCCGTCCCTAGGAGGGGTGCGTCACTTGAGTGGGTTGAGTCACTGACGTGATCTTCCTGTCTGGGTTGGCCCCCCTCGGGTTTGTGCCGTGGGGGAGATCTTCGTGGGCTATACTCAGCCTTGTCCCAGGGTAGTAGGTTGGTGGTTGAATATATCTCTCTAGTGGTGTGGGGGCTGTGCTTTGGCAAAGTGGGTGGGGTTATATCCTTCCTGTTTGGCCCTGTCCGGGGGTATCATCAGACAGGGCCACAGTGTCTCCCGGCCCCTCCTGTCTCAGCCTCCAGTATTTATGCTGCAGTAGTTTTAGTCGGGGGGCTAGAGTCAGTCAGTCTGTTTTATCTGGAGTATTTATCCTGTCTTATCGGGTGTCCTGTGTGAATTTAAGTATGCTCCATCTAATTCTCTCCCTTTATCTCTCTCTCTCGCTCTCTTCTCTCGGAGGACCTGAGCCCTAGGACCATGCCTCAGGTCTACCTGGCCTGATGACTCCTTGCTGTCCCCAGTCCACCTGGCCGTGCTGCTGCTCCAGTTTCAACTGTTCTGCCTGCAGCTATGGAACCCTGACCTGTTCACCGGACGTGCTACCTGTCCCAGACCTGCTGTTTTGTACTCTCTCTCTACCACACCTGCTGCTGTCTCTAATTCTTAATGATCGGCTATGAAAAGCCAACTGACATTTACTCCTGAGGTGCTGACTTGTTGCACCCTCGACAACTACTGTGATTATTATTATTTGACCATGCTGGTAATTTATGAACATTTGAACATCTTGGCCATGTTCTGTTATAATCTCCACCCGGCACATCCAGAAGAGGACTGGCCACCCCTCATAGTCTGGTTCCTCTCAAGCTTTTTCCTAGCCACCATGCTTCTACACCTGCATTGCTTGCTGTTTGGGGTTTTAGGCTGGGTTTCTGTACAGCACTTTGAGGCTGATGTAAGAAGGGCTTTATAAATACATTTGATTTGACAACATATTGTTTTTCCATCAGCAGACTGTTATTGATAATGTCAAAAGCCGCACTGAAGTCTAACAAAACCTCTCCCGCAATCTTTTTTATCATCAATTTCTCTCAGCCAATCATCAGTCATTTGTGTAAGTGCTGTGCTTGTTGAATGTCCTTCCCTATAAAGCGTGCTGAAAGGTTTTTGTCAGTTTGTTTACAGTAAAATAGCATTGTATCAGGTCGAACACAATATTTTCCAAAAGTTTACCAAAGGTTGGTAACAGGCTGATTGGTCGGCTATTTGAGCCAGTATAAGGAGCTTTACTATTCTTGGATAGCGCAATTACTTTTGCTTCCCTCCAGGCCTGAAGGCACACACAGTAGGCTTAGATTGAAGATATGGCATATAAGAGTGGCAATATCGTCTGCTATTATCCTCAGTAATTTTCCATCCAAGTTGTCAGACCCCCTTGTGTCAAGTTGTCAGACCCCTTATGCGCCCTCTCTCTCTCCCTCTCTCTCTCTCTCTCTAGCCTATTGTCACTTTGAAGTCACCCCGGGTTTGGGTTTCCCCCAATCCAGATTGAATTTGAGAATTCCATTAGAGCTCGAATTTGTCCCTGCCTTAAAGTGCCAATGGAAACGGGGCTTCTGTCTGCTACCAGCTGTACAATCTAAAAAGACTTTCCCCTCAGAATCCCTAACTGCTGTCTCACCTACAGTCCCCAGTCCCCTCATGTCAAGACTCAGAGTTTTCATGTTATAAGACGTGAATAATTTGGTGGCTCCATCAACTCTTAATTTGTCCACATCAGCTCCACCAACTTTCCATCTGTCCTCCTCAGCTCCATCAACTCTCCATCTGTCCTCCTCAGCTCCATCAACTCTCCATCTGTCCTCCTCAGCTCCACCAACTCTCCATCTGTCCTCCTCAGCTCCATCAACTCTCCATCTGTCCTCCTCAGCTCCATCAACTCTCCATCTGTCCTCCTCAGCTCCATCAACTCTCCATCTGTCCTCCTCAGCTCCACCAACTGTCCATCTGTCCTCCTCAGCTCCACCAACTCTCCATCTGTCCTCCTCAGCTCCATCAACTCTCCATCTGTCCTCCTCAGCTCCACCAACTCTCCATCTGTCCTCCTCAGCTCCATCAACTCTCCATCTGTCCTCCTCAGCTCCATCAACTCTCCATCTGTCCTCCTCAGCTCCATCAACTCTCCATCTGTCCTCCTCAGCTCCACCAACTCTCCATCTGTCCTCCTCAGCTCCACCAACTCTCCATCTGTCCTCCTCAGCTCCATCAACTCTCCATCTGTCCTCCTCAGCTCCATCAACTCTCCATCTGTCCTCCTCAGCTCCATCAACTCTCCATCTGTCCTCCTCAGCTCCACCAACTCTCCATCTGTCCTCCTCAACTCCACCAACTCTCCATCTGTCCCCTTCAGCTCCATCACCTCAGCCTCCCTGTTTGCCAGCCTGGCATACCAACTGATTTTTTTTGTACATTTCACAAAGGTCTCATCTGTCTCAATTCTAATTGAATTGTATCATCGGACTAAGAGGTTACTGAGGACTGGAGCAAGCAGACTGGTATCCAATTCATATTAATATCATTTTTTATCTGAAACAAAAATCTTTCAAAAAAAATCGAACAAAATAAATGAAATTAAATAAACACGTACAAAGAAAAAATGAACACTAGCACTGACTTTCCCCCCTCACTAGCACTGACTTTCCCCCCTCACTAGCACTGACTTTCCCCCCTCACTAGCACTGACTTTCCCCCCTCACTAGCACTGACTTTCCCCCCTCACTAGCACTGACTTTCCCCCCTCACTAGCACTGACTTTCCCCCCTCACTAGCACTGACTTTCCCCCCTCACTAGCACTGACTTTCCCCCCTCACTAGCACTGACTTTCCCCCCTCACTAGCACTGACTTTCCCCCCTCACTAGCACTGACTTTCCCCCCTCACTAGCACTGACTTTCCCCCCTCACTAGCACTGACTTTCCCCCCTCACTAGCACTGACTTTCCCCCCTCACTACCACTGACTTTCCCCCCTCACTACCACTGACTTTCCCCCCTCACTAGCACTGACTTTCCCCCCTCACTAGCACTGACTTTCCCCCCTCACTAGCACTGACTTTCCCCCCTCACTAGCACTGACTTTCCCCCCTCACTAGCACTGACTTTCCCCCCTCACTACCACTGACTTTCCCCCTCACTAGCACTGACTTTCCCCCCTCACTAGCACTGACTTTCCCTCCTTACTAGCACTGACTTTCCCCCCTTACTAGCACTGACTTTCCCCCCTCACTAGCACTGACTTCCCCCCTCACTAGCACTGACTTTCCCCCCTCACTAGCACTGACTTTCCCCCCTCACTAGCACTGACTTTCCCCCCTCACTAGCACTGACTTTCCCCCCTCACTAGCACTGACTTTCCCCCCTCACTACCACTGACTTTCCCCCCTCACTAGCACTGACTTTCCCCCCTCACTAGCACTGACTTTCCCCCTCACTAGCACTGACTTTCCCCCTCACTAGCACTGACTTTCCCCCCTCACTAGCACTGACTTTCCCCCCTCACTAGCACTGACTTTCCCTCCTTACTAGCACTGACTTTCCCCCCTTACTACCACTGACTTTCCCCCCTCACTACCACTGACTTTCCCCCCTCACTACCACTGACTTTCCCCCCTCACTACCACTGACTTTCCCCCCTCACTAGCACTGACTTTCCCTCCTTACTAGCACTGACTTTCCCCCTCACTAGCACTGACTTTCCCCCCTCACTAGCACTGACTTTCCCTCCTTACTAGCACTGACTTTCCCCCCTTACTAGCACTGACTTTCCCCCCTCACTAGCACTGACTTTCCCCCCTCACTAGCACTGACTTTCCCCCCTTACTAGCACTGACTTTCCCCCCTCACTAGCACTGACTTTCCCCCCTCACTAGCACTGACTTTCCCCCCTCACTAGCACTGACTTTCCCCCCTCACTACCACTGACTTTCCCCCCTCACTACCACTGACTTTCCCCCCTCACTAGCATACCTTAAGGGAACATTTCGGCATTTCGTGTATGATCAGTGAGAAAGTCCATATTGCAAATGTACGGTCCCTTACCCGACGTCCGAAATCGTTTGTAAAATTCGCGGTCGGCGTCGGGACGTGCGGTAGGGCCGGACCTACCGGGAAGTCGTCGAATGAACTTTGTCGGACTTTCGGTTCCCGTTTAAAAAAAAAAACAAGTTTCGGACCGTTTTTTCCGCCGTCCCGGACACTCCCACCAGATGGCATACGGAATCATATGGCAATTTGGCAAAACATCACGAATCGCGACGGGGCCTTATCTCAAAAACTGAAAATATTTCGAAGCCGAAACTTGGCGAGCGTAGGTTTGGCTCAAGGGGCAGTTGGCCCCGAACGGGATGGCGTCTAGGCCTCGACGGTTTTTGAGCTACGGCCATTTTTCTGGGATTAAAGGCTTAAAATGGAAGTAGAGAAATTATTTTTCCACTTCGGGTCAAAGCCAAGGAGCCTCCGGTGTCAATAAAAAAAGAACCAGCCATTTATCTATCGTCATTTAAGAGAAACGGAACAATGATGGTGATGGTCACAAATAGGCGTTTTTTTTTTTCAACGGTTACAGATCCAGTTGCAGGGTGTTCATACAAATCTTTTTAAAGTGTGCTGCGGAGCTCTGCGACATTTCTGTCATTTTCTATGATTTTCTGAAATAACACAATAACCGACCATTAGAATAGTAGGCCCAAAATGAAGCCTGCCCCACAATGTCATTTGCTTTTGAGTGACAGTGAGAGAACCGTTAGGGTGAGAAGAAAAATTCCACCACTTGAATGTTCCTAAGGTCCTCCCGATCTCAACAAGCCTAACCTTGACCGTGTGGCATTAACCCTTCACAGTAAAACAGGGTTTTTTGATCTCACAGATTACAGTGTCATCTCTCCCCATAGGAATACATTGCCTGCACCCCTAATTTCAACCTGAGGCCTATGTGGGTTATGAATGCCGTATGAACCTGTCTTCGGTACCAGTCCATCAGGCCACTATGAGGTCTACCTGTGTCGATTCTAAGCTTCCTGGACCAACCGGAAGTGGTTCAAATGCCCCTAAAAGTGTTTACCCATACACTGCATGCAGTTTGATAGACATAGTGCATTCAACCCTGTGTAGATCAGTCAATTCTTAACGTAAGGACTTAAAACTCAGGATTCTGTAACAGCATACCCCAATGAGGATATGTGGTGACTTATAGCTTCCTGTGCCAACCGGAAGTGCCATAATTGGTGTCTCAGGGGCTGTTTCGAAGGGTTAAAAAATTCAGATCTGTCCAAAACTTCATATATGTGATTAGGCAACCCCCATGAACTGTAAATCAGTCATTTTTCCCAAAAAAAATCAAAGGAAAAAAAAATTGCACTAAAACACAACTTGGATGGAGGGACGTATTGGGGTGCGTAGAGACAGACAGTGGCCGCAATAGTTAGCTTTGTTGGAGCTAAAAAAGAACGGTCGGACCTAGAGTTCCGAAACTTTAGAAACCTGTTCTAGACCTCCGGGCCATGGTGCGTGGCGAGTTACGTGGCTCTAGACGGTTCTCGGACCGAGAAACAGCCTCGTACATTCGCAATAACTTCAATTCATTTTTGCATCACGAAAATGACGACGTTTAGAAAAGTCTCAGAGACGCAAGGCTAGGTGCGTTGAAACCGGCTTGGCCCATAGAGACGGACCCCAAAGTTTCTGTCCGATAGCTCGTTCAAGGACCCCGTAGCAAGGCATGGAAATAAGTGGATTTTCAGCACCAATTAGGGTTTTTCTCGGACACCAAATGACCTATCGAGCCGAAACTCGGGATTCGGGGTCGCCTCACATAGGACTTCACATAATGTCCGAACTGGACCCGCAGCTAGAACGTAACTATGTGTTTTACCTTTTTATTATGTTTTAAACTAGAGGCGCTGTGAATTATGGGACTGCTCTGACATATATGATAGTTGGCATCTAAATGAGTAGGAAACAGTGGGTTTGGTGTCATAATGACATCTAATTGACTGATGGACACTGACTTGCTAGTTGACTTTTGTACATTTGCAATATGTTTAAACAGAGAGGGACCATCACCAAAATGGCATTCTGAAATCAACACAAAAAATGGCATCACCATAGTCTCCAGACTGTGCTGAGTTCAACGAGCTATCCCGCTTGACCGTAGCTCGCTCGGTCTAGGCGCAGCAACCATTAGAATATTAGGCCCAAAATGAAGCCTGCACCACAATGTCATTTGCTTTTGGGTGAGAGTGAGAGAACCGTTAGGGTGAGAAGAAAAATTCCACCATAGGAATGTTCCTAAGGTCCTCCCGATCTGAACAAGCCTAACCTTGACCGTGTGGCATTAACCCTTCACAGTAAAACAGGGTTTTTTGATCTCACAGATTACAGTGTCATCTCTCCCCATAGGAATACATTGCCTGCACCCCTAATTTCAACCTGAGGCCTATGTGGGTTATGAATGCCGTATGAACCTGTCTTCGGTACCAGTCCATCAGGCCACTATGAGGTCTACCTGTGTTGATTCTAAGCTTCCTGGACCAACCGGAAGTGGTTCAAATCACCCTAAAAGTGTTTACCCATACACTGCATGCAGTTTGATAGACATAGTGCATTCAACCCTGTGTAGATCAGTCAATTCTTAACGTAAAGACTTAAAACTCGGGATTCTGTAAGTGGCCATGTCAATCAAGACATGTGGTGATTTATAGCTTCCTGTGCCAACCGGAAGTGCCATAATTGGTGTCTCAGGGGCTGTTTCGAAGGGTTAAAAAAGTCAGATCTGTCCAAAACTTCATATATGTGATTAGGCAACCCCCATGAACTGTAAATCAGTCATTTTTCCCCAAAAAAATCAAAGGAAAAAAAAATTGCACTAAAACACAACTTGGATGGAGGGACGTATTGGGGTGCGTAGAGACAGACAGTGGCCGCAATAGTTAGCTTTGTTGGAGCTAAAAAAGAACGGTCGGACCTAGAGTTCCGAAACTTTAGAAACCTGTTCTAGACCTCCGGGCCATGGTGCATGGCGAGTTACGTGGCTCTAGACGGTTCTCGGACCGAGAAACAGCCTCGTACATTTGAAATAACTTCAATTCATTTTTGCATCACGAAAATGACGACATTTAGAAATGTCCCAGAGTCGCAAGACTAGGTGCATTGCGAACGTCTCGGCCCATATAGACAGACCCCAACGTTTCTGTCCGATAGCTCATTCAAGGACCCCGTAGCAAGTCATGGAAAATAGTGGATTTTCAGCACCAATTAGGGTTTTTCTCGGACACCAAATGACCTATCGAGCCGAAACTCGGGATTCGGGGTCGCCTCACATAGGACTTCACATAATGTCCGAACTGGACCCGCAGCTAGAACGTAACTATGTGTTTTACCTTTTTATTATGTTTTCAACTGAAGGCGCTGTGAATTATGGGCCTGCTCTGACATATGTGATAGTTGGCTACTAAATGAGTAGGAAAAAGTGGGTTTGGTGTCAATTGATATCCATTTGGTGTCATAATGACATCTAATTGACTGATGGACACTGACTTGCTAGTTGACTTTTGTACATTTGCAATATGTTTAAACGGAGAGGGACCATCACCAAAATGGCATTCTGAAATCAACACAAAAAATGGCATCACCATAGTCTCCAGACTGTTCTGAGTTCAACGAGCTATCCCGCTTGACCGTAGCTCGCTCGGTCTAGGCGCAGCAACCATTAGAATAGAAGGCCCAAAATGAAGCCTGCACCACAATGTCATTTGCTTTTGAGTGACAGTGAGAGAACCGTTAGGGTGAGAAGAAAAATTCCACCACTTGAATGTTCCTAAGGTCCTCCCGATCTCAACAAGCCTAACCTTGACCGTGTGGCATTAACCCTTCACAGTAAAACAGTGTTTTTTGATCTCACAGATTACAGTGTCATCTCTCCCCATAGGAATACATTGCCTGCACCCCTAATTTCAACCTGAGGCCTATGTGGGTTATGAATGCCGTATGAACCTGTCTTCGGTACCAGTCCATCAGGCCACTATGAGGTCTACCTGTGTTGATTCTAAGCTTCCTGGACCAACCGGAAGTGGTTAAAATGCCCCTAAAAGTGTTTACCCATACAATGCATGCAGTTTGATAGACATAGTGCATTCAACCCTGTGTAGATCAGTCAATTCTTAACGTAAGGACTTAAAACTCAGGATTCTGTAACAGCATACCCCAATGAGGATATGTGTTGATTTATAACTTCCTGTGCCAACCGGAAGTGCCATAATTGGTGTCTCAGGGGCTGTTTCGAAGGGTTAAAAAAGTCTGATCTTTCCAAAACTTCATATGTGTGATTAGGCAACCCCCATGAACTGTAAATCAGTCATTTTTCCCAAAAAAAATCGAAGGAAAAAAAAATTGCACTAAAACACAACTTGGATGGAGGGACGTATTGGGGTGCGTAGAGACAGACAGTGGCTCCAATAGTTAGCTTTGTTGGAGCTAAAAAAGAACCGTCGGACCTAGAGTTCCGAAACTTTGGAAACCTGTTCTAGACCTCCCGTAGATGGTGCGTGTTGAGTTACGTGGCTCTAGAAGGTTCTCGGACCGAGAAACAGCCTCGTACATTTGAAATAACTTCAATTCATTTTTGCATCACGAAAATGACGACATTTAGAAATGTCCCAGAGTCGCAAGACTAGGTGCATTGCGAACGTCTCGGCCCATATAGACAGACCCCAACGTTTCTGTCCGATATCTCATTCAAGGACCCCGTAGCAAGTCATGGAAAATAGTGGATTTTCAGCACCAATTAGGGTTTTTCTCGGACACCAAATGACCTATCGAGCCGAAACTTGGGATTCGGGGTCGCCTCAGCTAGGCCAACACATAACATAAGAAATGGACCCGCAGCTAGAACGTAACTACGTGTTTTATGGTTTTTTTATGGTTTGTACCGAAGGCGTTGTGAATTTTGGGCCAGCTCTGAAGTATGTAATAGTTGGCTACTAAACGAGTTGGAAAAAGTGGGTTTGGTGTCAGTTTGTATCAGTTTGGTGGTCAGAATGATATCTAATTGACTGATGGACTCTTGTCCACTTGACTCTTGTACATTTGCAATATGATTCTATAGTGAAAAAACATCACCAAAAGCGACATTCTGAAATCAACCCAAACGAGCGATTGAGATGACCCAGAATCACTGCAAAGCCATCCCGAGTTCATCGGGCCAGTCAATTTCACATTCCTGCAGGATTTTTATAGCATGACAAATTCGTGATGGTACCTGCCCATTAAAACATATTCCAAATGCACAGTGACTTTGAAAAAGTAAGGAAACAAAAAAAAATACATCTAAAAAAATTTGAGCATGACAAATTCGTGATGGTACCTGCCCATTGAAACATATTGCAAATGCACAGTGACTTTGAAAAAGTAAGGAAACATAAACAAATTCGATAAACAAATTCGTGATGGTACCTGCCCATTAAAACATATTCCAAATGCACAGTGACTTTGAAAAAGTAAGGAAACAAAAAAAAATACATCTAAAAAATTTTGAGCATGACAAATTCGTGATGGTACCTGCCCATTGAAACATATTGCAAATGCACAGTGACTTTGAAAAAGTAAGGAAACATAAACAAATTCGATAAACAAATTCGTGATGGTACCTGCCCATTAAAACATATTCCAAATGCACAGTGACTTTGAAAAAGTAAGAAACAAAAAAAAATACATCTAAAATTTTTTGAGCATGGCAAATTCGTGATGGTACCTGCCCATTGAAACATATTGCAAATGCACAGTGACTTTGAAAAAGTAAGGAAACATAAACAAATTCGATAAACAAATTCGTGATGGTACCTGCCCATTAAAACATATTCCAAATGCATAGTGACTTTGAAAAAGTAAGAAACAAAAAAAAATACATCTAAAAAATTTTGAGCATGACAAATTCGTGATGGTACCTGCCCATTGAAACATATTGCAAATGCACAGTGACTTTGAAAAAGTAAGGAAACATAAACAAATTCGATAAACAAATTCGTGATGGTACCTGCCCATTAAAACATATTCCAAATGCACAGTGACTTTGAAAAAGTAAGGAAACAAAAAAAAATACATCTAAAAAATTTTGAGCATGACAAATTCGTGATGGTACCTGCCCATTGAAACATATTGCAAATGCACAGTGACTTTGAAAAAGTAAGGAAACATAAACAAATTCGATAAACAAATTCGTGATGGTACCTGCCCATTAAAACATATTCCAAATGCACAGTGACTTTGAAAAAGTAAGAAACAAAAAAAAATACATCTAAAAAATTTTGAGCATGACAAATTCGTGATGGTACCTGCCCATTGAAACATATTGCAAATGCACAGTGACTTTGAAAAAGTAAGGAAACATAAACAAATTCGATAAACAAATTCGTGATGGTACCTGCCCATTAAAACATATTCCAAATGCACAGTGACTTTGAAAAAGTAAGAAACAAAAAAAAATACATCTAAAAATTTTTGAGCATGACAAATTCGTGATGGTACCTGCCCATTAAAACATATTCCAAATGCACAGTGACTTTGAAAAAGTAAGAAACAAAAAAAAATACATCTAAAATTTTTTGAGCATGACAAATTCGTGATGGTACCTGCCCATTGAAACATATTGCAAATGCACAGTGACTTTGAAAAAGTAAGGAAACATAAACAAATTCGATAAACAAATTCGTGATGGTACCTGCCCATTAAAACATATTGCAAATGCACAGTGACTTTGAAAAAGTAAGGAAACATAAACAAAAAAACATCCCAAAAAATGTTGGGTAACCAGCTGCATATTTTAGATCACAAGCTTGAATTTTGAGCATGACAAATTCGTGATGGTACCTGCCCATTAAAACATATTGCAAATGGACAGTGACTTTGAAAAAGTAAGGAAACATAAACAAAAAAACATTCCAAAAATTTTTTTTTGGGTTACCAGTTGCATATTTTAGATCACCAGGTGCACATTTCAGGTCACCAGGTGCACATTTCAGATCACCAGGTGCACGGAGGAAAATATTTACTTTTGACTTTGACTTTTGACTTCCTATGACATCATATTGCAAATGGAGAAAACATATGCCTTATGCACAAGTAAAACAAAAAGAAATATGTAATACAAGTTGACCAAGGTATAGTTTGAGCAAAGTAAAGTTTGAATTTTGAGCATGACAAATTCGTGATGGTATCTGCCCATTAAAACATATTGCAAATGCACAGTGACTTTGAAAAAGTAAGGAAACATAAACAAAAAAAATCTAAAACATTTTGTTGCACATTTTAGATCATCAGTTGCACGGAGGAAAATCGTTACTTTTGACTTTGACTTTTGACTTCCTATGACATCATATTGCAAATGGAGAAAACATATGCCTTATGCACAAGTAAAAAAAATATGATAATAAAGCATGACTAAAGTATGTTGATAAAGTTCTTATACATGTGTTATTGACACAAAAATCGAAAGAATTTTGAAAAAAGGTAAAGAAAGCACTTTTTTAAGGATGTATGAAGTTTTTTACCAAATTTTGACATTTTTGACTTTTGACTTCCTATGAAATCATATTCCAAATGGAGAAAACATATGCCTTATGCACAAGTAAAAAAATATATATATATATGATAATAAAGTATGACTAAAGTATGTTGATAAAGTTCTTATACATGTGTAATTGACACAAAAATCGAAAGAATTTTGAAAAAAGGTCCAGAAAGCACTTTTTTAAGGATGTGTGAAGTTTTTTACCAAATTTTGACATTTTTGACTTTTGACTTTTGACTTCCTATGAAATCATATTGCAAATGGACAAAACATATGCCTTATGCGCATGTACTTAAAAAATATATATATATGATGACAAAAGTATACTCATACAGTTCTTACACATGTGTAATTGACAAAAAACTCGAAAGAATTTCGAAAAAAGGTCCAGAAAGCACTTTTTTAAGGGGTTTTAAGTTTTTTATTTTTTTATTTCATTTTTCAAAATTTGGCTTTTGGATGTTGACTTGGGTGCCATTTGCAATATGAAATGCCCCGGTGGAACGCACACACCCCCTATTGGAATTTTGAAGTGTTACAATTGGCAATTGCCATATGGCATTTGCAATATACTTTGCATGAATCAACGCCAAATTGGGTGGTATTGACCATCGTGTATATGGTTTGTCCAATGCCAATATACCGCCATTTGTTTTTGTCCAAATCAGGGGGGTATTCCCTTACACTGACTTTCCCCCCTCACTAGCACTGACTTTCCCCCCTCACTAGCACTGACTTTCCCCCCTCACTAGCACTGACTTTCCCCCCTCACTAGCACTGACTTCCCCCCTCACTAGCACTGACTTTCCCCCCTCACTAGCACTGACTTTCCCCCCTCACTAGCACTGACTTTCCCCCCTCACTAGCACTGACTTTCCCCCCTCACTAGCACTGACTTTCCCCCCTCACTAGCACTGACTTTCCCCCCTCACTAGCACTGACTTTCCCCCCTCACTAGCACTGACTTTCCCCCCTCACTAGCACTGACTTTCCCCCCTTACTAGCACTGACTTTCCCCCCTCACTAGCACTGACTTTCCCCCCTCACTAGCACTGACTTTCCCCCCTCACTAGCACTGACTTTCCCCCCTCACTAGCACTGACTTTCCCCCCTCACTAGCACTGACTTTCCCCCCTCACTAGCACTGACTTTCCCCCCTCACTAGCACTGACTTTCCCCCCTCACTAGCACTGACTTTCCCCCCTTACTAGCACTGACTTTCCCCCCTCACTAGCACTGACTTTCCCCCCTCACTAGCACTGACTTTCCCCCCTTACTAGCACTGACTTTCCCCCCTCACTACCACTGACTTTCCCCCCTCACTAGCACTGACTTTCCCCCCTCACTACCACTGACTTTCCCCCCTTACTAGCACTGACTTTCCCCCCTCACTAGCACTGACTTTCCCCCCTCACTAGCACTGACTTTCCCCCCTCACTAGCACTGACTTTCCCCCCTCACTAGCACTGACTTTCCCCCCTTACTAGCACTGACTTTCCCCCCTCACTAGCACTGACTTTCCCCCCTCACTAGCACTGACTTTCCTCCCTCACTAGCACTGACTTTCCCCCCTCACTAGCACTGACTTTCCTCCCTCACTAGCACTGACTTTCCCCCCTCACTACCACTGACTTTCCCCCCTCACTAGCACTGACTTTCCCCCCTCACTAGCACTGACTTTCCCCCCTCACTAGCACTGACTTTCCCCCCTCACTAGCACTGACTTTCCCCCCTCACTAGCACTGACTTTCCCCCCTCACTAGCACTG
This sequence comes from Oncorhynchus mykiss, assembly GCF_013265735.2. NCBI lineage: Eukaryota > Metazoa > Chordata > Actinopteri > Salmoniformes > Salmonidae > Oncorhynchus > Oncorhynchus mykiss. The sequence continues at coordinate 5,492,972 of NC_048572.1, forward strand.
ACTTTCCCCCCTCACTAGCACTGACTTTCCCCCCTCACTAGCACTGACTTTCCCCCCTCACTAGCACTGACTTTCCCCCCTCACTAGCACTGACTTTCCCCCCTCACTAGCACTGACTTTCCCCCCTCACTAGCACTGACTTTCCCCCCTCACTAGCACTGACTTTCCCCCCTCACTAGCACTGACTTTCCCCCCTCACTAGCACTGACTTTCCCCCCTCACTAGCACTGACTTTCCCCCCTTACTAGCACTGCCTTGATGCAGTTAGCTATTTTATTGAAGAACATTTTAAAATCAAATCAAATCAAATTTATTTGTCACATACACATGGTTAGCAGATGTTAATGCGAGTGTAGCGAAATGCTTGTGCTTCTAGTTCCGACAATGCAGTAATAACCAACGAGTAATCTAACTAACAATTCCAAAACTACTACCTTATACACACACAAGTGTGTGATATGTGGTTGTCCTACCTATCTATCTTAAGATGAAGGCACTAACTGCATGTTGCTCTGGCTAAGAGCGTCTGCTAAATGAATCTCTAAAATGTCATGTAAAAATTCACCACAGAGTTGTAGAGCAAGCAGACTGGAAGCCTGCGGTCCAAACTGATTTCACATAACATTTCTAATAAAATCTTATTCAGCAGGTTTAAAAGGTGCAGCGAAATGCTTGTATTCAATGCTTGAAATGCACTGTTATGAAACGTAGCAAAATCAAGTGAAACGTACAGTAGCAAAATACATCTCTGTGGCCTTCCCTGTGGCCTTCTCTGTGGCCTTCTCTGTGGCCTTCTCTGTGGCCTTCTCTGTGGCTTTCCCTGTGGCCTTCTCTGTAGCTTTCCCTGCCCGATGAAGATGACCTAAAGATGACACCGAGGCACCTGATCTATCCTCACTTCGCCAAGGTCAGACAGTGTCTAAATCCCTGAGCCAAGGTCAGACGGTGTCTAAATCCCTGAGCCAAGGTCAGACGGTGTCTAAATCCCTGAGCCAAGGTCAGACGGTGTCTAAATCCCTGAGCCAAGGTCACACAATGTCTAAATCCCTGAGCCAAGGTCAGACGGTGTCTAAATCCCTGAGCCAAGGTCAGACGGTGTCTAAATCCCTGAGCCAAGGTCAGACGGTGTCTAAATCCCTGAGCCAAGGTCAGACGGTGTCTAAATCCCTGAGCCAAGGTCACACAATGTCTAAATCCCTGAGCCAAGGTCAGACGGTGTCTAAATCCCTGAGCCAAGGTCAGACGGTGTCTAAATCCCTGAGCCAAGGTCAGACGGTGTCTAAATCCCTGAGCCAAGGTCACACAATGTCTAAATCCCGGAGCCAAGGTCAGACGGTGTCTAAATCCCGGAGCCAAGGTCAGACGGTGTCTAAATCCCGGAGCCAAGGTCAGACGGTGTCTAAATCCCGGAGCCAAGGTCAAACTGTGTCTAAATCCCTGAGCCAAGGTCAGACTGTGTCTAAATCCCTGAGCCAAGGTCAGACTGTGTCTAAATCCCTGAGCCAAGGTCAGACGGTGTCTAAATCCCTGAGCCAAGGTCAGACGGTGTCTAAATCCCTGAGCCAAGGTCAGACGGTGTCTAAATCCCTGAGCCAAGGTCAGACGGTGTCTAAATCCCTGAGCCAAGGTCAGACGGTGTCTAAATCCCTGAGCCAAGGTCAGACGGTGTCTAAATCACTGAGCCAAGGTCAGACGGTGTCTAAATGGCAAAATTAACAACATTAATTTAGAATGAACCCTACAAATAGCAGTGTTGGGAGATTTGGGAGAAACGTGGAGGACAGAGGAGCCTCTTAAAGAAGAAGTTACAGGTCTGTGAGAGCCAGAAATCTTGCTTGTTTGTAGGTGACCAAATACTTATTTTCCACCATAATTTGCAAATAAATTCATTAAAAATCCTACAATGTGATTTTCTGGATTTTGTTGTTCTCATTTTGTCTGTCATAGTTGAAGTGTACCTATGATGAATTGAATTATGATGAATTACAGGCCTCTCTCATCTTTTTAAGTGGGAGAACTTGCACAATTGGTGGCTGACTAAATGCTTTTTTGCCCCACCGTAAATACATCATGTATGTAAAAAAATGGGTGGCCGTTAGCCCAAAGGCCTGATTGGTGGAGTGCTGCAGAGATGGTTTTCCTTCTGGAAGGTTCTCCCATCTTCACAGAGGAACTCTAGAGTTCTCTGAGTGACCATCGGGTTCATTGTCACCTCTCTGACCAAGGCCCATCTCCCCTGATTGCTCAGTTTGGCCGTGTGGCCAGCTCTAGGAAGAGTCTTGGTGGTTCCTAACCTCTTACATTGGGGTATTGTGTGTGGATTGCATAGGATTTTTTTAAACATTTATTGAATCCATTTTAGAATAAGGCTGTAATGTAACACAATGGGTAAAAAGGCAAGCGGTCTGAATACTTCCTGAAGACAATGTGTAGCGTATGTTTTTTTAACACCTTGATGGGTTAATTTAAATCCTGATCTTTATTCTGTAATGATATCTACTGTCTTTCACTTTGTTTTTCCATTCCACACGACCTCCCTCTAGGTGGCTGACGTTGGCCTGAGTAAGATGAGTGTTGAGGGGGACCAGGGGATGGAAGGGAGACACCAGGCTGACCAGACAGCACTTCTCCTCTACGTGTGACCCTGACTTCTACATGGCTCCAGAGGTCTGGGGCGGCCTCACCTACACGGCCCAGGCAGACATCTTCTCCCTGGGGGTGATGTTCTGGGCCGTCCTGGAGAGACCTTCCTGGAGGAGGGCTCCACACAGGAACAACTGGGTGAGTTAGGGAGGGAGGGATGTAGGGCTGGGAAGTGCCAGGGAAGATATCACGTTACTTATGTGCCGATACGATATGTATTGCGATTCAATACTACTCCTTTCTAATATTGAGTTAAACCACCCCCTTTTGTCCTCAGAAACGCCTCAAATTCTTCGGGGCATGGGACTCTACAAGGTGTCGAAAGCGTTCCACAGGAATGCCGGCCCATGTTGACTCCAACGCTTCCCAGAGTTGTGTCAAGTTGGCTGGATGTCCTTTGGCTGGATGGAACATTCTTGATACACTCTGGGAAACTGTTGAGCGTGACATTTTTGCTTTTTTTAGAGTCTGTGGATGATGAAGCTGTTTAATACAGACTGCTTTAATTCAGAGTAGCTCTGTTGGAGGGAAACGCTCTGCTACATAAAATACCTTCCTTCCCCGACCTCGTTGGAAGTGTTTGTTTGTTTCTTTTCATTTTTATTAACCTGAATTGAAACGGCTCTGATACCGGAAAGGGAATACTGGATTTTAACACAAGATGGGGGCTCCATCTTGTTACTCCATGGTCTGGTAGGTGACTTACGGAAGGAGGGAGGGACACTTCCCAGGCTGTTGAAGTAGTGGCTCATTACTCCCCTGCTTCCTGTCGTTTTGTCTTCCCAGAGCCCATGGATGGATGGACGATAGTTCTACTACAGTAATTAATACAGTCGATCGTGTTCTCCTGGTTGAAGGATCAACGTGTCGGCTGATTGTTGGTCTACATACAAAGACTGTCGTCTCACAGACAGTAATACTGATATCTGTGCCTGTCTCCCTACAGTCATCTCACAGACAGTAATACTGATATCTGTGCCTGTGCCTGTCTCCCTACAGATTGTCGTCTCACAGACAGTAATACTGATATCTGTGCCTGTCTCCCTACAGATTGTCATCTCACAGACAGTAATACTGATATCTGTGCCTGTCTCCCTACAGGTGCGTATGTGTGATACTCCTGGGCGAGGCGTTGTGTGAGAGCCCAGACCTCTAGGTGTGTATCCCCATGAAGTCCCACCGCCCCCCCTCTCTACTGCTCCCTCCTGGCCAGGCTGTCTGTACCCTGCTAATGGACATGCTGGTCTCAGACCCTGACGCCCGGCCCACCTCTCTACCGCCCCTTCCTGGCCAGGCTGTCTGTACCCTGCTACTGGACATGCTGGTCTCAGACCCTGACGACCGGCCCACCTCTCTACCGCCCCCTACTGGCCAGGCTGTCTGTACCCTGCTAATGGACATGCTGGTCTCAGACCCTGACGCCCGGCCCACCTCTCTACCGCCCCCTTCCTGGCCAGGCTGTCTGTACCCTGCTAATGGACATGCTGGTCTCAGACCCTGACGCCCGGCCCACCTCTCTACCGCCCCCTCCTGGCCAGGCTGTCTGTACCCTGCTAATGGACATGCTGGTCTCAGACCCTGACGCCCGGCCCACCTCTCTACCGCCCCCTCCTGGCCAGGCTGTCTGTACCCTGCTAATGGACATGCTGGTCTCAGACCCTGACGACCACCCCCCCCTCTCTACCGCCCCCTCCTGGCCAGGCTGTCTGTACCCTGCTAATGGACATGCTGGTCTCAGACCCTGACGCCCGGCCCACCTCTCTACCGCCCCCTCCTGGCCAGGCTGTCTGTACCCTGCTACTGGACATGCTGGTCTCAGACCCTGACACCCGGCCCACCTCTCTACCGCCCCCTCCTGGCCAGGCTGTCTGTACCCTGCTACTGGACATGCTGGTCTCAGACCCTGACGCCCGGCCCACCGCCGCCCAGCCGGAAGACAGGGTCCGCTCTGCCATGGAGGAGGACGCACAGTGTCATGGACACGGTTAGCGTCCCATAACCACCCTATTCCCTACATAGTGCACTACTTTAGACCCAGAGCCCATAACCACCCTATTCCCTGCATAGTGCACTACTTTAGTTGTTGCCAAGGCAGCAGCTACTCTTCCTGTGGTTTAATATGGATCCCCATTAGTTCCTGCCAAGGCAGCAGCTACTCTTCCTGGGGTCCAAACACACCAAACCACCCACATTAAAACAACAGATTAAAATAGTGAACTGTGTTTGTACTGAATGAGCTGAAGATAAAACAGTCCATCTTATAACGTCCCTACACCACCACACATCCACAACACAACATGTTCAATACCACCATACAACAATATCACCATGCGTGCCTATGCATGTGTCTGTACCTCTCTGTGTGTGTGTGTCTCTTCACAGTCCCCGTTGTTCCATAAGGTGTAGGGAATGAGGGGTGGCATTTTGGGATACAACGATGGCGACACGGCATCTATATCCAAAGCTACTCATATCCAATCTTATCTACTAGCTGTGGGAAGAACCATGAGGGAGTTGAACCCACAACCTTGGGTTGGTGTTGCCATGCTAACTAACGGTGGCTCTTTTTTTTTGTCTTTTTCAATATATTCAGTCGTACGTGGTCCTTTCGGGAGTTGAACCCACAACCTTGGTGACCGATGCTCTTGTCGTCTAATAGTCAAAAGAAACAGTCATGCATTTGCACCAAGTCATCAACAACAGACGTACTGTACCAGTCTACTGACTGAGGGGAAACTACTGTTGTTTTAGGCACGCCATTTTGACAACATACCTAATGTATCAGGGAGTCAGTGGACTTCTGTCCTCCATGACACAAACGGTATGTATGCTTTTACTGTCTGGCTCGCTAGCTTATAGGTTTACGTTGTGGTCAACAACAAAAAATATCTAAATCTGCACACCAAATATTTAATCGTTCATCAACTATTTCATTAATCGTGGCGTACCTGTATTAAACTGTAACATTTTATTTTAAGGCAACGTGATTTCATAAATACACATTTATGGAGCTTAACTGTCGTCTTAACTTTACTTGCTATTTTGTATTTACTTTGCCACCATGGCCTTTTTTTTGCCTTTACCTCCCTTATCTCACCTCATTTGCTCACATCGTATATAGACTTGTTTATACTGTATTATTGACTGTATGTTTGTTTTACTCCATGTGTAACTCTGTGTCGTTGTATGTGTCGAACTGCTTTGCTTTATCTTGGCCAGGGCGCAATTGTAAATGAGAACTTGTTCTCAACTAGCCCACCTGGTTAAATAAAGGTGTTCTCAACTAGCCTACCTGGTTAAATAAAGGTGAAATAAATACAAATAACTGTCAGTGATTTTAATTAATATGATCCTCAGCTCATTCTTGCATTCAAAATATTTAGAATGGCTTTATTATGTCAATTGAGCAGGTGAGATTTTTTTTTTGTTGTTGTCTTTTTCAATGTATCAGTTTAGATCGAGTACATTGTCGGTCCTGTCATGAACTCTTGTTGCTCGGCAACAACCTAGACATTGTGAAAGTCCACCAGCGTTTCATGGGATATTGCGATTGGCCGAATCATAGAAACTAAAGCCTGGAGGGTTCTGATGGCAGCCAGCTCCAGAGGACATTGGGTGCAATAATCACCCAGATGTTATCACCACCAATTTACACAAATCCTCAACTCATCTCACCAAAAGGATGTTTTCTCTCTCTGTTTGATTTGTGTGTGTGTGTGTGTGTGTGTGTGTGTGTGTGTCCAATGTACTGTACTGCAGTGGTTCACTGGCTGTATTTTAAAAAGCATTCCATCATCAACAGGAAATGAAACCCATCCATTCGTCTGGATGATATATCCGTTGTGTGTCTAAAGATGTTTCTAATGGACATCAGTCTAGTCGCGAACATCCGGGACAGAGCACAGATGAACATCAAGCAAACACTATTTAGTAAAATAAAAAATAAAAAAAAATACGAATAAAAAAAAAATATATATATATATATATATATATATATATATATATATACATATATATATATATATATACATATATATATATATATATATATACATATATATATGTATATACATATATATATATATATATATATATATGTATATACATATATATATATATATATATATATATATATATATATATATATATATAGTACCGGTCAAAAGTTTGGACACACCTACTCATTCAAGGGATTTTCTTTATGTTCTACATTGCAGAATAATAGTGAAGACATCAAAACTATTCTACTTATTCTACAATGTAGAAAATAGTACAAATAAAGAAACCCCCTTCAATGATGAGGTGTGTCCAAACTTTTAACATGTTTTATCGTCAAATACACCGGATCGGTGCAGTGAAATGTGTTTTACAGTGTCAGCCACAACCATTTTATTAGAGTTTCATATTCCTTGCTAGAATCTTTCCATTTACTGTGAATTTGTGAATGTTGTTTGAATCCCCATTAGCTAACGCTGTAACGTTAGCTAATCTTCCTGGGATCCAACACCAATTAACAAGTAGACAATACAGACAATTAAAATATCTGACAGGAAACACATTTAACATTCAGTTGATGCTTTCTGTGCTTTCAGACACAGTCAATACAGTTCCTAATGCCTTATCAATGAGGAATATGACTTGGGCCATTCTCCAAGTCTCCAGTATCATGATGTTATGTGTAAATGACTTGGGCCATTCTCCAAGTCTCCAGTATCATGATGTTCAGAATAAATGACTTGGGCTATTCTCCAAGTCTCCAGTATCATGATGTTCAGTCTAAATGACTTGGGCCATTCTCCAAGTCTCCAGTATTATGTTGTTATGTCTAAATGACTTGGGCCATTCTCCAAGTCTCCAGTATTATGTTGTTATGTCTAAATGACTTGGGCTATTCTCCAAATCTCCAGTATCATGATGTTCAGTCTAAATGACTTGGGCCATTCTCCAAATCTCCGGTAGCATGTTGTTATGTCTAAATGACTTGGGCCATTCTCCAAATCTCCGGTAGCATGTTGTTATGTCTAAATGACTTGGGCCATTCTCCAAATCTCCGGTAGCATGTTGTTATGTCTAAATGACTTGGGCCATTCTCCAAATCGCCAGTAGCATGTTGTTATGTCTAAATGACTTGGGCCATTCTCCAAATCTCCAGTAGCATGTTGATATGTCTCAGGAACTATATCACTATACTCATTATCCAAGCTGACTAATATTTATAGCCTGGTCCCAGATCTGTTTATGCTGTCATTCCATTCTTTGTCATGCCAAACATGCCGAGTGCCATGATGGCACAAACTGACTGGTACTGTACCCAGGCTATAATATTTCCAATGTATTTTATGGCAAATGTACTTGAGACTCAGCCCAGCTGGAGATGACCCTCGTAAAAACGTACAGAGTTCAGAAATCTGGAACCCTGAAATATGTTTTGCCCTTCGTGCACGCTCCCTATAATTCTGTATTTCTTTCTGACTAATTTGTATACAGCTAGACCAGAAAAGCAACATCTCTGATTGGCAGATGAATGGCAACCCTGATTAGAAGCACCTGCTGCTCATCTGTTGTTCTTTACAAATGCTGTGTTGAATTCAAATTAAATTGTACCTACACATTGAAGAAGGCTGGCTGTAAAGCTGAAATGTTTGTGTACCGCTCTCCCTGATGCAGTAAAATAATGAAGTAAGCTTTATGCCACATCTTTTTGAGTGCGAACCAATTACACCTCTCAGTTCCCCTGAAATAGGGCCTCATTAACCAGAGGAGTCAGAGGAGGCTGGTGGGATGAGCTATAGGAGGATGGGTTCATTGTAATGGATGGAATGGAATTTGCGGAACGGTATTAAACACCTGGAAACCACATGTTTGACTCCATTCCATGAATTCCATTCCAGCCATTGCAATGAGCCCATCCTCCTATCGCTCCTCCCACCAGCCTCCACTGGTCTGCATCCAAAAATCACTGAAGCTGGAGACTTATATTTCCCTCACTAACTTTAAACATCAGCTATCTGAGCAGCTAACCAATCGCTGCAGCTGTACATAGTCCATCTGTTAACAGCCTACCCAATCTACCTACCTCATCCCCATATTGTTTTTATTTACTTTTCTGCTCTTTTGCACACCAGTATCTCTACTTGCACATCATCATCTGCTCATCTATCACTCCAGTGTTAATCTGCTAAACTGTAATTACTTTGCTACTATGGCCTATTTATTGCCTTACCTCCTCACGCCATTTACACACACTGTATATAGACTTTCTATTGTGTTATTGACTGTATGTTTGTTTTACTCCATGTGTAACTCTGTGTTGTTTGTTTGTTTTGCACTGCTTTGCTTTATCTTGACCAGGTCGCAATTGTAAATGAGAACTTGTTCTCAACTAGCCTACCTGGTTAAATAAAGGTGTTCTCAACTAGCCTACCTGGTTAAATAAAGGTGTTCTCAACTAGCCTACCTGGTTAAAAGAAAGGTGAAATAAAAAAATAAAATAAAAAAATCCCATAGTGCACTATTTTTGACCATAGCCCATTGAGACCTGGTCCAATGTAGTGCACTATATAGGGTACTATTTGGAATACAGGACAGCCAGTAGCTGAGAGTGGAGAGAGGATGGAGAGAGACTAATGACAGGGACCAGGGGCAGGGACCAGGGACAGCCAGTAGCTGAGAGTGGAGAGACCAATGGCAGGGACCAGGGACAGGGACCAGGGACCAGGGGCAGGGACCAGGGACCAGGGACCAGGGACCAGGGGGCAGGGACAGGGACCAGGGAGTGAAAGAGAGCAGCCCGGCTTTGCGTTAACGCTGACCCGTTACCCACTGAATTCTGTGCATTAATTTACATTGAAAAACTTGAAGTGTTGAATGTTGCATTGTTTTGTACATCAGCTCATACACCTCGTTCCATGGAATAGATACATGTTCAAATCTGTTGTCAGTGTTACCAAAGCCCGATGTGTAACGTAGACGCTGGGAGTCAGGAAGTGATGAGTTCAACAACAAACTAATCATGGCACAATAAACAAAACAAGAGTCACGTACAAAACAAAACAACATCAATACCGCCTGGGGAATTAACCTAAGGGAGTGCCAGATATAGGGGAGGTCATGAGAGAGGAAATGGAGTCCAGGTGTGACTCATCACGAGGAGCAGGTGCGCGTAATGATTGATGCCAGGTGCGCGTAATGATTGATGCCAGGTGCGCGTAATGATGGTTGCCAGGACTGGCGGTCTAGTAAACCGTCAACGTCGAACACAGGAGAGGGGGAGCAGGAGCAGACGTGACACAATGCCAGCTGTGGATACGTGTGGTTGCCTTTTGTAATTATCATACTTCAATCGTATGGTCTTTTGTTCTGATGCTGCCACAGTTAAATTAGCATTGGACTTGGCCCTTCCACTGTGTTGTAAATCCCATCATTTTTGTGTCCAACCATTCTCCACTGTTAATAGCGTTGATCCCAGGGCAGCCTAAAACATTATTCTAGTCAAGTCTATATTATAATACATCACATTTTGTGTTGCGGGCATGTGGTGGTGTGACAGTGTTATATGATGTACTGTTTTATCTATTGTTTTATATGTAATGGAAGTGTCAATGTGTTTGGACCCCAGGAAGAGCAGCTGCTGCCTTGGCAGAAACTAATGGGGGTCCATAATAAACCACAGGAAGAGTAGCTGCTGCCTTGGCAGGAACTAATGGGGATCCATAATAAATACAAATACAAAATAAGCTCAGTGATTAATAACAGAAATAAATCACACATTTTCCAGTCATGAATAATTCAAGTATGAGATTGCATGTAGCACATGATTGGCCGTTTTCCAAGACACAGATATTCCTTCTCAATAAAGATTCTAAAACCAGTCAGAGACATAGCATTTATTGTAATGTACTGTCTTTTTTAGTGGGGACAAAACAGCATAATAATAATACCTTATTAATAATACCTTATTATTTCTAAATGTCACACTTCAAGAAGCACGTCAATCTGGTGTGTTGGTGGGCTGCAGTGAGTAGGGGTTCTGATTCAAATCAATAGTCAGTCTGTCTGGTGTGTTGGTGGGCTGCAGTGAGTAGGGGTTCTGATTCAAATCAATAGTCAGTCTGTCTGGTGTGTTGGTGGGCTGCAGTGAGTAGGGGTTCTGATTCAAATCAATAGTCAGTCTGGTGTGTTGGTGGGCTGCAGTGAGTAGGGCTTCTGATTCAAGTCAATAGTCAGTCTGGTGTGTTGGTGGGCTGCAGTGAGTAGGGGTTCTGATTCTAATCAATAGTCAATCTGGTGTGTTGGTGGGCTGCAGTGAGTAGGGGTTCTGATTCAAATCAACAGTCAGTCTGGTGTGTTGGTGGGCTGCAGTGAGTAGGGCTTCTGATTCAAATCAATAGTCAATCTGGTGTGTTGGTGCGCTGCAGTGAGTAGGGTTTCTGATTCTAATCAATAGTCAATCTGGTGTGTTGGTGGGCTGCAGTGAGTAGGGGTTCTGATTCTAATCAATAGTCAGTCTGTCTGGTGTGTTGGTGGGCTGCAGTGAGTAGGGGTTCTGATTCAAATCAATAGTCAGTCTGTCTGGTGTGTTGGTGGGCTGCAGTGAGTAGGGGTTCTGATTCTAATCAATAGTCAATCTGGTGTGTTGGTGGGCTGCAGTGAGTAGGGGTTCTGATTCAAATCAATAGTCAGTCTGTCTGGTGTGTTGGTGGGCTGCAGTGAGTAGGGTTTCTGATTCAAGTCAATAGTCAGTCTGGTGTGTTGGTGGGCTGCAGTGAGTAGGGGTTCTGATTCTAATCAATAGTCAATCTGGTGTGTTGGTGGGCTGCAGTGAGTAGGGGTTCTGATTCTAATCAATAGTCAATCTGGTGTGTTGGTGGGCTGCAGTGAGTAGGGGTTCTGATTCAAATCAATAGTCAGTCTGGTGTGTTGGTGGGCTGCAGTGAGTAGGGGTTCTGATTCTAATCAATAGTCAGTCTGGTGTGTTGGTGGGCTGCAGTGAGTAGGGGTTCTGATTCTAATCAATAGTCAGTCTGGTGTGTTGGTGGGCTGCAGTGAGTAGGTGTTCTGATTCAAATCAATAGTCAGTCTGGTGTGTTGGTGGGCTGCAGTGAGTAGGGGTTCTGATTCAAATCAATAGTCAGTCTGTCTGGTGTGTTGGTGGGCTGCAGTGAGTAGGGGTTCTGATTCAAATCAATAGTCAGTCTGTCTGGTGTGTTGGTGGGCTGCAGTGAGTAGGGGTTCTGATTCAAATCAATAGTCAGTCTGTCTGGTGTGTTGGTGGGCTGCAGTGAGTAGGGGTTCTGATTCAAATCAATAGTCAGTCTGTCTGGTGTGTTGGTGTGCTGCAGTGAGTAGGGGTTCTGATTCAAATCAATAGTCAGTCTGTCTGGTGTGTTGGTGGGCTGCAGTGAGTAGGGGTTCTGATTCTAATCAATAGTCAGTCTGTCTGGTGTGTTGGTGGGCTGCAGTGAGTAGGGGTTCTGATTCAAATCAATAGTCAGTCTGTCTGGTGTGTTGGTGGGCTGCAGTGAGTAGGGGTTCTGATTCAAATCAATAGTCAGTCTGGTGTGTTGGTGGGCTGCAGTGAGTAGGGGTTCTGATTCAAATCAATAGTTAGTCTGGTGTGTTGGTGGGCTGCAGTGAGTAGGGGTTCTGATTGAAGTCAATAGTCAGTCTGGTGTGTTGGTGGGCTGCAGTGAGTAGGGGTTCTGATTCAAGTCAATAGTCAGTGTGGTGTGTTGGTGGGCTGCAGTGAGTAGGGGTTCTGATTCAAATCAATTGTCAGTCTGTCTGGTGTGTTGGTGGGCTGCAGTGAGTAGGGGTTCTGATTCAAATCAATAGTCAGTCTGTCTGGTGTGTTGGTGGGCTGCAGTGAGTAGGGGTTCTGATTCAAATCAATAGTCAGTCTGTCTGGTGTGTTGGTGGGCTGCAGTGAGTAGGGGTTCTGATTCAAATCAATAGTCAGTCTGGTGTGTTGGTGGGCTGCAGTGAGTAGGGGTTCTGATTCTAATCAATAGTCAGTCTGGTGTGTTGGTGGGCTGCAGTGAGTAGGTGTTCTGATTCAAATCAATAGTCAGTCTGTCTGGTGTGTTGGTGGGCTGCAGTGAGTAGGTGTTCTGATTCAAATCAATAGTCAGTCAGTCTGGTGTGTTGGTGGGCTGCAGTGAGTAGGTGTTCTGATTCAAATCAATAGTCAGTCAGTCTGGTGTGTTGGTGGGCTGCAGTGAGTAGGGGTTCTGATTCTAATCAATAGTCAGTCAATCTGATGTGTTGGTGGGCTGCAGTGAGTAGGGGTTCTGATTCAAATCAATAGTCAGTCTGGTGTGTTGGTGGGCTGCAGTGAGTAGGGGTTCTGATTCAAGTCAATAGTCAGTGTGGTGTGTTGGTGGGCTGCAGTGAGTAGGGGTTCTGATTCAAATCAATAGTCAGTCTGTCTGGTGTGTTGGTGGGCTGCAGTGAGTAGGGGTTCTGATTCAAATCAATAGTCAGTCTGGTGTGTTGGTGGGCTGCAGTGAGTAGGGGTTCTGATTCTAATCAATAGTCAGTCTGGTGTGTTGGTGGGCTGCAGTGAGTAGGTGTTCTGATTCAAATCAATAGTCAGTCTGTCTGGTGTGTTGGTGGGCTGCAGTGAGTAGGTGTTCTGATTCAAATCAATAGTCAGTCAGTCTGGTGTGTTGGTGGGCTGCGGCTGCTCTATTGTTGTAGAAGAAGCACCAACATTCTATTGTTGTAGAAGCAGCACCAACATTCTATTGTTGTAGAAGAAGCACCAACATTCTATTGTTGTAGAAGAAGCACCAACATTCTATTGTTGTAGAAGAAGCACCAACATTCTACTGTTGTAGAAGCAGCACCAACATTCTACTGTTGTAGAAGAAGCACCAACATTCTACTGTTGTAGAAGCAGCACCAACATTCTACTGTTGTAGAAGAAGCACCAACATTCTACTGTTGTAGAAGCAGCACCAACATTCTACTGTTGTAGAAGAAACACCAACATTCTACTGTTGTATAAGAAGCACCAACATTCTATTGTTTTAGAACCAGCACCAACATTCTACTGTTGTAGAAGAAGCACCAACATTCTATTGTTTTAGAACCAGCACCAACATTCTACTGTTGTAGAAGAAGCACCAACATTCTACTGTTGTAGAAGAAGCACCAACATTCTACTGTTGTAGAAGAAGCACCAACATTCTATTGTTGTAGAAGCAGCACCAACATTCTATTGTTGTAGAAGAAGTACCAACATTCTACTGTTGTAGAAGAAGCACCAACATTCTATTGTTGTAGAACCAGCACCAATATTCTATTGTTGTAGAAGAAGTACCAACATTCTACTGTTGTAGAAGAAGCACCAACATTCTATTGTTGTAGAAGAAGCACCAACATTCTACTGTTGTAGAAGCAGCACCAACATTCTACTGTTGTAGAAGAAGCACCAACATTCTATTGTTGTAGAAGAAGCACCAACATTCTACTGTTGTAGAAGCAGCACCAACAATCTGTTGTTGTAGAAGAAGTACCAACATTATATTGTTGTAGAAGAAGCACCAACATTCTATTGTTGTAGAAGCAGCACCAACATTCTATTGTTGTAGAAGCAGCACCAACATTCTACTGTTGTAGAAGAAGCACCAACATTCTATTGTTGTAGAAGCAGCACCAACATTCTATTGTTGTAGAAGAAGCACCAACATTCTACTGTTGTAGAAGCAGCACCAACAATCTGTTGTTGTAGAAGAAGTACCAACATTATACTGTTGTAGAAGAAGCACCAACATTCTATTGTTGTAGAAGAAGCACCCACATTCTGTTGTTGTAGAAGCAGTAGCACATAATAGGTTGAGCGTGTGTGTGTGTGTGTGTGTGTGTGTGTTTGATAACAGGAAATAGTGTGTGTGTGTGTGTGTGTGTGTGTGTGTTTGCGCGTGCGTGTGTGTGTGTGTGTGTGTCTGGGCATGTGTGTGAGACAATGTTTCACAATGTTTGTGATCTGCAGTACTTCTAATCAAGCCTCTGATCGGGAATACAGTTAACTTCCTGCAGAAGATGAGTTCTGTCACACTTCACTAGTATTTATCTATCAGGAAAGGCCCACCATGTTCCATAATCATATTTCACATCCCATTGATAGAGACACTACGTGATCAGAAGTATGTGGACACCTGCTCCTTTGCTGCTATAATAGCCTCTTTAGGAAGGCTTTCTACTAGATATCTGCATTCACATACCGTGGAATAATACTGGGTATTATTAATATCAGTACATTAGTAGCTAGGATTTATTGTCATGACTTTTGGTCATCACTGGAGTGGGTGAAAATTCAGTCCCCCAAATACATTTGTGTGTGTGTGTGTGTGTGTGTGTGTGTGTGTGTGTGTGTGTGTGTGTGTGTGTGTGTGTGTGTGTACAGTACCAGTCAAAAGTTTGGATACACCTACTCATTGAAGGGTTTTTTGTAGAATAATAGTGAAGACATCAAAACTATGAAATAACACATGGAATCATGTAGTAACCAAAAAAGTGTTAAACAAATCTAAATATATTTTAGGTTAGCCACCTTTTGCCTTGATGACAGCTTTGCACACTCTTGGAATTCTCTCAACCAGCTTGACCTGGAATGCTTTCCCAACGGTCTTGAAGGAGTTCCCACATATGCTGAGCCCTTGTTGGCTGCTTTTCCTTCACCCTGCGGTCCAAATCATCTCAATTGGGTTGAGGTTGGGTGATTGTGGAGGCCAGGTCGTCTAATGCAGCACTCCATCACTCTCCTTCTTGGTCAAATAGTCCTTACACAGCCTGGAGGTGTGTTAGGTCATTTTCCTGTTGGAAAACAAATTATAGTCCCACTAAGCGCAAACCAGATGGGACGGTGTATCGCTGTAGAATGCTGTGGTAGCCATGCTGGTTAAGTGTGCCTTTAATTCTAAATAAATCACAGACAGTGTCACCACCAAAGCACTATCACACCTCCTCCTCCATGCTTCACGGTGGGAACCACACATGTGGAGATCATCCGTTCACCTACTCTGCATCTCACAAAGACAAGGCATTTGTAAACAAAAATCTCAGATTTGGACTCCTCAGTCCAAAGGACAGATTTCCACTGGTCTAATGTCCACTGCTCGTGTTTCTTGGCCCAAGCAAGTATTTTCTTATTATTGGTGTCCTTTAGTTGTGGTTTCTTTGCAGCAATTCGACCACTTGAACTCTGTGAAGCATTTATTTGGGCAGCAATGTCTGAAGCTGGTAACTTTAATGAACGTATCCTCTGCTGCAGAGGTAACTCTGGGTCTTCCTTTCCTGTGGTGGTCCTCATGAGAGACAATTTCATCATAGCGCTTGATGGTTTTTGCGACTGCACTTGAAGAAACTTTTAAAGTTCTTGAAATTTCCCGATTGACTGACCTTCATGTGTCACGAACCGGCTCAAAGCCCGTAACAAAAGGGAGACAGCGTGGAGATAAGGAGTAACAAAATATATTTTTATTAAATAAGTAACTAAGTATAATATACAATGGTGTGTGTAATCAGTAGTGTGAGTGAGTGTTTTGCATGAATGTGATAATGCAGGGTGTTGAAAGATGCCAAAGCAAACAACCAAAAAAAACACCAAGAAACACAACAAAATCTATAAAAGGCGTCTGCATGGCGAGAGTCTCCTCCATGAATGTGGAAGAGGTCCATTTATCCTGGGAGACACCGGGCCCAGGTGTTTCCCATGTAGCTGACGACCCTCCCAGCTCCGCCCACCGGCATCCTAATAAGGAAACAACAAAGAGAGAGTACGGCAGACAGAGTGGGAGGGTCGTCACACATGTCTTAAAATAATGATGGACTGTCGTTTCTATTTGCTTATTTGAGCTGTTCTCGTCATAATATGGACTTGGTCTTTTACCAAATAGGGCTATCTTCTGTATACCCACCCTACCTTGTCACAACACTACTGATTGGCTCAAACGCATTAAGAATGAAAGAAATTACACATATGAACTTTTAACAACGCACACCTGTTAATTGAAATGCATTCCAGGTGACTACCTCATGAAGCTGGTTGAGAGAATGCCAAGAGTGTGCAAAGCTGTCATCAATATAAAGGGTGTCTACTTTGAAGAATCTCAAATATAAAATATATTTTGATTTGTTTAACACTTTTTTTGGTTACTACATGATTCCATATGTGTTATTTCATAGTTTTGATGTCTTCACTATTATTCTACAATGTAGAAAATAGTCAAAATAAAGAAAAACCGTTGAATGAGTCGGTGTGTCCAAACTTTTGACCGGTACTGTGTGTGTGTGTGTGTTATAGATAGGAGGATGCTAATGATGTAATGACCCTCCAATAAGAGTTACGGCTTTAATCACCTCTTCTGTTTTTTAACTGAACGGTGCTTCTGTGAGGTTGCTGTTCCGTTGCTAATTATCAAAACGCCTCTTGTAATTATCTCTGATTGGGGTCAAAGCCTCTCGTTTAGTTGCAAAGTCTGTGAGTCAGCACCTCTCAGAGAGAGAGACATTCTCCACAGCGTTTCAGTTCTTTCTCCATTTAATAAATAGCAGACTCTTTCATGAATCATTATTTGTTTGTGGACTGGATCCAAGCTTTATTTGAAGTCCAAAGCGTTCTTTTCTCTCTCCCCCCCCCCCCCCCCTACCAGCACCACCATCCTTATCTTTTAAAGCTTAGCAAACAGGAAAGAGAATGACATATCGATACATCTGTCTCCTGGGCTGACCTATGTTCAGTCCACAGTCAGTTTCTTCATGCTTTTTATTGTATCAACAAGGAGCTTTTAAAAGGAAATATGTGGGGAGCTGGTACACCTATGATTGTGTGTGTGTGTGTGTGTGTGTGTGTGTGTGTGTGTGTGTGTGTGGTAGATGTAAGACAGGCTGGAAGTGAGGGTGAGGGCGGGGGTGAGGGAGGTGATAGGACATTGGGAAAGCTCGCTGAGTTTAATGCGTCCATCATAAAGGCGAACAGACCGTAAGGTTAGGCCACTCTGTTGAATATCTTTGTAATTTGTCCATTTGTCATTGGAATCCTATCTAAAAGTAAACTAAAACTACTGCATTTCTCGTCACATTTGTGTATATGTACTATTTCCATAGGACTTTATGTGTGACATCAGAGAATTCCATTGGGTTCTTTTGAGGGGAATTAGAACGCAGTGTTCATTCTCATAGTGCCTCCGGGGGAATTACAGATCCACTGAAATAGATTATTAGATAGTGTAGTCTGTGAAGGTTTTTTGTGTTATTGGGTCGGATGGGTTGGTTGTGGAAAGCAATTACACGTTGAATGTTTGTTTCATTGTGTTCCTTCATAATTCTAATTTAGCAAAGATTCATAAGATCATAAATCATGAAAACTAGTTTTTTCAACCACTCCACAAATTTCTTGTTAACAAACTATAGTTTTGGGACATCCACTTTGTGCATGACACAAGTAATTTTTCAACAATTGTTTACAGACAGATTATTTCACTTATAATTCACTGTTTCACAATTCCAGTGGGTCAGAACCCTATATACACTAAGTTGACTGTGCCTTTAAATAGCTTGGAAAACTCCAGAAAATTATGTCATGGCTTTAGAAGATTCTGATAGCCGAATTAACATAATTTGAGTCAATTGGAGGTGTACCTGTGGATGTATTTCAAGGCCTACCTTCACACTCAGGGCCTCTTTGCTTGACATCATGGAAAAATCAAAAGAAATCAGCCAAGACCTCAGAAAATAAATTGTAGACCTCCACAAGTCTGGTTCATCCTTGGGAGCAATTTCCAAACAACTGAAGGTACCACATTAATCTGTACAAACAACAGTATGCAAGTATGAACACCATGGGACCATGCAGCCGTCATATCGCTCAGGAAGGAGATGCGTTCTGTCTCCTAGAGAGGAACGTACTTTGGTGCGGAAAGTGCAAATCAATCCCAGAACAACATCAAAGGACCTTGTAAAGATGCTGGAGAAAGCAGGTACAAAACGATCTTTATTCACAGTAAAACAAGTCCCATATTGACATAACCTGAAAGGTCGCTCAGCAAGGAAGAAGCCACTGCTCCAAAACTGCCATAAAAAAGCCTGACTATGGTTTGCAACAAAGATCGTTCTTTTTGGAGAAATGTCCTCTGGTCTGATGAAAAAAAGGTAGAACTGTTTGGACACAATGACCATTGTTATGTTTGGAGGTAAAAGGGGGAGGCTTGCAAGCCGAAGAACACCATCCCAACCGTGAAGCACGGGGGTGGCAGCATCATGTTGTGGGGGGTGCTTGCTGCAGGAGGGACTGGTGCACTTCACAAAATAGATGGCTTTATGAGGAGGAAAATTACGTGGATATTTTGAAGCAACATCTCAAGACATCAGTCAGGAGTTAAAGCTTGGTCGCAAATGGGTCTTCCAAATGGACATTGACCCCAAGCATACATCAAAATTTGTGGCAAAATGGCTTAAGGACAACAAAGTCAAGGTATTGTAGTGGCCATCACAAAGCCCTGACCTCAATCCTATAGAAAGTTTGTGGGCAGAACTGAAAAAAAGTGTGCGAGCAAGGAGCCCTACAAACCTGACTCAGTTACACCAGCTCTGTCAGGAGGAATGGGCCAAAATTCACCCAACTTATTGTGGGATGCTTGTGGAAGGCTACCCGAAACGTTTTACCCAAGTTAAACAATTTAAAGGCAATGTTACTAAATACTAATTGAGTGTATGCAAACTTCTGACCCACTGGGAATGTGATGAAAGAAATAAAAGCTGAAATAAATCATTCACTCTACTATTATTCTGACATTTCACATTCTTAAAATAAAGTGGTGATCCTAACTGACTTAATCAAGCCTACCACTGTAGTGTCGTCCGCAAACTTGATGATTGAGTTGGAGGCGTGCAGGGCCACGCGGTCATGGGTGAACAGGGAGTACAGGAGAGTGCTCAGAACGCACCCTTGTGGGGCCCCAGTGTTGAGGATCAGCGGGGTGGAGATGTTGTTACCTACCCTCACCACCTGGGGGCGGCCCGTCCGGAAGTCCAGTACCCAGTTGCAAAGGGCGGGGTCGAGACCCAGGGTCTCGAGCTTGATGACGAGTTTGGAGTGTACTATGGTGTTAAATACTGAGCTGTAGTCGATGAACAGCATTCTCACATAGGTATTCCTCTTGTCCAGATGGGTTAGGGCAGTGTGCAGTGTGGTTGAGATTGCATTGTCTGTGGACCTATTTGGGCAGTAAGCAAATTGGAGTGGGTCTAGGGTGTCAGGTAGGGTGGAGGTGATATGGTCCTTGACTAGTCTCTCAAAGCACTTCATGATGACGGAAGTGAGTGCTACGGGGCAGTAGTCGTTTATCTTAGTTACCTTAGCTTTCTTGGGAACAAGGACAATGGTGGCCCCCTTGAAGCATGTGGGAACAGCAGACTGGGATAAGGATTGATTGAATATGTCCGTAAACATACCAGCCAGCTGGTCTGCACATGCTCTGAGGACACGGCTGGGGATGCCGTCTGGGCCTGCAGCCTTGCGAAGGTTAACACGTTTAAATGTTTTCCTCACGTCGGCTGCAGTGAAGGAGAGTCCGCAGGTTTTGGTTGCGGGCCGTGTCAGTGGCACTGTATTGTCCTCAAAGCGGGCAAAAAAGTTATCTAGTCTGCCTGGGAGCAAGACATCCTGGTCCGTGACGGGGCTGGTTTTCTTTTTGCAATCCGTGATTGACTGTAGGCCCTGCCACATACCTCTTGTGTCTGAGCCGTTGAATTGTGACTCTACTTTGTCTCTATACTGATGCTTAGCTTGTTTGATTGCCATGCGGAGGGAATAGCTACACTGTTTGTATTCGGTCATGTTTCCGGTCACCTTGCCCTGATTAAAAGCAGTGGTTCGAGCTTTCAGTTTCACGGGAATGCTACCATCAATCCACGGTTTCTGGTTTGGGAATGTTTTAATCGTTGCTATGGGAACGACATCATCAATACACTTTCTAATGAACTCGCTCACCGAGTCAGCGTATTCGTCAATGTTGTTGGACGCAATGCGGAACATACAGTATCCCAATCCACGTGATCGAAGCAGTCTTCAAGCGTGGAATCAGATTGGTCGGACCAGCGTTGAACAGACCTGAGCGAGGGAGCTTCTTGTTTTAGTTTCTGTCTGTAGGCAGGAAGCAACAAAATGGAGTCGTGGTCAGCTTTTCCGAAAGGAGGGCGGGCGAGGGCCTTATAGGCATCGCGGAAGTTAGAATAGCAATGGTCCAAGGTTTTACCAGCCCTGGTTGCTCAATCGATATGCTCATACAATTTAGGGGGCCTTGTTTTCAGATTAGCCTTGTTAAAATCCCCAGCTACAATGAATGCAGCCTCAGGATATGTGGTTTCCAGTTTGCAAAGAGTCAAATAAAGTTTGTTCAGGGCCATCGATGTGTCTGCTTGGGGGGGAATATATACGGCTGTGATTATAATCGAAGAGAATTCCCTTGGTAGATAATAGGCCTCTCTCATCTTTTTAAGTGGGAGAACTTGCACAATCGTGGCTGACTAAATAATTTTTTGCCCCACTGTACATACAGTCTGTAGATATATTTTATATCCCATTAGTTTGTTTCTAGAGGACTAGAGATAGTAAGTGACTTAGACCATGCCTCATAAATTGCGTCAGCGTTGGTCACGGAATGAGTGTATGGGTAGCTCCACTTTGTGCGTAACAGGGCATACCCCCACCTGCCTCGCTCCCTCCCCGCGGCGCGGGCTATGTGAATGGTGGGTGAGGGGAAGGCGGGCGGGGTGGGTCGTTGTGCGAGGAGGAAAAGGGGGGGGGGGGGGGGGGGGGGGGGTCGCTATAAGAAGCCAAAAGAGACCGATGCAGTCAGTTGGTTCTGTCAAACTCTCCAAGCGTTAATAAGGATAAGACCTAACTACTGTCTACCACTCTGCATCTACAAGAGACTGAGATACGGTTTTATAAGCCTCACATACGGGTAAGTGAGAGACTTCTCCGCTAGCACATACTGTTCTGAGAACCATATGTTTCTTAGGGCTTGGTGAGAGTGTGGTTGTCCTATGGTTATTATGTATACAACCTTCCCGACATTGTTCCGGGAATGGTGCAGGATAGGTGCTTGGCTTTGGAAAACACTCAGCACATTTAAGGAACTTGACCAAATAATGTCATTTTCCTGATATTTCATTACTTCAACAGTGTTTTCTAAAAGTTCAAACAGGGTTACATTCTAGGAACGTTCTTCGGCTGGTTTGGCACTGGGAATATTGTCAAATAGTTTGGAAAATGTTAAGAAACAACTGTCTTCTGTGGGAAATTCAGTTCTTCAACATAACGTTTCCTACAGGTTTCCTCGTGGTTCTATTTAAAGTCAAGTTTTCAGCTCGTTCAGAGAACACAACAAGATAAAGGAGAGAGAGAGAGAGTTGTGTTGCTGCTGAGAACGGTATACGTTTTTAAATAAAACTCTTAGAAGTTTTTCGTGTGGTTTTTATGCAAAGTTTTCATAAGGTTTTCAAGAGGTTTAACATTCTCGGGAAAAAAAAACCCATTTGAGAACATGACATTAAATAAAACCACGAGAAAACCTGTAGGAAATATTATTCTCAAGTACTGACATTCTCACAGAAGAACGTTTGTTTCTAAACGCTCTTGGAACAAATAGAAGAAAAAAAAGCTCTGACGAAGGCCGTGAGGCCGATACATAAAGCTTATTAAATATCAGTGATACTATCAAGAGCCGTGTGCGGTTTCCTTCTTCCTTCCTCTTATTCGGCTGTTACCATGCACCTGCAAAAAAAAATAATCTTGCTTAGATGTGTGAGTGCCTTTTGAATTTTGAAGAACCATAAATAGAACCACGAGGAAACCTGTAGGAAACGTTGTGTTGAAGTACTGAAATTACCCAAAGAAAAATGTCAAACCAATTGGAGAATATTCCCTAGAACGTTACGATAATGTTATAACTTTTAGGAAACGTTTTTTGTTAAAGTAATAAAATACCAAGAAAATAACGTTATTTTGTCCAAGTTCCTTAAATGTGCTGAGGATGTTTCGAAAACCAAGCAACTATCCCGCACCATTCCCAGAAAGATTTGGCAAGGTTGTATGCAAAATAGCCAGAGGACAACCACACGCTCACCAATCTCTAAGAATGTTAATATCAGTTTACGCTTTTACCTGGCATTACCCTGATCACTTAATCATGATGGCGATGGTGATGGTAGTAGTTATGAATATGCATTATCTCTTCTACTGATCGGGAGAGAGAAAACTCTAATATAGATTGAACTAAATCAGCAATAAGCTAAGTAACGGCTGGCTAGAGTTGATCAAAAGTTTAAACAATGTGCACAGCATGTTACATTTATACTAACGCAACAGTAATATTTCTAGTTGGTTTATTAGGTCAAATAGTAACTAGAAATCCACATAGAAATCCATATCCGCAAGTAGGAATCTGGTGAAAAGTAGTACCGTTTGTAGGGTATTAGGGTGGTATTGTGAGTGTGTAATGTGCCCAATCAATGATGTAAGCGTGCAGAATTGATTTGCTCACCATAAGCCATTACAGAAGGTAAACGCTAGCTTTAATTAGTTACATCTCGCAGTGTCATTACCGGATTTAGATTCATCCATAAACCACTTACAGTAAATTCATTGAATGAATTATGTTCATTTTTCCACCCCCGTCATCAATAGTAATTCGTGAGTAGTGCGAGGAGACAAAAGGGGGGGTATCGTAGTGTTTTAATTTACATGCACTGGACCATGTACTTTACGAAGTTTGTAACAAGTGTTCTCTGAATGACGTACACATTTTATGTAGTGTTTAATGTAGTGTTTAAGTAGTGTTTTATGTCGTGTTTAAGTAGTGTTTTATGTCGTGTTTTAGTAGTGTTTAAATAGTGTTTTATGTCGTGATTTGTGTAGTGTTTTAGTAGTGTTTTATGTAGTGTTTAAGTAGTGTTTTATGTAGTGTTTAAGTAGTGTTTTATGTAGTGTTTAAGTAGTGTTTTATGTAGTGTTTTAGTAGTGTTTTAGTAGTGTTTAAGTAGTGTTTTATGTAGTGTTTTAGTAGTGTTAAGTAGTGTTTAATGTAGTATTTTATATATTATTAAGTAGTGTTCAAGTAGTGTTTAAGTAGTGTTTAAGTAGTGTTTAAGTAGTGTTTTATGTAGTGTTTTATGTAGTGTTTAAGTAGTGTTTTATGTAGTGTTTATGTAGTGTTTTATGTCGTGTTAAGTAGTGTTATGTAGTGTTTAAGTAGTGTTTTATGTAGTGTTTATGTAGTGTTTTATGTCGTGTTAAGTAGTGTTATGTAGTGTTTAAGTAGTGTTTTATGTAGTGTTTAAGTAGTGTTTTATGTAGTGTTTTAAGTAGTGTTTAAGTAGTGTTTTATGTAGTGTTTTATGTAGTATTTTAAGTAGTGTTTAAGTAGTGTTTTATGTAGTGTTTTATGTAGTGTTTTATGTAGTGTTTTAGTAGTGTTTAAGTAGTGTTTTATGTCGTGTTTATGTAGTGTTATGTAGTGTTTAAGTAGTGTTTTATGTAGTGTTTAAGTAGTGTTTTATGTAGTGTTTTAAGTAGTGTTTAAGTAGTGTTTTATGTAGTGTTTAAGTAGTGTTTTATGTAGTGTTTTAAGTAGTGTTTAAGTAGTGTTTTATGTAGTGTTTTATGTAGTGTTTTAGTAGTGTTTAAGTAGTGTTTTATGTAGTGTTTTATGTAGTGTTTTATGTCGTGTTATGTAGTGTTTAAGTAGTGTTTTATGTAGTGTTAAGTAGTGTTCAAGTAGTGTTTAAGTAGTGTTTAAGTAGTGTTTTAAGTGTACAACTGTGCACTCCATTATGTAGTTTTATGCCGATAGGCCTAGGTTTATTAAGTTAGCTAGCTCTAACAGAGGGGATATTAAGTTAACAAGCTCTAACAGGGGGGGTTATTAAGTTAGCTAGCTCTAACAGAGGGGTTATTAAGTTAACTAGCTCTAACAGAGGGGTTATTAAATTAGATAGCTCTAACAGAGGGGTTATTAAGTTAACTAGCTCTAACAGAGGGGTTATTAAATTAGCTAGCTCTAACATAGGGGTTATTAAGTTAACTAGCTCTAACAGAGGGGTTATTAAATTAGATAGCTCTAACAGAGGGGTTATTAAGTTAACTAGCTCTAACAGAGAGGTTATTTAATTAGCTAGCTCTAACAGAGGGGTTATTAAAGTAGCTAGCTCTAACAGAGGAGTTATTAAGGTAGCTAGCTCAACTGAGGGGAGTGCCCCCACACTGTCTATCTGTCCATCTGCAACCTCATGAGATCTCTGTGTCATAATGTCATACCAGAAATAGTTACGACAGTTATACACGTGCTAATTAAGGGACCAATTGAGGGTTCAACAAGCTAGCCATTCAAAAAAATCATGTTAAACCCTCTTTTTGAACACAGAGCGAGTCCATGCAACTTATTATGTGACGTGTTAAGCACCATTGTTTATTCCTGAACGTATTAAGGCTCCTTGCCATAACAAAGGGGTTAAATACTTATTGATTCAAAGCATTTCATCTATTGATTTTTTTTTTGATTCATTTGCAATCATTTAGAAAAACATAATTCCACTTTATTGGGTGTGTTGTGTCAGTAACACACAAGAAAACCTCTCAATTTAATCCAGGTCAAATTCAGTATGTAACACAACAACATGTGGAAACAGTCAAGGGGTGTGAATACTTTCTGAAGGCACTGTACATACAGTGGGGCAAAAAAGTATTTAGTCAGCCACCAATTGTGCAAGTTCTCCCACTTAAAAAGATGAGAGAGGCCTGTAATGTTCATCATAGGTACACTTCAACCATGACAGACAAAATCAGGGAAAAAAATCCAGAAAATCACATTGTAGGATTTTTTATGAATTTATTTGCAAATTATGGTGGAAAATAAATATGGGGCAAGTGGGGTAAAATAAGGGGAAAATGCTCTTTTAGGCAGAAGGGTTAGGGGCATAGGGGTTAGGGTTAGGGGTTAGGGGCATAGGGGTTAGGGTTAGGGGTTAGGGTTTAGGGTTAGGTTTAGGTGTTAGGGTTAGGTTTAGGGGTTAGCGATTAGGGGTTAGGGGTTAGGTTTAGGTGTTAGGGTTAGGTTTAGGGGTTAGGGGTTAGCGGTTAGGGGTTAGGGTTAGGTTTAGGGGGTAGGGGCATAGGGGTTAGGGTTAGGCATAGGGGTTAGGGTTAGGGGTTAGGGGCATAGGGGTTAGGTTTAGGGGTTAGGCATAGGGGTTAGGGTTAGGGGCATAGGGGTAAGGCATTGGGGTTAGGGTTGGGGGCATAGGGGTTAAGCATAGGGGTTAGGGGCATGGGGGTTAGGTTTAGGGGTTAGGGGTAGGGGTTAGGGGCATAGGGGTTAGGTTTAGGGGTTAGGGGCATAGGGGTTAGGTTTAGGGGTTAGGGGTAGGGGCATAGGGGTTAGGTTTAGGGTTCGGGTGACAATTAGGGTTAGAATGAGGGGTTAGGAATTAGGGTTTGGGGTTAAGGTTACAGTTAGGTTAAAAGGTTAAGGTTAGGATTAGATTTAGGGTTAGGGGTTAGGGAAAGTAGGATTTTGAATGGCAATACATTTTTTCGGTCCCCACAAGGATAGTATAACCAACGTCTGTGTGTGTGTATGATGTATCAAATCAAGTTTTTTAGTCACTTTAGTCACGTGCCAAATACAACAGGTGTAGTCGACCTTATAGTGAAATGGTAACATACGAGTGACTATGCATAGATAATAACAGAGAGTAGCAGCAGTGTAAAAGAGGGGGGGCAATGCAAATAGTCCGGGTAGCCATTTGATTAGATGTTCAGGAGTCTTATGGCTTGGGGGTAGAAGCTGTTTAGAAGCCGCTTGGACCTAGACTTGGTGCTCCGGTACCGCTTGCGGTGCGGTAGCAGAGAGAACAGTCTATGACTAGGGTGGCTGGAGTCTTTGACAATTTTTAGGGCCTTCCTCTGACACCGCCTGGTA
Organism: Oncorhynchus mykiss; assembly: GCF_013265735.2. Classification (NCBI taxonomy): domain Eukaryota; kingdom Metazoa; phylum Chordata; class Actinopteri; order Salmoniformes; family Salmonidae; genus Oncorhynchus; species Oncorhynchus mykiss. Next base: position 5,519,602 of record NC_048572.1, read on the forward strand.
TAGAGGTCCTGGATGGCAGGAAGCTTGGCCCCAGTGATGTACTGGGCCGTTCGCACTACCCTCTGTAGTGCCTTGTAGTCGGAGGCCAAGCAGTTGCCTTACCAGGCAGTGATGCAACCAGTCAGGATGATCTCGATGGTGCAGCTGTAGAACCTTTTGAGGATCTGAGGACCCATGCCGTGCAGTCATGAGTGAGCAGGGAGTAGAGGAGGGGCCCCTGTGTTGAGGATCAGTGTGAAGGATGTGTTGTTTCCTACACTTAGCACCTGGGGCCGGCCTGTCAGAAAGTCCAGTTGCAGAGGGAGGTGTTTAGTCCCAGGGTCCTTAGCTTATTGATGAGCTTTGAGGGCACTATGGTGTTGAACGCTGAGCTGTAGTCAATGAATAGTATTCTCACATAGGTGCTCCTTTTGTCCAGGTGGGAAAGGGCAGTGTGGAGTGCAATAGCGATTGCATCATCTGTGGATCTGTTAGGGCGGTATGCAAATTGAAGTGGGTCTATGGTTTCTGGGATAATGGTGTTGATGTGAGCCATGACCAGCCTTTCAAAGCACTTCATGGCTACAGACGTGTTAGTGTTGTTGTTGTTGGGCACAGGGACTATGGTGGTCTGCTTAAAACATGTTGGTATTACAGACTCGGACAGGGAGAGGTTGAAAATGTTAGTGAAGACACTTGCCAGTTGGTCAAGTAATGCTCGGAGTACATGTCCTGGTAATCTGTCTGGCCCTTCGGCCTTGTGAATGTTGACCTATTTAAAGGCCTTACTCACATCGGCTGCAGAGAGCGTGATCACACAGTCGTCCGGAACAGCTGGTGCTCTCATGCGTGTTTCAGTGTAATTTGCCTCGATGCGAGCATAGAAGTAGTTTAGCTCGTCTGGAAGGCTTGTGTCACTGGGCAGCTCTTGGCTGTGCTTCACTTTGCAGCATCAGAGCCGGTATAGTACGATTCAATCTTAGTCCTGTATTGATGCTTTGCCTGTTTGATGGTGGGTCGGACGGCTTAGCGGGATTTCTTATAAGCTTCCAGGTTAGAGTCCCGCTCCTTGAAAGCGTCAGCTCTAGTCTTTTGCTCAGTGCAGATGTTGCCTGTAATCCATGGCTTCTAGTTGGGGTATGTACATACGGTCACTGTGGGGATGACGTCATCAATGTTATTCTAGTCTCTGCCAGCAAAACAGTCCTGTAGCTTAGCATCTGCTTCATCTGACCACTTTTTTTATTGATCGAGTCACTGGTGCTTCCTGCTTTCATTTTTGTTTTTAAGCAGGAATCAGGAGGATAGAATTATTGTCAGATTTTCCTGTTTGCTTATGGCGGAATACAGCTCATTCAGTGCTGTCTTAGTGCCAATGTGGTGGTATGTAGACAGACACAAAAAATACAGATGAAAACTCTCTAGGTAGATAGTGTGGTCTACAGCTTATCATGATATACTCTACCTCAGGCGAGCAAAACCTAGAGACTTCCTTAGATATCGTACACCAGCTGTTATTTACAAAAATACATAGTCTGCCGCCCCAGAGAGCTGTATTTTGGTAATGTCGTTGTTTGGCCACAACTCTGTGAAGCATAAGATATTACAGTTTTGAATGTCCCGTTGGTAGTTTAATCTTCCTCGTAGGTCATTGATTTTATTTTCCAAAGATTGCACGTTTGCTAGCAGAATGGAAGGAAGTGGGGGTTTATACAATTGCCTACGAATTCTCAGATGGCAGCCTGCCCTCCGGCCCCTTTTTCTCCACCTTCTCTTCATGCAAATGACCGGGATCTGGGCATGTTCCCAGGAAAGCAGTATATCATTCACGTCTGTCTCGTCAGACTCGTTAAAGGGAAAAAAAAGGATTCTGCCAGTCCGTGGTGAGTAATCACAGTCCTGATGTCCAGAAGTTATTTTCGGTCATAAGAGACGGTAGCAGAAACATTATGTACAAAATAAGTTTAAAACAAGTTAAAAAGTTAAAAACAACGCAAAGAAACAAACAAAAAAAATAACACAATTGGTTAGGAATACATAAAATGTCAGCCTTGTTCTCTGGCGCCATCTTAGTCAGATGATAAGAATGGAGACTTGAGTGGGATGATGATGCACCAGCAGCTGATCCAATCAGATTGTTATCTCCACCCTGGGAGGTGCAAACAATACAGACATCTAATAGGATTCATTTTCATAATTTCCTCCTCCAGGATCACCGCTAAAAGACACTTTCACTCAGACTTTCTCTTCAAAAAAAGGCCTGTTATTTAATTGCAGCTAACAGACTTGTTCTACTTTTACTGCTGAAGCCACAGCTTTGTGTTTGTCCGTTATGTCAGAATACCATATACCTCAAGGCAGAACTTTTTTCATGGGCCTTGGTGCCCGATAGGAACAAGACCATTATAGTGAATTAGTTTCATGGGCCTTGTTGGAAACAAGACCATTGTAGAAAAGTAGTTTTTCATGGGCCTTGTTGGAAACAAGACCATTGTAGAAAATTAGTTTCATGGGCCTTGTTGGAAACAAGACCATTGTAGAAAATTAGTTTAATGGGTCTTGTTGGAAACAAGACCATTGTAGTGAATTAGTTTCATGGGTCTTGGTGGAAACAAGACCATTGTAGTGAATTAGTTTCATGGGCCTTGTTGGAAACAAGACCATTGTAGTGAATTAGTTTCATGGGCCTTGGTGGAAACAAGACCATTGTAGTGAATTAGTTTCATGGGCCTTGTTGGAAACAAGACCATTGTAGTGAATTTGTTTCATGGGCCTTGGTGGGAACAAGACCATTGTAGTGAATTAGTTTCATGGGTCTTGGTGGAAACAAGACCATTGTAGTGAATTAGTTTCATGGGCCTTGTTGGAAACAAGACCATTGTAGTGAATTAGGGACAGGATAGGCTAAATGGTGGAGAGAGACATTTCTTCCATCTGTAATGTCTTGGTGTGTGTCTGAAATGGCACCTTATTCCCTACATGGTGCACTTATTTTGACCAGAGCTCTATTGGGTGTAGGGTGTCTTTTCAGAAGCACTTTGGCGTCCTAAACACTATCTTCACTTCACTCTATCAGGTCAAACAAACACATTAAACAGGAAGCAGGAGATCGTTAAAAATCCCTTCTCAAAAATAAATAATGAAGTATTAATGACGAATTAAGATTTTATAGGTATGAGAAGGACATTTTCTCTTCAAAAAGGCCTGTTATTTAATTACCTCGTCTGACTCAGACTAAACAGAATAGCCCATTCGGGATTCAATCTGCAGGTTTTTTTTAAAAAACGCTAGAAAAGACCGAAGCGACTGTACTATGTGAAATCTTAATGCCTTATCGTCTTCATGATCCGAACATCCCACTTAACGGCCGCACGCAGACAGAGAATGATTCCCAAAATGGCACCCTATTCCCTATATAGTGCACTACGTTTGATGGGCCTTTATATTGGGTCTTTATGTCTCTATTGTTCCTGTCAGTCAAAGGGTTTTAAGCCCTTATGTTTTCTCACGAACGCAGGAGGAGAGTCCAGGGACAACATGAGTCAGAGCTTCGTTGGTTTGGATGGATCGTGAGCGAGCCCTGAGTGTTCCTTCCTTCGTGTTCCCCCACTCTCTCTTTTTCTTGTTCCCTCACTTTCATTCATTTCCTCCTCATTATGAACCATGAGGCAGCTAATTCATACCACAATTACTGAGCCTGATGAGTTGGAGTTCCGTTAATGAACTTCATTTTAACTCTGAAATGAAAGTTTTGTATGAAACAGCTGGTGCTGTATGGTTGTAGAGCAATTGAGAACTTTCTGCTCGTTGACTCTCTGTGCTTTACAAAACAGGCCCTCCAGGTCTATCTATCCTATCTCGAAACACCTATTTAACTTTTCTGTATTGTATTATGCTGTTGTGGTTGTTGTTGTTGTGACAATATCATACATCTGTGAATCTGCTCATTAGTCTGGCTGACCCGACTCACATGGTGTCAGCCAGAATACCTGCTCACCCCTTTGAAATGAACATTTTGAAATGAGCGACTAACCTCCTCCTTCTCTTTCTCCTTCTCCTCCTACTTCTCCTCCTTCTACTTCTTCTCCTCCTCCTCCTTCTACTTCTCCTCCTTCTACTTCTCCTTCTGCTCCTCCTCATCCTCCTCATTCTTCTCCTTCTCCTACTTCTACTTATCCTCCTTCTTCTCCTTCTCCTTCGCCTCCTTCTTCTCCTTCTTCTCCTCCTCCTTCTACTTCTTCTCCTTCTTCTACTTCTACTTCTTCTCCTCTACTACTTCTTCTCCTCCTCCTCCTACTTCTGCTCTTCCTCCTTCTACTTCTTCTCCTTCTTTTACTTCTCCTTCTCCTTCTTCTCCTTCTTCTACTTCTACTTCTTCTCCTCCTCATTCTCCTCCTTCTACTTCTCCTTCTCCTTCTCCTTCTCCTCCTCCTTCTTCTCCTCCTCCTACTTCTTTTCCTTCTTCTACTCCTTCTTCTCCTCCTCCTTCTCCTCCTTCTCCTTCTCCTTCTTCTCCTCCTTCTTCTCCTCCTCCTTCTTCTACTTCTACTTCTTCTCCTTATTCTACTCCTCCTTCTCCTCCTCCTTCTACTTCTCCTTCTTCTCCTCCTTCTCCTCCTTCTTCTACTTCTCCTTCTACTTCTCCTCCTTCTTCTCATTCTCCTTCTTCTCCTCCTCCTTCTCCTCCTTCTCCTTCTCCTTCTTCTTCTCCTCCTCCTTCTTCTACTTCTACTTCTTCTCCTTATTCTACTCCTCCTTCTCCTTCTCCTCCCCCTTCTCCTTCTCCTCCTTTTTCTACTTCTCCTTCTACTCCTCCTCCTTCTTCTTCTAACTCCTTTTCCTCACCTCTGTCTCTTCCCAACAGGTTCTGCGCTACACTTGACACCCTAAAACCCTACATCCTTCCCTACACCCTACACCCTCAGGCCTCCACCCTCCTCCCGTCCCTATCCTGCATCCCTCTTGTCTGTCCGACTGGGTGTCCCTCTGTAGTGAGTCATGAAGTGGCCTCTGTGGAGCCTGCTGCTGCTGCTGTGCCGGTGTACCCCAGGACAGAGTGGCTGCCAAGGGGACTGCCTGGCCTGTGGCCTCCTACTATCCAACCCCCAGAGCCAGCAGCAAGCGTTCAATACACTGGTGTGTGTGTGCGTGTGTGTGTGTGTGTGTGTGTGTGTGTGTGTGTGTGTGTGTGTGTGTGTGTGTGTGTGTGTGTGTGTGTGTGTGTGTGTGTGTGTGTGTGTGTGTGTGTGTGTGTGTGTGTGTGTGCAGTGCAGTGCATTGAGAAATTATTCAGACCATTTCACTAGTTACCCATTGTGTTACGTTACAGCCTTATTCTAAAAAATGGATTCAATAAATGTAAAAAAAAATCCCTCATCAATCTACACACAATACCCAATAATGACAAAGAGAAAACAGGTGTGTAGAAAGCAAATGTATTACAAATATTGATTGGACATGATTTGGAAAGGCACACACCTGTATATTTAAGGTCCCACAGTTGACAGTGCATGTCAGAGACAGAATCCAAGCCTTGAGGTCGAAGGAATTGTCCGTAGAGCTCCGAGACAGGACTGTGTCGAGGCACAGATCTGGGGAAGTGTACCAAAACATTTCTGCAGCATTGAAGGTCCCCAAGAACACAGTGGCCTCCATCATTCTGAAATGGAAGAAGTTTGGAACCACCAAGACTCGTCCTAGAGCTGGCCACCTGGCCAAACTGAACAATTGGGGGAGAAAGGCCTTGGTCAGGGAGGTGACCAAGATTTGATTTGATTTGTTTGGGATTTAATTTGAAGAACCAGATGGTCAGTCTGACAGAGCTCCAGAGTTCCTGTGTGGAGTTGAGAGAAACTTCCAGAAGAACAACCATCTCTGCAGCACTCCACCAATCAGACCTTTATGGTAGAGTGGCCAGACGGAAGCCACTCCTCAGCAAAAGCCACATGACAGCCCGATTGGAGTTTGCCAAAAGTCACCTAAAGGACTCTCAGACCATGAGAAACAAGCTTCCCTGGTCTGATGAAACCAAGATTGAACTCTTTGGCCTGAAATCCAAGCGTCACGTCTGAAGGAAACCAGGCACCATCCCTACACCGCTCATCACCTGGCCAATACCATCCCTATGGTGAAGCATTGTGGTGGCAGCATCATGCTGTGGGGATGTTTTTCGGTGGCAGGGACTGGGAGACTAGGACAATGACCCTAAGCAGGCAGCCAAAACAACACAGGAGTGGCTTCGGGACAAGTCTATGAATGTCCTTGAGTGGCCAAGTCAGAGCCCGGACTTGAACACAATCGAACATCTCTGGAGACGCCTGAAAATAGCTGTGCAGCGACGCTCCCCATCCAACCTGACAGAGCTTGAGAGGATCTGCAGAGAAGAATGGGAGAACCTCCCCAATTACAGGTGTACCAAGCTTGTAGCGTCATACCCAAGAATATTCGATGTTGTAATCGCTGCCAAAGGTGCTTCAACAAAGTACTGAGTAAAGGGTCTGAATACTTATGTAAATTATTATAATATTTTTCTTAAAACCTGTTTTTGCTTTGTCATTATTGTGTGTAGATTGAGGGATTACAATTGGAATACATTTTAGAATAAGGCTGTAACTTAACATTTGGAAAGGTCAAGGGGTCTGGATACTTTCCGAATGTACTGTATGCTTGTGTGTGTGTGGTGTGTGTGATGTGTGTGTGGTGTGTGTGTGTGGTGTGTGTGTGTGGTGTGTGTGTGTGATGTGTGCATATGCATGTCCCACATGCAGCATGGGGATGATGGTTGTATGGATGACGGTTGTGTAGATGACGGTTGTTGTGGATGACGGTTGTTGTGGATGACGGTTGTTGTAGATGACAGTTGTGTGGATGACAGTTGTGTGGATGACGGTTGTGTAGATGACAGTTGAGTGGTTGACAGTTGTGTGGATGACGGTTGTGTAGATGACAGTTGTGTGGATGACGGTTGTGTAGATGACGGTTGAATGGATGACGGTTGAGTGGTTGACAGTTGTGTGGATAACAGTTGTTGTGGATGACAGTTGTGTGGATGACAGTTGTGTGGATGACAGTTGTTGTGGATGACAGTTGTGTGGATGACGGTTGAATGGATGACGGTTGAGTGGTTGACAGTTGTGTGGATGACGGTTGTAGTGGTTGACAGTTGTGTGGATAACAGTTGTTGTGGATGACAGTTGTGTGGATGACAGTTGTGTGGATGACAGTTGTGTGGATGACAGTTGTGTGGATGACAGATGTAGTGTGATCGTCATCATTTATTTGAAAAACACTAATCCCCAACAAGTTTTTTTTTTACAACGCAGCTTTTTACAACATTAGACCTGTAATTAAATATTGTGCCATTCGGGATGACTCATGGGACGTAGCGGTAGCAGTGCTAATGTAGATAATTGTAATTGAATATTGTGCCATTCGGGATGACTCATGGGACGTAGCGGTAGCAGTGCTAATGTGTAATTGAATATTGCTAATTGTAATTGACTTAGCGGTAGCAGTGCTAATGTAGATAATTGTGCCATTCGGGATGACTCATGGGACGTAGCGGTAGCAGTGCTAATGTAGATAATTGTGCCATTCGGGATGACTCATGGGACGTAGCGGTAGCAGTGCTAATGTAGATAATTGTGCCATTCGGGATGACTCATGGGACGTAGCGGTAGCAGTGCTAATGTAGATAATTGTGCCATTCGGGATGACTCATGGGACGTAGCGGTAGCAGTGCTAATGTAGATAATTGTGCCATTCGGGATGACTCATGGGACGTAGCGGTAGCAGTGCTAATGTAGATAATTGTGCCATTCGGGATGACTCATGGGACGTAGCGGTAGCAGTGCTAATGTAGATAATTGTGCCATTCGGGATGACTCATGGGACGTAGCGGTAGCAGTGCTAATGTAGATAATTGTGCCATTCGGGATGACTCATGGGACGTAGCGGTAGCAGTGCTAATGTAGATAATTGTGCCATTCGGGATGACTCATGGGACGTAGCGGTAGCAGTGCTAATGTAGATAATTGTGCCATTCGGGATGACTCATGGGACGTAGCGGTAGCAGTGCTAATGTAGATAATTGTGCCATTCGGGATGACTCATGGGACGTAGCGGTAGCAGTGCTAATGTAGATAATTGTAATTAAATATTGTGCCATTCGGGATGACTCATGGGACGTAGCGGTAGCAGTGCTAATGTAGATAATTGTGCCATTCGGGATGACTCATGGGACGTAGCGGTAGCAGTGCTAATGTAGATAATTGTAATTAAATATTGTGCCATTCGGGATGACTCATGGGACGTAGCAGTAGCAGTGCTAATGTAGATAATTGTAATTAAATATTGTGCCATTCGGGATGACTCATGGGACGTAGCGGTAGCAGTGCTAATGTAGATAATTGTAATTAAATATTGTGCCATTCGGGATGACTCATGGGACGTAGTGGTAGCAGTGCTAATGTAGATAATTGTAATTAAATATTGTGCCATTCGGGATGACTCATGGGACGTAGCGGTAGCAGTGCTAATGTAGATAATTGTGCCATTCGGGATGACTCATGGGACGTAGCGGTAGCAGTGCTAATGTAGATAATTGTGCCATTCGGGATGACTCATGGGACGTAGCGGTAGCAGTGCTAATGTAGATAATTGTGCCATTCGGGATGACTCATGGGACGTAGCAGTAGCAGTGCTAATGTAGATAATTGTGCCATTCGGGATGACTCATGGGACGTAGCGGTAGCAGTGCTAATGTAGATAATTGTGCCATTCGGGATGACTCATGGGACGTAGCGGTAGCAGTGCTAATGTAGATAATTGTGCCATTCGGGATGACTCATGGGACGTAGCGGTAGCAGTGCTAATGTAGATAATTGTCATTAAATATTGTGCCATTCGGGATGACTCATGGGACGTAGCGGTAGCAGTGCTAATGTAGATAATTGTGCCATTCGGGATGACTCATGGGACGTAGCGGTAGCAGTGCTAATGTAGATAATTGTAATTAAATATTGTGCCATTCGGGATGACTCATGGGACGTAGCGGTAGCAGTGCTAATGTAGATAATTGTAATTAAATATTGTGCCATTCGGGATGACTCATGGGACGTAGCGGTAGCAGTGCTAATGTAGATAATTGTGCCATTCGGGATGACTCATGGGACGTAGCGGTAGCAGTGCTAATGTAGATAATTGTAATTAAATATTGTGCCATTCGGGATGACTCATGGGACGTAGCGGTAGCAGTGCTAATGTAGATAATTGTAATTAAATATTGTGCCATTTGGGATGACTCATGGGACGTAGCGGTAGCAGTGCTAATGTAGATAATTGTAATTAAATATTGTGCCATTCGGGATGACTCATGGGACGTAGCGGTAGCAGTGCTAATGTAGATAATTGTAATTAAATATTGTGCCATTCGGGATGACTCATGGGACGTAGCGGTAGCAGTGCTAATGTAGATAATTGTAATTAAATATTGTGCCATTCGGGATGACTCATGGGACGTAGCGGTAGCAGTGCTAATGTAGATAATTGTAATTAAATATTGTGCCATTCGGGATGACTCATGGGACGTAGCGGTAGCAGTGCTAATGTAGATAATTGTGCCATTCGGGATGACTCATGGGACGTAGCGGTAGCAGTGCTAATGTAGATAATTGTGCCATTCGGGATGACTCATGGGACGTAGCGGTAGCAGTGCTAATGTAGATAATTGTGCCATTCGGGATGACTCATGGGACGTAGCGGTAGCAGTGCTAATGTAGATAATTGTGCCATTCGGGATGACTCATGGGACGTAGCGGTAGCAGTGCTAATGTAGATAATTGTCATTAAATATTGTGCCATTCGGGATGACTCATGGGACGTAGCGGTAGCAGTGCTAATGTAGATAATTGTGCCATTCGGGATGACTCATGGGACGTAGCGGTAGCAGTGCTAATGTAGATAATTGTAATTAAATATTGTGCCATTCGGGATGACTCATGGGACGTAGCGGTAGCAGTGCTAATGTAGATAATTGTAATTAAATATTGTGCCATTCGGGATGACTCATGGGACGTAGCGGTAGCAGTGCTAATGTAGATAATTGTGCCATTCGGGATGACTCATGGGACGTAGCGGTAGCAGTGCTAATGTAGATAATTGTAATTAAATATTGTGCCATTCGGGATGACTCATGGGACGTAGCGGTAGCAGTGCTAATGTAGATAATTGTAATTAAATATTGTGCCATTCGGGATGACTCATGGGACGTAGCGGTAGCAGTGCTAATGTAGATAATTGTAATTAAATATTGTGCCATTCGGGATGACTCATGGGACGTAGCGGTAGCAGTGCTAATGTAGATAATTGTAATTAAATATTGTGCCATTCGGGATGACTCATGGGACGTAGCGGTAGCAGTGCTAATGTAGATAATTGTAATTAAATATTGTGCCATTCGGGATGACTCATGGGACGTAGCGGTAGCAGTGCTAATGTAGATAATTGTAATTAAATATTGTGCCATTCGGGATGACTCATGGGACGTAGCGGTAGCAGTGCTAATGTAGATAATTGTGCCATTCGGGATGACTCATGGGACGTAGCGGTAGCAGTGCTAATGTAGATAATTGTGCCATTCGGGATGACTCATGGGACGTAGCGGTAGCAGTGCTAATGTAGATAATTGTGCCATTCGGGATGACTCATGGGACGTAGCGGTAGCAGTGCTAATGTAGATAATTGTAATTGTTTAAGTGTTCCCTTTATTTTTTTGTAGTTTCCTCCCCACACACTGAGAGAGATTGAGATTATATATTTTTTTATTTATTTAACTAGGCAAGTCAGTTAAGAACAAATTCTTATTTTCAATGACGGCCTAGGAACCACTGTTAACTGCCTGTTCAGGGGGCAGAACGACAGATTTGTACCTTGTCACCTCGGGGATATGAACTTGCAACCTTTCGGTTACTAGTCCAATGCTCTAACCACTAGGCTACCCTGCCGCCCCGAGAGTTGGCATGCACCGACTCACACACAGACACATTCAGATTGCTGGGAATAGTCCATCAGTCCACCTATTTGCTACGAGTAATGAATTAAAATTTTTAAACCAACCATAGGTCAAACCTACAGGCCTTGTGATGGAGTCGTATTTGAGGCTGAGGTAACAACGCCAGGCTATAGTGGACAACATCTCTACTCTTACTCCTCTGCCTGTTTGTCTGAGAGAGTACAGTATGAGACTGCAGTGAGAGACTGCAGTGAGAGACTACAGTGAGATACTGCAGTGAGAGAGTACAGTGTGAGACTGCAGTGAGAGACTGCAGTGAGAGACTACAGTGAGAGAGTACAGTATGAGACAGCAGTATGAGACTACAGACTGCAGTATGAGACTACAGTATGAGACTACAGTGAGAGACTACAGTGAGAGACTACAGTGAGAGACTAGAGTGAGATACTGCAGTGAGAGAGTACAGTGTGAGACTGCAGTATGAGACTGCAGTATGAGACAGCAGTGAGAGACTGCAGTGAGAGACTGCAGTGAGAGACTACAGTGAGAGAGTACAGTATGAGACAGCAGTATGAGACTACAGACTGCAGTATGAGACTACAGTATGAGACTACAGTGAGAGACTACAGTGAGAGACTACAGTGAGATACTGCAGTGAGAGAGTACAGTGTGAGACTGCAGTATGAGACTGCAGTATGAGACAGCAGTGAGAGACTGCAGTGAGAGAGTACAGTCAGGTCTCTTTCATCTCTCTCTGCTCTTCTCTTCTGTCTGTCCACAGGTGTGTCTGTTGGAGTGTGACGGTCACGTCTCCCCTGCCCTCACCTGGGATCTGTGTCAGAGAGCCATGCTACCGCACTACCCCCTCCCACCAGACGATGGCGCTGTGTCTAAGAGAGCAGAGGAAAAACTGTCCTTAAACCATGACCCCGTTGACCTGGAGTCAGATGGAAAAATGCTCTACTCTGCAGCCATGGGGCTCTACCAGCAGGATGGAGCGGACCAGGAAGACGAGGCCCTGGTGCGACGTGATTCCCAGTACGACTCCTCTCCGCTGGGCTTGACCGCCGAAGGAGACTCGCTGGCGCTGGGTATGGAGAGCAGGGAGGAGGAGGAGGAGGTCAGGAGGAGGAGGAGCGGCCAGGGGGAGGAAGGAGACTCGCTGGCGTTGGGTATGGAGAGCAGGGAGGAGGAGGAGGAGGTCAGAAGGAGGAGGAGCGGCCAGGGGGAGGAAGGAGATGAGGAGGATGCCGTGGTCCAGCTGACCAAGCGTTTCGGGGGCTTCCTGAAAGGTCGTCACAGTTACAGGAAGTTGATTGGCGGCCCGGAGAGGAAGTCGCTACAGAAACGCCTCGGAGGGTTCATCGGGATCAGGAAGTCGGCCAGGAAGTGGAACAACCAGAAGAGAGTGAGCCAGCTCCTCCGGCAGTACCTGGGGATGACCGGCAGCAGAAACCCTGGTCGCGGTGTTGGGAGGTTCACTAACCCAGCCCAGGGCCTCAGGAGGCTACCCAGCCGGCTGTAGCCTTCCCTTCATCCCCTGGGTCCTCTCTGCTCTTCTCGTGTCCCGTGCCTCCACTCACTTGGATCTGCTCTTCTCTTCTCCCGTGCCTCCACCCTCCCAGGTACCTCCTATAGAAATAGAATTACTATAGTTTACTACTTGCATACTATTATGTTGGTATTCCATCCCCATTGTTACCAACAACGTGTACAGCTACAGCTACGGGTACTGTGAACTCCCTCATTCCTCATCGGCCTTATGAAGAAGAGTAATGACATCATCATTCTGAAACCCATCCAGTGTCGTGTGAAGAATAGTAAGGAATGTTTCCTTCCGACCATCAACGTTGCTCCCACCCTACCGCCCCCCCCCCAGTTAATGAATAAAAAGTGCAATGTAATATTGTGTGTCGGTATTGTAAGGCCGTACTTCATGATACCATATCCTGGATATAGTACCACCACATGTTATGGTGATGATTGGGTGTTCATGACGTATGTACGCACTTGATCTTTTTTTTCATTTAAATCGAGTGAGGGTTGCAGTTGCTATTTGCACTGGTCTCTGGGTAATTCTACAACTGGTGGTTCTGCATCTTCGCTATTCTGAGTGCATTCTGAAAGTTTTCAGAGCCCTTGACTGTTACGCCCCCCCCCCCCCCCCCCCCCATCAATCTGCACACAACACCCCATAATGACATCACAATACCCCATAATGACATCACAATACCCCATAATGACATCACAATACCCCATAATGACATCACAACACCCCATAATGACAAAGCAAAAACAGGATTTCAGAAATGTTTTCAAATGTATAAAAAATGTAAATCATAAATACCTTATTTACATACGGTACGCTCCAAAATTACTGGCACCCCTGACTGGAAATGCACAAACAATACTTTATCTCTATAATTATATTGTTTATATTTTTTAAACTCAAAATACCAACATGTGAGAAATACTCTACTTCATTAACGTTTCAATGGAACCAACCAAAATCATTTATTGATTTAATTAAAAATCAATGTCCTCACAATTAATGGCACCCTTACAGATGATGATTATAAATAACATCCAACATTAAAGCAGGAATTAAATTCCACTTATTTAAGTTATCTAAGTCTTAAGGAATATGTTGAGCCATTACATCACTTCCTGTTTCACTAGGGTATAAAAATGAGGTAACACACATGCAATATCCCGCTGTCATCCAACACCATGAAGAAAACAACAGAACTGGCAGTTCAAAAAGAGACAGATGGTCGTAGACCTTCATAAATCTCGTTACGGCTACAACAAGATCCACAAACGATTGGATATACCACTGAGCACTGTCGGGGCAATTTTGTTTTTAATTCTAAAGATGTGGTCACAAATGCATCCCCCCCCCCCCCAGGATAGAGAGGAGGATGGTGAGAGAAGCAACAAAATCCCCAAGAATCACTGTGAAAGAATTGCAGGCCTTGGTGGCGTCTTGGGGACACCAGGTTTCAAAAAAGCACCATCAGACGCCACCTCCACAACCACAGGCTCTTTGGAAGGATTGATGGAAAGATGAAGGGAGCAAAGTACATAGAGATCCTTGATGAAAACCTGCTCCAGAGCACTCAGAACGTGACTGGGGTGAAGGTTCACCTTCCAACATGACAACAACTTTAAGCACACAGCCAAGACAATGCAGGAGTGGTTTCGGAACAAGACTTGAATGTTCTTGAGAGGCCCAGACAGAGCCCAGACTTGAACCTGATCAAACATCTCTGGAGAGACCTGAAAATAGCTGTGCAGCGACGTTCCCCATCCAACCTGACAGAGCTTCAAAGGATCTGCAGAGAAGAATGGGAAAAACTCCCCAAATACAGGTGCTCCAAGCATCATACCCAACAAGACTCGTGGCTGTAATCGCTGCCAAAGGTCCTGAATACTTATGTAAATGTAATAACGTTTTTTTTTAATAATATATTTGCAAACATTTCTAAAAACCTGTTTTTGCTTTGTCATTATGGGGTATTGTGTGTAGATTGATGAGGGAAATAAGCAATTTAATCAATTTTAGAATAATGTGACAACATTTGAAAAAAATCAAGGGGTCTGAATACTTTCCGAATGCCCTGTACACTACATGGCGAAAGTATCTTGCAGTATGTGGATACCCTTTCAAATTAGTGGATTTGGCCATTTCAGCCACACCCGTTGCTGACAGATATATAAAATTGAGCACACCGCCATGCAATCTCCACAGACAAACATTGGCAGTAGAATGGCCTGAAGAGCTCAATGACTTTCAACATGGCACCATCATAGTATGCCATCTTCCAATAAGTCAGTTCGTCAATTATCTGCCCTGCTAGACCTGCCCCGGTCAACTGTAAGTGTTGTTATTCTGAAGTGGAAATGTCTAGGAGCAACAACGGCTCAGCCGCGAAGTGGTAGACCACACAAGCTCACAGAACAGGATCGCCAAGTGCTGAAGCGCGTAGCCTGTAAAAATCGTCTGTCCTTGGTTGCAACACTCACTACCAAGTTCCAAACTGTCTCTGGAAGCAACGTCAGCACAATAACTGTTTGTTGGGAGCTTCATGAAATGGGTTTCCATGGCCGAGCAGCCGCACACAAGCCTAAGATCACCATGTGCAATGCCAAGCGTCGACTGGAGTGATATAAACTCGCCGCCATTGGACTCTGGAGCAGTGGAAACACATTCTCTGGAGTGATGAATCACACTTCACTATCTGGCAGTTTGTGACTGAATCTGGGTCTTGATAAACCATTTTTACGATTTAGCATACCAGACAGTAGGGCAACACTGCCCCCTGGTGTTGGTAGAGTAGAATCAGCATACCAGACAGTAGGGCAACACTGCCCCCTGGTGTTGGTAGAGTAGAATCAGCATACCAGACAGTAGGGCAACACTGCCCCCTGATGTTAGTAGAGTAGAATCAGCATCCCAGACAGTAGGGCAACACTGCCCCCTGGTGTTGGTAGAGTAGAATCAGCATCCCAGACAGTGGGGCAACACTGCCCCCTGGTGTTGGTAGAGTAGAATCAGCATACTAGACAGTAGGGTAACACTGCCACCTGGTGTTGGTAGAGTAGAATCAGCATACCAGACAGTAGGACAACACTGCCCCCTGGTGTTGGTAGAGTAGAATCAGCATACCAGACAGTAGGGCAACACTGCCCCCTGGTGTTTGTAATGTAGATCATGTCCTGTATTTGTCTTCCAGTATACATACCAAACTGAACTTACCAACTATCTGATTTCCCCCCAAAAAAGAGGCGAGAGATCTATTGTGTTTGTTATGTTCTTGGTACAGTATGGAATAAGAGTTATTTTTCTTGTCTGAAAACACTCAATATCACAACATTATGTTATGATTCACCTGTTGGTAATAGAGAGGCCTGGTTTTGTTTTGCAGCACATCCCTTCAGGCAGTATATATCCAGTACTCTTTTGACGTATGTAAGAGTTTGTGTGTATGTGTTAGGGAGTACATGTCTCTCGTTCATATACAAAATAACTTTGTGAATACAGTGTACATTTCTAGCCATTTGTTTAAGAGTCTTAATGAAACCTGTATAGAGAGAAATGTAATAAATGAGTTTGCTATTCCTCTTGCTGATTGTAATTCAGAAAACTATCATTGTCCCGGTATTCTCTGTTTAAAAAAATGTATTTATTATTTACTTTATTTGACTGTGTTTTTAGTAACTTTAGACATGTTTCTTCTGTCATTAGAAGGATATTTGTAAAAATGCAGTCTAACGTGGCCTGATCCCTTGGGAGTGGTTCAATACCTCGATCCAGTCAGGACCATAACACTGTCTTATACAAACAGGACCATAACACTGTCTTATACAGACAGGACCATAACACTGTCTTATACAGACAGGACCATAACACTGTCTTATACAGACAGGACCATAACACTGTCTTATACAGTCAGGACCATAACACTGTCTTATACAGACAGGACCATAACACTGTCTTATACAGACAGGACCATAACACTGTCTTATACAGACCATAACACTGTCTTATACAGACAGGACCATAACACTGTCTTATACAGACAGGACCATAACACTGTCCTATACAGACAGGACCATAACACTGTCTTATACAGACAGGACCATAACACTGTCTTATACAGACCATTACACTGTTCACCAAGACGGGGTAGAGTAAAATACTGTATGGAAGAAACTGACTCAATTCAAACCACAACGAGTCAAACCACATGTAGCTTATTCATCATTATCCTTGTAAAATACATGTTTAAATAAAATGTGCCAAAACATGACATTAAACTCTTTATATAACAATAAAAAAACACAAAAATACAAAATAGTCCAAAAGATCTCATAGATAGCACATCACATAGAGGTATAGGTGTTCCATAGCTTCTATAGACACCACGGGGAAGAATGACGTGTTGGAGGCCACGGGGAAGAATGACGTGTTGGAGGCCACGGGGAAGAATGACGTGTTGGAGGAGGAGATTAAAGAAGAAGAGAGCTACAATACTGTGGAAGGTGAGGAGAGACATGTTCTCAGTGAGAGGTGAGGAGAGACATGAGAGGTGAGGAGAGACATGTTCTCAGTGGGAGGTGAGGAGAGACGTGTTCTCAGTGAGAGGTGAGGAGAGGATGAAGCGCCTTGCTCAACCCGGGATGGAAACTAAACCAGCCCGCCAGATCGGGCTAGTACTTTTCAGATCGGGCTAGTACTTTTCAGATCGGGCTAGTACTTTTCAAATCGGGCTAGTACTTTTCAGATCGGGCTAGTACTTTTCAGATCGGGCTAGTACTTTTCAGATCAGGCTAGTACTTTTCAGATCGGGCTAGTACTTTTCAGATCAGGCTAGTACTTTTCAAATCGGGCTAGTACTTTTCAAATCGGGCTAGTACTTTTCAGATCCGGCTAGTACTTTTCAGATCGGGCTAGTACTTTTCAGATCGGGCTAGTAGAAAATGTGCCACACTAGCCCGCCAGGACGGTCTAAAGTTTGTCCTTAGAAATATCTCATGGCACAGACTTTTGAGCCGATTGTTACCCAGGGTTACGAACATTGTAGGCCTACCACGTCATAACATCAACTACTAGCTACTAACATCACACACACTGACCCACTGCTCAGGTCAACGTTTACATTTTAAAAAAAATACACAAATCACTTTATTCCTTGAGGGGAAAAAAAAACAAGGTAGAAAAAAAAGGAATTTGTTGTTCTTGATGGCTAACAGGCCCTGGTTGTGATCGTGACCTCTCTTTTTTTCCTCCCAAGTCTCTCTTTTTTCCATCATCCGTCGTTCGCGCCCTCGTTTAGTCTGTGAAGCGCTGGCAGGCTTTCTTCCAGCGGCAGGCCGTGCACCACTGCTCCTTGTGCTCCACTCCGTACACCTTACGACACTTCTTAGCCTCCCCTCGTCCCTTCCTACAGGGATCAAACACAAGACACGTTTCAGCCTCCCCTCGTCCCTTCCTACAGGGATGAAACACAAGACACGTTTTGGCCTCCCCTCGTCCCTTCCTACAGGGATGAAACACAAGACACGTTTTGGCCTCCCCTCGTCCCTTCCTACAGGGATGATACACAAGACACGTTTCAGCCTCCCCTCGTCCCTTCCTACAGGGATGAAACACAAGACACGTTTTGGCCTCCCCTCGTCCCTTCCTACAGGGATGATACACAAGACACGTTTCAGCCTCCCCTCGTCCCTTCCTACAGGGATGAAACACAAGACACGTTTCGGCCTCCCCTCGTCCCTTCCTACAGGGATGAAACACAAGAAACGTTTCGGCCTCCCCTCGTCCCTTCCTACAGGGATGAAACACAAGACACGTTTTGGCCTCCCCTCGTCCCTTCCTACAGGGATGAAACACAAGACACGTTTTGGCCTCCCCTCGTCCCTTCCTACAGGGATGAAACACAAGAAACGTTTCAGCCTCCCCTCATCCCTTCCTACAGGGATGAAACACAAGAAACGTTTCGGCCTCCCCTCGTCCCTTCCTACAGGGATGAAACACAAGAAACGTTTCGGCCTCCCCTCGTCCCTTCCTACAGGGATGAAACACAAGACACGTTTTGGCCTCCCCTCGTCCCTTCCTACAGGGATGAAACACAAGACACGTTTTGGCCTCCCCTCGTCCCTTCCTACAGGGATGAAACACAAGAAACGTTTCAGCCTCCCCTCATCCCTTCCTACAGGGATGAAACACAAGAAACGTTTCGGCCTCCCCTCGTCCTTTCCTACAGGGATGAAACACCACCCAGCAAACCAGGAACAGTCCCAGAACATTATGACATTCTCTTAATCAAATAAGAATCAAATAGGTCTGTTTTTAATGTCGTTCATAGTACATGTGATTTAGGTTTAACGTAATATTCCCATTGATGTTTCACACAATATACATTTTAACTTGTTTTGGAGGTCCTCGGAAGATTTAGAAAATGTTATATTTAAGTTCAGTTTAATATTACCACAACATTCTCAGCATGTAAATTAAAGAATATTGGAATACATCCCTGTTACTGTTCTCACCAGATATAATTGCAATTCGCATTAGAGGACTGTATAGAGCCCCACAGTGGCGGTGTCATAATACCCATAAAACCTAGCGGTCAAACAGGGAAATGGTTCCAATCGTGTGTCCCCCCCCATTCATTTTTTAAATGTGTAGGCTGATCCATTTAAATCTCTCTAGGACAAGGTGACTTTTATCAATATTATTCGTCTCTATTTCCTCTCAGATTTGAAAAATGCTAATTATCATCAAAGTAGACATCATGCAAGACGACAAATCCCAGCATGCTCCTGCACATCATCTTGAACTGACACCTTTTGCTAACAGGTATTGTGTCAATTTTAAAACTTGCACAAGACGGTTCACAGAATTGTCTATTTAAAGAAATGTTGCCAATTTATTCATTATTAAATTTAGCTAACATTAGATAGTTAATCCAGAGATTGTTACCTTTGACTCGATTCGACAGTCTCCTCCAGATCATCATGGTATTTGTAGTTCTTTATGATAGCCACATTAGCAGCTAATTAGCATTAAATTTTTCTGAGGTAAATACAGGCGAATATATTGATAAAAGTCACCTTGTCCTAGAGAGATTTACACAGTTATCAATATGTCACGCCAGGGTGAGCCGACACGAAACACAGCCCTTATTTTAAGTGTAGTTGTTCCTAGATGTGGGCTGTATTTCGTGTCGGCTCACCCTGGCGTGACATATTGATAACTGTGTAAATCTCTCTAGGACAAGGTGACTTTTATCAATACACAAAACACAACCCTTATTTGAAGTGTTTCTAAAAAAAATCCCCCTGTGGGAAAAATGAATTGTGGGAAAAAATGATGACAGGCTAGGGAACCAAACATCGCAGGTTCAAACCCCACATGCGCCTGTTGTCAACACGTGAGGTATAAGAAAACATGGGTGTGTTTGTACCATAAAAATGCTCTTCAAATGTCCTGTGAATGAAATTAAAACGTGTCTCCATATCGCCTACAATACAGTTATCAAACGCAAATCGCAAAATTCAATTCAATGATGGGATGGGGATGTAATTCCAATATGTTTTAAGGTAGCTACAAATTTGCATGCTGGGAATGTTTGGGTATTATTATGTTAAATTTAAATATAACAATTTCGAAATGTTCTCAAAAAACAAGTTAAAATGAATATTGTGTGAACATCAATGGAATATTACGTTAAACCTAAATCAAATCTGCGATGAAAGTAATGAAAACTTACTTATTTCATGATTACAACATTAAGGGAATGTCCTGTGCCAACCTAACTTAAACATTGTATGAATGTCGTCACTGTTGAGGAACATATCTCTCGTAATGTCTCCGCACTGTTCCCACTGCCTAATCAAATATTCTGGGAACCTTTAAAGAACTCAGAAAGGCAGTTCTGTCAACAATCTGGCAACATCAAAGGAGTGTTTTTTTTTTACACCCTGATACAAATATTATCTTAATGTCAGCACAGCTGGACAGTTTTGTCTGTTTTTGGGAACCAATTTCTCGTCCTAAACCCCACAATGTTCTACACAACTTAAATAAATGTTTTCGGGACTTTTAAAGAACTTTAAAAAAAATGTGTTCTGGGAATGTTCTAACAACATCAGGCAAATGTTTCTTTTTGCAACCTAAAATAAACATTGTAGAATTATCCACACAACTGGACAGTTTTGCTGTTTTTGGGAACATGATGTTCCCCAAAATGTTTCCACAACCTAATGAAACATTCTGAGCTTTAAAGAACCGATTAAATGTGTTCTAGGAACGTTCTTAAAACATCAGGTTCTATACAAACATTTTATAATTATCACTACGACGAGACGTTTTTTTTTGTGTTATGAGAACATTTGCCGCGACCTAACAAATGTTCTGGGAACCTTCACAGAACCAATTTTGGTTTTCTGGGAAGACACAATCAAGGTGGAGATAATTGTAAACCCAATACATACAGTATGGTGATAGAAAAGGAATATGATCTACCAGTACAAGAGAAAAGACCGTGTTAGAGAGAATACGATTAGAGAGACACATTCTCCTTCATGTTTCTTATCTAGCTAACTAATCATGCCCTCTCGTCCCATTGGGAGAGGTGTGGAGTGTACAGACAGAGATAGAAGAGAAAGATAGAGGGGCTATAAGAGAGGAGAGATAGTTGAGACAGTGGGGAGAGGAGAGATAGTTGAGACAGAGGGGAGAGGAGAGATAGTTGAGACAGAGGAGAGATCGTTGAGATAGTTGAGACAGAGGAGAGGAGAGATAGTTGAGACAGGGGGGAGAGGAGAGATAGTTGAGACAGGGGGGAGAGGAGAGATAGTTGAGACAGGGGAGAGGAGAGATAGTTGAGACAGGGGAGAGGAGAGATAGTTGAGACAGAGGAGAGATAGTTGAGACAGAGGGGAGAGGAGAGATAGTTGAGACAGAGGGGAGAGAAGAGATAGTTGAGACAGGGGGGAGAGGAGAAATAGTTTAGACGGGGGAGAGAAGAGATAGTTGAGACAGAGGAGAGAGGAGAGATAGTTGAGACAGGGGGGAGAGGAGAGATAGTTGAGACAGGGGGGAGAGGAGAGATAGTTGAGACAGAGGGGAGAGGAGAGATAGTTGAGACAGAGGAGAGAGGAGAGATAGTTGAGACAGGGGGGGAGAGGGGAGATAGTTGAGACAGAGGAGAGATAGTTGAGACAAAGGGGAGAGGAGAGATAGTTGAGACAGGGGAGAGAGGAGAGATAGTTGAGACAGGGGGGAGAGGAGAGATAGTTGAGACAGGGGGGAGAGGAGAGATAGTTGAGACAAAGGGGAGAGGAGAGATAGTTGAGACAGGGGGGAGAGGAGAGATAGTTGAGACAGGGGAGAGGAGAGATAGTTGAGACAGGGGAGAGAGGAGAGATAGTTGAGACAGAGGAGAGATAGTTGAGACAGAGGGGAGAGGAGAGATAGTTGAGACAGAGGGGAGAGGAGAGATAGTTGAGACAGGGGGAGAGGAGAAATAGTTGAGACGGGGGAGAGGAGAGATAGTTGAGACAGAGGAGAGAGGAGAGATAGTTGAGACAGAGGAGAGATCGTTGAGATAGTTGAGACAGAGGAGAGGAGAGATAGTTGAGACAGGGGGGAGAGGAGAGATAGTTGAGACAGGGGGGAGAGGAGAGATAGTTGAGACAGAGGAGAGATCGTTGAGATAGTTGAGACAGAGGAGAGGAGAGATAGTTGAGACAGAGGGGAGAGGAGAGATAGTTGAGACAGGGGGGAGAGGAGAGATAGTTGAGACAGAGGAGAGAGGAGAGATAGTTGAGACAGAGGGGAGAGGAGAGATAGTTGAGACAGAGGGGAGAGGAGAGATAGTTGAGACAGAGGGGAGAGGAGACGAGAGGGGAGGCTAAATGGTGCTTAACTAAAGAAGAGGAGCAAGGAGAAGAGGAGCGAGGAGAAGACAAGAGAGAGGAGAGGAGAAGAGAGGGTACACAGTGACTACCTGAAGGAGCATTGAGAGCGTGATGGAGAGGCTGCTCTCATGGTGGTTAGCCTGTTGGTGGCGCTGTTCTGTTGAAGCCACTGTTCTCCCACACTCACAGACCTGCAGCGACCCCTCACCACCTGTAGTGGGCAAAAGATAGGAAGCAGGGGGAGGGGAGAAGAGACGAGGAGGGAGTGGGAATACTTATTTTTAGATAAGTATGGCATCTCTTGTCA
>NC_048572.1:5547328-5557328 GCF_013265735.2 Oncorhynchus mykiss
CAACGATTCTTCAACTCCTTCTTTCTCTCTCTAATGCCATGGCGACAGTCTCCTCCCCCCTCACCTTTGACCTCTTGGCTACATTTAGCTCCACACCCTGCTCCAGCTCCGTGTGCAGTCCTTCGTCGGGGCTGCTGTCCATCTCGATGACGGACAGGGACAGGGAGGGACTAACGTTGTCGTGGTCCCAGCTCCAGTAGCCACTGCTGCCGCTGTCAGACAGATCCCCACCCCCACACTCCATGTCTCCGCCCCCACACTCCATGTCTCCGCCCCCTGATGATGAACCTAGAGGGACACAGCATGGTGGTCAGTATAGTTACTATATAACCATGTTAGAGAGACAGCATGGTGGTCAGTATAGTCACTATATAACCATGTTAGAGAGACAACATGGTGGTCAGTATAGTCACTATATAACCATGTTAGAGACAGCATGGTGGTCAGTATAGTCACTATATAACCATGTTAGAGAGACAGCATGGTGGTCAGTATAGTCACTAGTCACTATATAACCATGTTAGAGAGACAGCATGGTGGTCAGTATAGTCACTATATAACCATGTTAGAGAGACAGCATGGTGGTCAGTATAGTCACTATATAACCATGTTAGAGACAGCATGGTGGTCAGTATAGTCACTATATAACCATGTTAGAGAGACAGCATGGTGGTCAGTATAGTCACTATATAACCATGTTAGAGACAGCATGGTGGTCAGTATAGTCACTATATAACCATGTTAGAGACAGCATGGTGGTCAGTATAGTCACTATATAACCATGTTAGAGAGACAACATGGTGGTCAGTATAGTCACTATATAACCATGTTAGAGACAGCATGGTGGTCAGTATAGTCACTATATAACCATGTTAGAGAGACAGCATGGTGGTCAGTATAGTCACTATATAACCATGTTAGAGACAGCATGGTGGTCAGTATAGTCACTATATAACCATGTTAGAGAGAGAGGAGGGAACCTTCTGTTGCTGGTTCCTGACTAGCTGTGTAGTTGAATTGTCCCAGAACTAACACACCTGATTCAACTGTCAAATATCAAGCCCTCAACTATCAAGCCTTCGACAATCAATCTGTCAACTATCAAGAGAGAGAGAGAGAGAGAGAGAGAGAGAGAGAGAGAGAGACAGAGAGAGACAGAGAGAGAGAGAGAGAGAGAGAGAGAGAGCCGGATCAGCTTAATTGACTAATTTACCTGGTACAGGGTCATTCTGACCCTGAGGAGAGCTCTGGACCACAGGGCTGCAGGACATACTGGTCAGAACCATGGCTGCCATGATCTCATCCATCTCCACCGACCCTGGGCTCCGGAAACTGAGTAGAGGGGGACAGTGATTACAACATGGATTTATCTTGGAGCTCCACCTCAACAGACAACCCAAAGAAGAGGAGGAGATGAAAAACTTAGAATGTATTGACTCTAGGCTCTGGAAATTGAGGATAACATGGAAAATGTGTTGGGGTTTATTTGGGGCTTTGAGTGATGTATGATGGTGCCCCAGATGTCTCTCCACTTACAGAGACAAGTCAACGAGGAGGAGCAGGTGAATAACTGAGAATTCATTGAGGAGTACCAAGATAACGGTTGACGTTGTAAGTTGAAGGTCAGCTTTAGGCTGAAGGATGACCACATAGAGAGAGAGCTTACCTGTCTGGGGCAGACACAGGGCAGGAGGGCACTGTGGGAGTTGTAGTCTGCTGAGGAGCCGCAGGGTGGGTCCAGCCCGCCTCAGTCCTCCCCCGGGGCACGAAGACCGGTACCTGATGGTGCCTATTCATAATGTTCCTATGGCCGTTGCTCTCTGTCATGTTAGGGGCTTCCTGCCCACAGCACTGCATGTATACCTGCAGACAGACACAGGAACAGAGCTGAGATATGGGGGAGACTCAGAGAGGGAGGAAGGTATAGATGAGACAATGACACCTGTACAGTAAAACTGTGAAAATAATTAGTTATAAAGCAACAACAAGGCCTCCCGGGTGGCGCAGTGGTTAAGGGCGCTGTACTGCAGCGCCAGCTGTGCCATCAGAGTCCCTGGGTTCGCGCCCAGGCTCTGTCATAACCGGCTGCGAC
The DNA here is from genome assembly GCF_013265735.2 of Oncorhynchus mykiss. Lineage (NCBI taxonomy): Eukaryota > Metazoa > Chordata > Actinopteri > Salmoniformes > Salmonidae > Oncorhynchus > Oncorhynchus mykiss. The sequence goes on from NC_048572.1 coordinate 5,549,421, forward strand.
CGGGAGGTCCGTGGGGCGACGCACAATTGGCCTAGCGTCGTCCGGGTTAGGGAGGGCTTGGTCGGTAGGGGTGTTACCGTGCAGCAGCTGTGTGCAGTGTGTAGACGCGTGAGTGGTTTGAGTGGTGCACAATATCCCATGTATGTTTAAATCTCATCGCGACTCCTGTGGCGGGCCGGGCGCAGTGCGCGCTAGCCAAGGTGACCAGGTGCAAGGTGTTTCCTCCGGCGCATTGGCTTCCGGGTTGGATGCGCGCTGTGTTAAGAAGCAGTGCGGCTTGGTTGGGTTGTGTATCGGAGGACACATGACTTTCAACCTTCGTCTCTCCCGAGCCTGTACGGGAGTTGTAGCGATGAGACAAGATAGTAGCTACTACAACAATTGGATACCACGAAATTGGGGAGAAAAAGGGGTAAAATAAAAATAATAAAAAAATTGAAAAAATAAAGCAACAACAACAAAAAATAGAATTGAGAAGGATCTATTAATCACTCAACTTCTGCATGTTATGGGTTACCTTACCAGTGTCTCCTGTATCTCTGCTCCAGACTGCCTGGTGTCTGTGGGTCCGGCTGCCGGAGAGGTCCTCTCCCCTGGTCTCTTGGTTGCCATGGTGCTGCCGCTGGTAGTGCTGGTGGTCTGCACTGTACAGTCCTCAACAGTCCTCAACAGTCCTGTACAGTCTCTATTCCCTACAGAGAGGAGGTTGAAAATACACCTCTATTTATCTCTGTCACATCATGTCGTTTCTATCGTTCTAGTTCAAGGAGAAGCATGAACGCCATGCTTTTGGATGAAAAGCAGCAATAATGTGATGTTGTTGTTGTTGTTGTGTGTGTATATAAATAACAATATACAATGTCTTGAAATCCAAAATGTTTTATTTGCATAGTGACTGGTAATAAACATGTTTATTATCAGCATCTGAATGTGAAGTTATAGTTTTACCACACAATAAAAGGTGTGATGTTGTGAAGATGAAACCTCTCTAGGCCAAAAGTCAACCCCAATGACATCATCCTGTAGTGAGAGATCACAACACACCCCTTTTCTGCACGCACCCATCTGTGTGCAGTGTGTAGACTCGTGAGTGGTTTGAGTGGTGCACAATATCCCATGTATGTTTAAATCTAACGGATTACATCCCATAGATTACATTGTGGCAGCATTTCTTATGATTTTAAAGCATAGACTTGATTTTAAGAGGCGTCATGTGTGGGGGAGTGCGCTGATAGGCTAGCAAAGAGCCCGGAGGTATAGCTGTCTCGTCTAATAGGAGCTCACTTCCACGAGTAAACAACAGTCCTTCTGTGCAGGAGAAGAGCGCTCATTGGCTGAGAGCTGCTTTCCAGGGCACACACCCCTTGGTGACGAAGTGTTCGGGCACGAGTTTCTGGCGGAGCGATGAAGATGGACATATAGTAATCTCCGCTTCATTTAAAAATATATACAAAATAAATTAAAAGTAGTATAATTTTTCTTTAGAATTGTTCAATGTTCGTATGAGTCCGAAGTCATACGTTGTAATAGTAAAAAGAAAACAGAAATCTGACAACAACACTGATGGAACTCAAGCCAAAAAAACTCCTATCCTACCTGGCAACACAGAACGATTTGGAAATCCCCTCCGACTACAAACATACCCCAAACATGGATGAAAAGTAAACCATCATTATCATCATCAATATGTTATATAAAAAAAAGTATTGCTACCTTATTTAGAAAAAAATAAACCATTATGATATTTACCGTTAGAGCGATGGAGTCTGTTGTGTCCCGTTAGGAGAATGAGTAAAGTGGACGTCTCCACCGGGTCTGCCTTGCTGTCTGCCAGTGAAAGGGGAGTTGGATATGGAATTGGGTGGTTGGATGCACGCCGTACGGATGTGGTTACGTGTGTGCGTGTCGTGGAGCAATGCCGAGCGCGACAGCTGGCAACAGCGCCTGAACTCGGTCTGCAGCTCTGCACTGAGACTGCACAACGACAGATCTGGGTGATAGGTTACGGAAGCAAAATGATGCCCTCAGCTCACAGACACACAAACACAAACAGACAGAGGGATAGTCGCGCCAGAGAAAATAGGCTAGCTCACCATCCCCAGAGATGCGTTGTCCTATTTTTGATACGTGTTTCCAATGAGATGCGAAGGCTAAATGATGCATATATTTTTGTTCAAATGTAACTGATCAAATGTTTACCCCGTACAACGTCATAATAATAGGTCCCCCCCCCACCCCCTCTCGATCTCTCAATTTGGAAAAGAAACCAACATACACGCAAATGAATTGAAAACACATCGAATTACTAAAAATCGAACAATTTGTCCACATTTTTCCTCTGAATTTTCATAATCTTTTCAGTGTATGTTTAATGTGACATCAGCCTACTTCACAACACTGTACAACAGAAATAAAGGAGATGTGTGAGTGGATTAAACCCAAACCCTGGCTGTGTTTTTGGAAATTAATATGTAGCTATTTTACCACACCAGACAGACAGACAGACAGACAGGGATTTTAGTCTAAGCTACAGCACTACTCAGTCCCTTTGTTACAGACAGAGGATCCAATCTAGATGAAATCCTGTCTATTAATTCATTAAAGCTGCAATGTGTCACTCTTCTGATCGGTCAAGTCCAAAAGCGATAGATCTGTTCTATGTGCTCTGTTTCTATGCTTCCTGCTCTTAAATATAATTTGTGTATCATTTGTTTTTCGGTTATTCTACACCAGCTTCAAACAGCTGAAAATAGCTTGCTTTGTCACAGAATCTGAAATTAGGTGAACTATTAGAATTTCAGCAACCAGGAAATGGCAGAGTGATTTCTGCATTGTGCATCTTTAAATCATGTAACTTTTTGTGGCCGATAACAGCCCAGGTTAAAGCGTGTTGGTGAATACTAGTGGTTTATTTTGTACGGGATGTTAAAATTTAGCTTTTTGTGTCAGTGTCAGTGTTCGTAACTGGAGGATGTGCCAACAACCAGGTAGTAACAACAGGGTTATTTCCTTTGGCCCAAACAACTTCTCTTGATTAGAATCAAGTTATTGATCCCAAATGACCATCGAATAATTGAATACACAGAATCATCAGTCCAGGAGATATTGGTTGACGGAATTGAGTATGGAGAGATATAACTCTACTCCGCTATTCATAGATACAGAGACAGACAGACAGACAGACAGACAGACAGACAGAAACAGACAGACAGACAGACAGACAGACAGACAGACAGACAGACAGAGACAGACAGACAGACAGACAGACAGACAGACAGACAGACAGACAGACAGAAACAGACAGACAGACAGACAGACAGACAGACAGACAGACAGACAGACAGACAGACAGACAGACAGAAACAGACAGACAGACAGACAGACAGACAGACAGACAGACAGGAGTTAGCATGACAGCTTAAACAGATCTGGGACCAGGCTAGGGAATTTCTACAACATGCACCACCAGCAGTACAGTAGCCACCAGCAGCATCAACCTAGGAGGGTTGGGGGGGGGGGGATGCCAGTTCAGCTGCTTCTCTGCCAGTCCATGTTCATCCGTCTGTCCTGTGTGTGTGTCTCATATCTTCGTCCTCGTCTTCATCAAGTAGCTCCTCATCAAAAGCATCTTCCTTCCAACAGGTCCATGACCTCATGGTCCTTCCCATCCTGCAGGCCTTCCTCAGCGATGGACCTTTAGCACAAAAGACCATAAACGCAAAGGAATTGTGTAGCTATCAGCGGAGGTTGCTGATTGGAGGACGGCTCATAATAATGGCTGGAATGGAGTCAATGGAATGGTATCAAACATGTGGTTTCCATGTGGTTGAAACCATTCAATTGACTCCATTCCAGCCATTACTATGATCTGTCTTCCCCTCAGCAGCCTCCACTGTGTAGTGACTTTACTTTCAATAATCTGATGACTGTTATCTAATCAACTAACCAGGTATAATTGTTACCCAATTAAATGCATCATGTAACAATTAACTCATTAGGATTTGGGGCACCACGAGAGCGGTTCTTTAAAGAGTTACCATCTCCCTAGTTAAACTCTAAAAGGTCTTTACCTATCACATCTATAAACAGTCAATTTATTAATCATAACCTCATATCATATCACCATTCTGAACAGTCGTGACCTCCATGCATCTGCGATAACCCGAGCCTTACTTATGATTCAGTACTACACAAATTGGTTTAATTATTTATTTACTAGATAACTAAATGGTAACACAGGATAAACATACACAATTAATACATTAAAAAAAGCTCCCTAGCGGACTGACAACATGGTTGCTTGTTACAAAAGACATGGAGAGAGAGACAGAGACACTTAACGTTGAAACATTTAGAAACTACTCTCACTTATAATTTGCACACAAACCGCCGCTTGCTTGGATTAAGAAATCATCAATGTATTTATGTGAAAATCCTTGGTTTTCTCTCGGTGGACAGGGCCTTCTTGGAAAGGTGGTTGGGCCTTTTCGCAGCACGCTTGTAAGGCTCTGATTGTCCGAAAGGGGTTTCTCTGTTGTTCTCCTCTGCTGGTCGTTCGCTGTCAGGTGACTTGTCGTGTAGTCCTGAACAGAACAACAGAGTTTATTCTACTTCCATTCACGCTCTGGAGGACACTTCTTTGAAGATAGGCTAGCCAGCCGAGTTGATGGTTTGAAGATAGGCTAGCCAGCCGTGTTGATGGTTTGAAGATAGGCTAGCCAGCCGTGTTGATGGTTTGAAGATAGGCTAGCCAGCCGTGTCGATGGTTTGAAGATAGGCTAGCCAGCCGTGTCGATGGTTTGAAGATAGGCTAGCCAGCCGTGTCGATGGTTTGAAGATAGGCTAGCCAGCCGTGTCGATGGTTTGAAGATAGGCTAGCCAGCCATGTCGATGGTTTGAAGATAGGCTAGCCAGCCGTGTCGATGGTTCCCATTGGGGTGATGAGAGTAGGGTACTACGGTGATTTGAGCAGAGTGGTAGAATGGTTCCACTTCAATTCACTTTCGAAGATACTTTACCTATTACAGCTAATCAGCCGTACAAGTGATTCCTTTAACGAGTCTGACGAACCCGACGGGAATGATATTCTGCTTCCTCGGGAACAGGCCCAGAACGCCGTGATTTGCGTGAAGAGGATGCAGAGAAAGAGGGGCCAGAGGGCGGCCTGCCTTCTGAGAATTCGACCGAATAAACCCCCACTTCCTTCCATCCATTCCATGACCTACGCGGAAGATTAAACTACCAACAGGACATTCCAAACTGTAATATCTTATGCTTCACGGAGTCGTGACTTTACCGCAGGATAGAACAGGATAGAACAGCGGCGTCTGGTAAGACAAGGGGCGACGGACTACGTATTTTTGTAAATATCAGCTAGTGCACGATATCTAAGGAATCCTCGAGATCTTGCTCGCCTGAGGTAGAGTATCTTGTGATAAGCTGTAGACTATCTACCTAGTGTCACACCCTGATCTGTTTCACCATTCTCACCGATGGGGCTGTAGAGGAGCAGGTTGGAAGCTTCAAGTTCCTTGGCGTCCACATCACCAACAAACTAACATGGTCCAAGCACACCAAGACAGTCGTGAAGAGGGCTCGACAAAACCTATTTCCCCTCAGGAGACTGAAAAGATTTGACATGTGTCCTCAGATCCTCAAACGGTTATACAGCTGCACCATCGAGAGCATCCTGACTGGTTGCATCACTGCCTGGTATGGCAACTGCTCGGCCTCCGACTGCAAGGCACTACAGAGGGTAGTGCATACGGCCCAGTACATCACTGGGGCCAAGCTTCCTGCCATCCAGGATCTCTATACCAGGCAGTGTCAGAGGAAGGCCCTAAAAATTGTCAAAGACTCCAGCCACCCTAGTCATAGACTGTTCTCTCTGCTACCGCACCGCAAGCGGTACCCGGAGCGCCAAGTCGAGGTCCAAGAGGCTTCTAAACAGCTTCTTCCCCCATGACATAAGACTCCTGAACATCTAATCAAATGGCTACCCAGACTATTTGCATTACCCCCCCCCCCCCCACACCCCTCTTTTATTCTTCTGCTACTCTCTGTTATTATCTATGCATAGTCATTTTAGTAACTCTACCTACATGTACATTTTACCTCAACTAACTGGTTCCCCCGCACATTGACTCTGTACCGGTACCCCCTTGTATATAGTCTCGCTATTGTTATTTTACTGCTGCTCTTCAATTACTTGTTACTTTTATTTCTTATTCTTATCTGTATTATTTTTAACTACATTGTTGTTTAGGTGCTCGTAAGCCCCTGTTGTATTCGGCTCATGTGACTAATGCAATTTGATTTTAGAACGTGTTAGCATTTCAGTGGGGAAAAAGTCTGTGAAACATTCCTCTGGGAGATGCTGAATGTTCTGTCCTATTACTCACCTTCAAATAATATTTTTGCAGGAACCTCCTTGATTTTGCCGAAGATCTCTGCCCCACCAGTCCCCCCCCTGTTTGAAAGGCGACAAATAAATCTGATAGGTAGTGCATAACTGAAAAAATATGACCTTTTGCAACGGTAAACCAGCTAGAGCCTGAGTTTCATAATCATGTGATCTAGTATCATAAGGGTTATTGAGTACCACAGTCACAATACCCATAATACCTAGCGGAAATTGTTCTACTCGTTTTTTTCCACCATTCATTTTGTAGAACTACTTCATATAAGGTCAAATCAAAATCAAATCAAACAAAATCACATGTTATTGGTCACATACACGTGTTTAGCAGATGTTGTTGTGACTGTAGCGAAATGCTTGCGCTTCTAGTTCCGACAGTGCAGCAAAATCTAACAAGTAATCTAACAATTCCCCATCAACTACCTAATACACACAAATCTAAGTAAAGGGATGGAATAAGAATATGTACATATAAATATATGGATGAGCGATATTATGTTCATCCTTGAAAAATGCCATGAGGTCTGAAAATAGACACCAAAGTCGACATACCGTACAAACAATTATCTAGGCTAAGTAACAGAAAAATATTTTTGATCTACTGCCTTGCTAACTAGATAGTCAGTGGCTAAGACAGAGAAAGGAGATGAAAGATGTTCAAGACTTTATTCAATTCATTTCAATACAGCACATGGATTCATCATGGATCGGGCACGGGGTCTCTGATCTCGCTGGTGGACGGTAGTTGACAGTGTCCGCTAGAGGTGACGCGCAGGAGCTTCCTGCAGGAAGTTGTAGTCTTGCTGAGGTCTTCTCTGTTGCTAATTAGCATTACATTAGCATTATTATTAGCATTATTTTGAGAGTAAATTGAGGCGAATGTGTTGATAAAACTCACCTTGTCCCAGAGAGAGAATTACACGGCTATCAAAACATCACTCCAAGGTAAGCCAAAACACATACTTGGTTTAAAGTGTTTTGTATGATTCACTATGTGAACAATGAATGGTGGGTAGACGGTTGGAACCATTTCCGTGATTGACCGCTAGGTTTTATGGGTATTATGACAGGTCCACTGTGGCGGACTATAGTATATATTCATTCTTGCATTCAACAGCCAAAAGGATAGCTATCTAGCTAGCTAATAATAACAATAAACAATAACATACCTTTTCTCTTACTTCTGGTTGGCTAGTAGCTACTAATCCAATCTAAAGCCAATTCGTTTTTTGTTGTTGTTGTTGTTGCTCTAACTCCAAATACTCTTCAAATTGTTAATTCAAACGTTTTATTATTTGATTGACAGTCATCGAAGAAAACATTAGCAAATCAAGTAGGCTACCTTCGTCTCTCCGTGTTTCTTTCATTTTCCTTCACTTGAGGATGCATACATGCGAGCAAAAACAGCGACCCCTCTGTCTCTACTCTAAAAAGAAAGTGTAAAACAAAAGCCAATCAGAGTCGGGCTAAACTGAGTGAGCTAAGCTGTG
>NC_048572.1:5559828-5704828 GCF_013265735.2 Oncorhynchus mykiss
GCATTTGCCCGTAATGCCAGATGGCGAGTGCGCCCCTGCACATAACAGATGAAATACGTCCCAAGTTAAAAGTTTTGTCAGCGACACGTGACAACAGAGGGCCCTCCGAGTGAGTTGGTAGGGTGTGGTTTGGGAATCGCCTGATTTGCAGTCTGATGCGTAGTGTGCTGTCCCTAGTGTGCTGTGTGTAGTGTGTTGTGTGTAGTGTTTTGTGCGTAGTGTGCTGTGAGTTGTGTGCTGTGTGTAGTGTGCACTGCGTAGTGTGCTGTGAGAAGTGTGTAGTGTGTAGTGTGCACTGCGTAGTGTGCTGTGTGTAGTGTGCACTGCGTAGTGTGCTGTGCGTAGTGTGCTGTGTGTAGTGTGCACTGCGTAGTGTGCTGTGAGAAGTGTGTAGTGTGTAGTGTGCACTGCGTAGTGTGCACTGCGTAGTGTGCTATGTGTAGTGTGCACTGCGTAGTGTGCTGTGCGTAGTGTGCTGTGTGTAGTGTGCACTGCGTAGTGTGCTGTGCGTAGTGTGCGATGCGAAGTGTGCTGTGAGAAGTGTGTAGTGTGTAGTGTGCACTGCGTAGTGTGCTGTGCGTAGTGTGCTGTGTGTAGTGTGCACTGCGTAGTGTGCTGTGCGTAGTGTGCTGTGTGTAGTGTGCACTGCGTCGTGTGCACTAGGTAGTGTGCTGTGCGTAGTGTGCACTGCGTAGTGTGCTGTGCGTAGTCTGCTGTGCGTAGTGTGCTGTGAGAAGTGTGTAGTGTGTAGTGTGCTGTGCGTAGTGTGCTGTGCGTAGTGTGCTGTGGATATACAGATGTTCTGACTGATGAATAAATCATGCAGCCAAAGCAGCCAAAGTGACAGAAGACGCCATACTGCACAATCTCTCTTGCTTTTTGTTGGGACCAGCACCAGAACTAGGAGGATTGATGCTAATAAACGATGAACGTTCATTGGTCCATTATAATCAGATGCAAATAAACAATGAACGCTCATTGGTCCATTATAATCAGATGCAAATAAACAATGAACGTTCACTGGTCCATTATAATCAGATGCAAATAAACAATGAACGTTCGTTGGTCCATTATTATCAGATGCAAATAAACAATGAACGTTCATTGGTCCATTATAATCAGATGCAAATAAACAATGAACGTTCATTTGTCCATTATAATCAGATGCAAATAAACAATGAACGTTCACTGGTCCATTATAATCAGATGCAAATAAAAGCTTAACGTTAATTGGTCCATTATAATCAGATGCTAATAAAAGCTGAACGTTCATTGGTCCATTATAATCATATTGCCTTGTGACGTTATGATGCGGGGCAAAAACTCCATCCCACCTGAACAAGCTGAAATTTCAGCCATTTTTTTTCCTCCAAACAGCTCTTACACAAAAAGGACAATATTATAATTTTTGGGTGTCATTTCAGCCTCATAGTGTGGATATATTTAGAAAAAAATAACGTATTTGACTGCACTTTAATGTATGCACTTTTAATGATCAAATCTTTTCAATCAGTCAATCAATTAATCAATTAATCAATTACTCAATCATCCAGTTAGACACCAACCACCACACTTGTTTCTGCTTGTAGTGTGAGTATCTGTGGCGTCTGTGTTGAGACCAGCGGGGCTTTAGTCAGTAAGCGAATTCAGCTCTATTGTGGACATCTGGCTGTGGGCGGGGTCCAAGGGGGGTGTCCGGCTGTGGGCGGAGTCCAAGGGGGGTGTCCGGCTGTGGGCGGAGTCCAAGGGGGGTGTCCGGCTGTGGGCGGGGGTCGAGGGGAGTGTCCGGCTGTGGGCGAGGGTCGAGGGGAGTGTCCGGCTGTGGGCGAGGGTCGAGGGGAGTGTGCTCTCAGGCATGTTCTTATGGTCCCTCCATGAAGGTAAGGTGTGAACTGTGGCTAAATGGGCGCCTAGAACAGACATAGAGATAATCACTCTAAATACAACAGAACAGAAATAAAGTCGAATAAATTATATAATAGAGTAGAATGGAGTAGAGAGAGTCAAATAGAATACAATAGAATGAGTAGAGTAGAGTAGAGTAGAATAGAGTATAATAGATTAGAATAGAGTAGAATAGAATAGAGTAGAGTAGAATAGAGTAGAATAGAGTAGAATAGATTAGAATGGATTAGAATAGAGTAGAGTAGAGTAGAATACAGTAGAGTAGAATAGAGTAGAATAGAGTAGAATAGAATAGAGTATAATAGATTAGAATAGAGTAGAATATAGTATAATAAATTATAAACAATCTGGTGTCATTGTATCCTTAGTAACCATAGACCTGTATCCTTAGTAACCATAGACCTGTATCCTTAGTAACCATAGACCTGTATCCTTAGGAACCATAGACCTGTATCCTTCCTAACCATAGACCTGTATCATTAGTAACCATATACCTGTATCCTTAGTAACCATAGACCTGTATCCTTAGTAACCATAGACCTGTATCCTTATTAACCATAGACCTGTATCCTTAGTAACCATAGACCTGTATCCTTATTAACCATAGACCTGTATCCTTAGTAACCATAGACCTGTATCCTTAGTAACCATAGACCTGTATCCTTCCTAACCATAGGCCTGTATCCCTAGTAACCATAGACCTGTATCCTTAGTAATCATAGACCTGTATCCTTATTAGCCATAGACCTGTATCCTTAGTAACCATAGACCTGTATCCTTATTAACCATAGACCTGTATCCTTAGTAACCATAGACCTGTATCCTTAGTAACCATAGACCTGTATCCTTCCTAACCATAGACATGTATCCTTCCTAACCATATACCTGTATCCTTAGTAACCATATACCTGTATTCTTAGTAACCATAGACCTGTATCCTTAGTAACCATAGACCTGTATCCTTAGTAACCATAGACCTGTATCCTTAGTAACCATAGACCTGTATCCTTAGTAACCATAGACCTGTATCCTTAGTAACCATAGACCTGTATCCTTCCTAACCATATACCTGTATCCTTATTAGCCATAGACCTGTATCCTTAGTAACCATAGACCTGTATCCTTATTAACCATAGACCTGTATCCTTAGTAACCATAGACCTGTATCCTTAGTAACCATAGACCTGTATCCTTATTAACCATAGACCTGTATCCTTATTAACCATAGACCTGTATCCTTATTAACCATAGACCTGTATCCTTAGTAACCATAGACCTGTATCCTTATTAACCATAGACCTGTATCCTTAGTAACCATAGACCTGTATCCTTAGTAACCATAGACCTGTATCCTTAGTAACCATAGACCTGTATCCTTATTAACCATAGACCTGTATCCTTAGTAACCATAGACCTGTATCCTTATTAACCATAGACCTGTATCCTTATTAACCATAGACCTGTATCCTTAGTAACCATAGACCTGTATCCTTAGTAACCATAGACCTGTATCCTTCCTAACCATAGACATGTATCCTTCCTAACCATATACCTGTATCCTTAGTAACCATAGACCTGTATCCTTAGTAACCATAGACCTGTATCCTTATTAACCATATACCTGTATCCTTAGTAACCATAGACCTGTATCCTTATTAACCATAGACCTGTATCCTTAGTAACCATATACCTGTATTCTTAGTAACCATAGACCTGTATCCTTAGTAACCATAGACCTGTATCCTTATTAACCATATACCTGTATCCTTAGTAACCATAGACCTGTATCCTTATTAACCATAGACCTGTATCCTTATTAACCATAGACCTGTATCCTTAGTAACCATAGACCTGTATCCTTAGTAACCATAGACCTGTATCCTTAGTAACCATAGACCTGTATCCTTAGTAACCATAGACCTGTATCCTTAGGAACCATAGACCTGTATCCTTCCTAACCATAGACCTGTATCATTAGTAACCATATACCTGTATCCTTAGTAACCATAGACCTGTATCCTTAGTAACCATAGACCTGTATCCTTATTAACCATAGACCTGTATCCTTAGTAACCATAGACCTGTATCCTTATTAACCATAGACCTGTATCCTTAGTAACCATAGACCTGTATCCTTAGTAACCATAGACCTGTATCCTTCCTAACCATAGGCCTGTATCCCTAGTAACCATAGACCTGTATCCTTAGTAACCATAGACCTGTATCCTTATTAGCCATAGACCTGTATCCTTAGTAACCATAGACCTGTATCCTTATTAACCATAGACCTGTATCCTTAGTAACCATAGACCTGTATCCTTAGTAACCATAGACCTGTATCCTTCCTAACCATAGACATGTATCCTTCCTAACCATATACCTGTATCCTTAGTAACCATATACCTGTATTCTTAGTAACCATAGACCTGTATCCTTAGTAACCATAGACCTGTATCCTTAGTAACCATAGACCTGTATCCTTAGTAACCATAGACCTGTATCCTTAGTAACCATAGACCTGTATCCTTAGTAACCATAGACCTGTATCCTTCCTAACCATATACCTGTATCCTTATTAGCCATAGACCTGTATCCTTAGTAACCATAGACCTGTATCCTTATTAACCATAGACCTGTATCCTTAGTAACCATAGACCTGTATCCTTAGTAACCATAGACCTGTATCCTTATTAACCATAGACCTGTATCCTTATTAACCATAGACCTGTATCCTTATTAACCATAGACCTGTATCCTTAGTAACCATAGACCTGTATCCTTATTAACCATAGACCTGTATCCTTAGTAACCATAGACCTGTATCCTTAGTAACCATAGACCTGTATCCTTAGTAACCATAGACCTGTATCCTTATTAACCATAGACCTGTATCCTTAGTAACCATAGACCTGTATCCTTATTAACCATAGACCTGTATCCTTATTAACCATAGACCTGTATCCTTAGTAACCATAGACCTGTATCCTTAGTAACCATAGACCTGTATCCTTCCTAACCATAGACATGTATCCTTCCTAACCATATACCTGTATCCTTAGTAACCATAGACCTGTATCCTTAGTAACCATAGACCTGTATCCTTATTAACCATATACCTGTATCCTTAGTAACCATAGACCTGTATCCTTATTAACCATAGACCTGTATCCTTAGTAACCATATACCTGTATTCTTAGTAACCATAGACCTGTATCCTTAGTAACCATAGACCTGTATCCTTATTAACCATATACCTGTATCCTTAGTAACCATAGACCTGTATCCTTATTAACCATAGACCTGTATCCTTATTAACCATAGACCTGTATCCTTAGTAACCATAGACCTGTATCCTTAGTAACCATAGACCTGTATCCTTAGTAACCATAGACCTGTATCCTTAGTAACCATAGACCAGTATCCTTAGTAACCATAGACCTGTATCTTTCCTTTACCTTTATTGTTCTTGCTGTTGGACTTCTTTGCAGCTTTAGTTTCCTCCTGAGCCTCGATCTGTAGGACAGGAAAACCGGATTACAGTGTGTGTGTTGGTGTTGGTGTTGGTGTTGGTGTAGGGGTAGTTGTGTGCAGGTGTGCAGGTGTGCAGGTGTGTGTGTGTGTGTGTGTGTGTGTGTGTGTGTGTGTGTGTGTGTGTGTGTGTATGTGTGTTTGTGTGTGCGAGAGATAGAGAGCGAGAGAGAGAGAGAGAGAGAGAGAGAGTGTGTGTGTATGTGTGTGTGTGTGTGCGAGAGAGAGAGAGCGTGTGTTTGTCTACCCTACCTGTGCTCCGTCTATAGGATCCATCTGAATATCTGATTGTCTGGAAATGAGAACACATAAAATGCATTTAACTGGTACAAATCCCAGCCTGTTTAATAGTCAGGTACACAGGATACACGTGGAGAACACAGGGCAACGAAATGCTGACTTGCAGATTCACTTCTCGAACAATGGAACAAACAATAGAAAAAGTAATGAAGTGAATAGATGACTAATAGTGTGCTATTACTGGTCGATATTAAATTCAGAGAGTGACAAATGACCAATAGAAACAGGAGTCGTCAAAAATAAAGAAGAAACATGTATGGGCATTTGACAACAGTGTGATCATTAATTCACTTTTCCCCAGACACTTCAAGTGGTGCCTCTTTCGTCAAAATAATCTTTAAACCTTTTTTTTTTTTTTAAACCCCCAGCTGTTCTTCTGAGCTGTCTATCCTTACCAGGACACATTCCAGTTAAACAGGGACAGCGTTCCATTCCTCTGGGTGATAAACCGCTCGTGGAATGTTCAACGGCGTGACCTAACCCATAATGCACTTGGCAAGGAGCCTAAGAAATCCATATAAAGTTAGCATTCCTAAAACGGGATCCTATTCCACTATGGGGCCCTGGTCAAAAGTAGTGCACTACGTAGGGAATAGGGTGCTATTTGGGGACGCGGGCAAACATTCCCTGAGTTTACTGTTTCCTGATGCCTGTCAACATTCATATCAACACACCCTACCATCATTCACCTGTACTTACTCATAGGTAGGGAGGACATGGAATATAGAGAAGTCAATGGGTGAGAACAAGTTATTAACCTCTTGTGCCCAGTTTCTAATCAGTCCCTATCCTGGACACCTGGACACTCCATAGATCAATATACAGTTCCTAATCAGTCCCTATCCTGGACACCTGGACACTCCATCGATCAATATACAGTTCCTAATCAGTCCCTATCCTGGACACCTGGACACTCCATCGATCAATATACAGTTCCTAATCAGTCCCTATCCTGGACACCTGGACACTCCATAGATCAATATACAGTTCCTAATCAGTCCCTATCCTGGACACCTGGACACCTGGACACTCCATAGATCAATATACAGTTCCTAATCAGTCCCTATCCTGGACACCTGGACACCTGGACACTCCATAGATCAATATACAGTTCCTTCGGAAAGTATTCAGACCCCTTGACTTCTTCCAATTTTGGGAATATTACAGCCTGATTTTTAAAATGGAATCAATTGCTTTTTTCTACACACAATACCTCATCATGATGAAGCAAAAACAGTTTTTTACTTATGCAAATATCACATTTAAATAAGTATTCAGACCCTTTACTCAGTAATTTGTTGAAGCACCTTTGGCAGCGATTACAGCATCGAGTCGTCTTGGGTTTGACGCTACAAGCTTGGCACACCTGTATTTGGGGAGTTTCTCCCATTCTTCTCTACAGATGCTCTCAAGGTCTGTCAGGTTGGATGGGGAGCGTCGCTGCACAGCTGTTTTCAGGGCTCTCCAGAGATGTTCAATCGGGTTCAAGTCCAGGCTCTAGCTGGGTCACTCAATGACATTCAGAGACTTGTCCCGCAGCCACTCCTGCGTTGTCTTGCCTGTGTGCTTAGGGTTGTTGTCATGATGGAAGGTGAACCTTCACCCCAGTCCGAGGTCCTGAGCGCTCTGGAGCAGATTTTCATCAAAGATCTCTCTGTACTTTGCTCCGTTCATCTTTTCCTTGATCCTGACTAGTCTCCCAGTCCCTACTGCTGAAAAACATCCCCACAGCATGATGCTGCCACCACCATGCTTCACTGTAGGGATGGTGCCAGGTTTCCTCCAGACGTTACGCTTGGCATTCAGGCAAAAGAGTTCAATCTTGGTTTCATAAGACCAGAGAATCTTGTTTTTCATGGTCTGAGAGACTTTAGGTGTCTTTTGGTAAACTCCAAGCGGGCTGTCATGTGCCTTTTACTGAGGAGTGGCTTCCTTCTGGCCACTCTACCATAAAGGCCTGATTGGTGGAGTGCTACAGAGATGGTTGTCCTTCTGGAAGGTTCTCCCATCACCACAGAAGAACATCGGGTTCTTGGTCACCTCCCTGACCAAGGATTCACCTGAGCTTAATTTCGAGTCTCATAGCAAAGAGGCTGAATGCTTTATAGAAATGAGGTATTTCTGTTTTTCATTTATTTTTTATATGTTTTTATTTGTCTATATGGGGTATTGTGATGTCATTATGGGGTATTGTGATGTCATTATGTGCTATTGTGATGTCATTATGGGGTATTGTGATGTCATTATGTGGTATTGTGATGTCATTATGGGGTATTGTGATTTCATTATAGGGTATTGTGTGTAGATTTCTGAGGATTTTTATTTATGTAATCCATTTTAGAATAAAGCTGTTTAACGTTAAAAAAAATGGTTGAAAATGTCACGGGGTCTGAATACTGTCTTTATGAGCTGCCTGTTGTTAACAATAGCTGCCTGTTGTCCTCTGATAGGTTAGTTGGAATTGACTGTCCTTTTCACCAAATCTGTAAGAAGTGCCTAGGGGTCGGGGTTAAGGCTTGATTTGGAATCAGACATCTGTATTCTACAGTCCTTCTTTAACCAGACACAGCATGGGAGAGACCCACATGATAAGGGATGAACAGGACACTCACCTGCGGCAGTTTATACATAGAGTGAGGAGTGTGATGGTGAGGATGAGGAAGAGGATGAGAGAGACGAAGCAGACATCAGGAGATGAAGAGGACGAGGCTAGAGACCAGTCTACCACATCTACTGGAGCCATGATGACCTTTACCCCCTTCTCTCTCCTGCTCTCTTTCTTTCTTTCTCTCTCTCTCTCTCTCTCTCTCTCTCTCTCTCTCTCTCTCTCTCTCTCTCTCTCTTTCTCTCTTTCTTACTCTCTCTCTCTTTCTCTCTCTCGCTCTCTCTCTCTCTCTCTCTCTTTCTCTCTTTCTTACTCTCTCTCTCGTTCTCTCTCTCGCTCTGTCTCTCTCTCTCTCTCTCTCTCACACACTCTCTCTCTCTCTCTCACTCTCTCTTTCACACTCACTCTCTCCGTCTCTTTCTCTGCTGTAGGATAAAGAGGGTACAGAGGAATGAATAAAAGGCAGAGGATATTCAAATAATTTAGACACAATTAAAGGTTCTGACTATAGATTATATAGTATTTTACACATCACAGATTCTGACTATAGATCATAAAGTATTTTAAAACACCACACACAGGTGATTATGAGCATTAATGCTATAGTACACGAGTAGACAGAGTCATTAACACACACACACACACACACACACCGAAACAGTAGAATGCAAACAGCATACACAGTAAAATGTAGGAAGATATATACAGATTTGTAACATTTGCTGAGTGAAACTTACTTTGTCTGCCGAGGCAACTCTCTAGGCTAAACTGTCAAATTGAAGTCAGTCATTCTATCAACAAATTAATGAATTTGTTATTCACCAGACTGAACTCATGATCACCACTCCTCGGTACTGTTCTATGTCTCTGTCTAGAGGTTATTATCTTAGTCCCTATCCGGCTATTGAAATGTCCCTGATCTTGTCCTCATACCACACTATCCGGCTAATGAAATGTCACTGATCTTGTCCTCATACCACACATTCCTTGAGGTTTGTGGAAACGCATGATGATAGAAACATTCTACTGTTGCAGTGAAATTTCTGACGTTCCAACAACAACCCGATTACTGAACGCAAAGAAAGTAAAATGTTGAGAGTTAACAGAATTTGCACTGACAGGTCGTCAGTTGAGGTAGTTGAGTACTGATGAGCTGTGGTGTCACATTGTTTGTTAGTGACTTATTTCTTTAAGTACTCATTTGTTGTGCTGCTATTGGAATAAATATTGTGGATCTTAATGTTTTTCCTTATCCTCTTAAGTGTAGGGGCAGTATTTTGATGTTTGGATGAAAACGTACCCAAATTAAACTTCCTATTTCTCAGGCCTGGAATCTAGAATATGCATATAATTGTCAGATTAGGATAGAAAACACTCTAAAGTTTCCAAAACGGTCAAAATATTGTCTGTGAGTATAACAGAACTGATATTGCAGGCGATAACCTGAGGAAAATCCAACCAGGAAGTGGCCTCTATTTTGAAAGCTCCATGTTCCATAGCCTGCCTTTGCTCCATTTAAAGGGATATCAACCAGATTCATTTTCCTATGGCTTCCCCATGGTGTGAACAGTCTTTAGACATAGTTTCAGGCTTTTATTTTTGAAAAATTAGCGAGAAAGATCACATCGCGTCATTGTTGGGTGCCAGCAGCGTTGGAGCAGCCATTTTCTCTCTCTCTCCTATTGAAGAAGCTACAGTCCCAGTTGATATATTATAGATTATATATTGTAAAAACAACCTGAGGATTGATTATAAAAAACATTTGAAATGTTTCTACGAACATTACGGATACTATTTGGAATTTTCATCTGCGATGTCGTGACCGCTCGAGCCTGTGGATTTCTGAACATAACGCGCCAACCAAATAGAGATATTTTGGATATAAAAATAATCTTTATGGAACAAAAGGAACATTTATTGTGTAACTGGGAGTCTCGTGAGTGCAAACATCCGAAGATCATCAAAGGTAAGCAATTTAATTTATTTATTTTCTGACTTTCGTGACCAATCTACTTGGCTGCTAGCTGTTTGTAATATTTTGTCTACTGAGAGAGATGTCCTTACATAAACGCTTGGTATGCTTTCACCAAAAAGCTTTATTGAAATCTGAAACACCAGGTGGATTAACAACAAGCTAAGCTGTGTTTTGCTATATTGCACAGTTTTTTTATAATTTAATTTGAATTTGGCGCTCTGCAATTCAGCGGTGGTTGAAGAAAATGAAACGGGATGGATCAAGAAGTTAAAATCCCGGACCACCATTTTATTACATTAGAAATCCCAACAAATAATCTGTTCAGAGTCATACCCCAACCAAGGATTATCAAAAACCGCTCTATAAATTCTCGGACATCCCAAAGATTCCAAGATGCCCTTCCAGACTCCCTCCACCTAACCAAGGATATCGGAGTAGAAAAATCTGTTAACCACCTAATCAAGGTGTTATGTTCTGTTAATTACTGATGTCCCCTTTAAGGATGGAGCACCCTTGGTCATGCGCAGTGTTGTTCTATGTTATTCTGGTACTAACTAGTTTGAGTAAATGTGAAGCTCCAGTTTCAATTGCTTGTATTTCGAGTCTTTCTTATTACATAAATAAGTACTAAGTGTTAAGACACTACAATGGCGACGAGGATGATTACCTGCAGTGTGCATCACGAATACAGATGGAGTTCGTAGGAAGAGAGGACGATTTTGACCCTGTAGCACAACAGCTAGCAAGCAGTGAAGACGAGGGGAGAGCTAACGAGAACGAGGCGGCAGATCAAAGACCCGTGGAGCCGGAGGTAAAGAGAATGGCTAGCATCGGGAAAATAGATGTGTTTGATGACACGCAAGAAAACTGGGCAACTTACATTGAACGACTGGAACAGTACTTCATTGCAAACGACATTGCTGATAACAAAAGAGTACCAGCGTTGTTGAGTTTAATTGGCCCAAAAACATACAGTTTGCTAAGAGATCTGACTGCCCCTCTGAAGCCCTCAAATAAAACATTCACAGAGATTGTGGAGATATTGCAAAATCACCTATCACCTAAACCACTCCTCATCGCGGAACGTTTTCGTTTCCACAAGAGAGATCAGAATGAGGGGGAGGGTGTTAGCACATATGTAGCAGTGTTGAAGAAACTGTCTGAACATTGCCAGTTGGGAGAGAACCTAAATGACACATTAAGGGATAGATTTGTGTGTGGACTGAAACATGAACACATTCAAAAACGTTTGCTCACAGAATCAGAGCTCACGTTTGCAAAGGCTGTTGAAATTGCTGTGGCTATGGAAATCGCGACTAAAGATGCATTTGAGTTGCAAAGTAAAAGAAGTACAGACCTGTCACAAATTTCCCTGCACAAGTTTTCACGCAGTCGACAGCGCCCCCGTGTGGCCGAAAAATGCAACAGGTGTGACAGAGATGGTCACAAAGCAGAGGACTGCCGTTTCAAAGACGAAATTTGTCACAAATGCAGTAGAAGGGGGCACATTCAAAGAGCATGCAAAGCAAAATTCAGTCACAACAGTAAAACTGAGAAAATTAAAGGGTTGGTGAATGCACTAGCAGAGAACAGTGGCAGTGATTCAGATGAACGATTAATTGGTACAATGGAGTTAAACACAGTGACTTCTCCCAGCAGTAGCATAATATGGGTGACACCAGATATCGAAGGCAAACCCCTCAAAATGGAGCTGGACACAGGATCTGCAGTGTCTATAATTTCCACTACTGTCTACAATGAGCACTTTAAGGCTATCAAGCTGAAGAACACAAATGTGTTGCTGAAGACATACTCAGGAGAGAGATTGAGCCCAATGGGGGCGTTGCAGGTCAGAGTGCATTATGGGGGGCAAACACAGCAGTTACAGCTGTATGTGGTGCCTGGAACTGGCCCCCCATTATTTGGCAGGGAATGGCTTTCAAAAATAAAGCTGAATTGGTGTGACTTGAAAATGCTACACACGTTCCAGTCCAAAGAGAAAGGCACAGACCAAACACTGGAACACTTGCGGAAGAAATACAACACAGTCTTCAGTGATCAGATGGGAACAGTAAAAGGCTTCACAGCAAAACTTGTACTAAGAGATGACGCAACCCCCAAATTCTGCAAAGCCAGATCTGTTCCATACTCCCTGAGACCAAAGGTGGAAGCGGAAATCGATCGCTTGCAGGATACAGGGATCCTGACGAAAGTGGACAGAAGCGAATGGGCCACACCCATAGTTCCTATTGTGAAGAAAGACGGGTCTGTTAGAATGTGTGGGGACTTCAAGGTAACTGTGAATTCAATGTTGCATGTGGACCAATACCCCCTGCCACGTCTGGATGACATCTTTGCTGCACTAGCTGGTGGGAAACACTTCAGTAAAATCGATCTGAAACAGGCTTACCTGCAGCTACCGGTTGAAGAGAGTTCCAAACAGTACCTGACAATAAACACACACAAAGGTCTATACAGGTATAACCGCCTGGTTTTTGGCATTGCATCAGCCCCAGCCATTTGGCAACGAACTATTGACCAGATTTTGCAAGGAATCCCAGGAACCCAGTGTATCCTGGATGACATGATCATAACAGGACGCACCGACAAAGAGCACCTGGATAACCTGGAAGAGGTCCTGAAAAGACTGAAAGAGTATGGTCTACAGGCAAACTTAAAGAAGTGTGAGTTCTTCAAAGACAAGATTGTCTTCTGTGGACATGAGATTGACTGCAATGGATTGCACAAAACACAGGACAAAATCGAGGCAGTGGTACAGGCACCACGACCACAAAATATCACAGAAGTAAGATCTTTCACGGGACTGATCAATTACTACAGAAGATTCCTCCCAAACCTTTCAGCAGTACTCCAGCCTCTAAATCAGCTCCTGGAAAAGAATAGGACATGGCGGTGGACAGAGCAGTGTGAAAATGCATTTCTGGAGGCAAAACGGCTCATAACATCTGAACAGGTCCTGATGCATTACGACCCTGAAATGCCAGTGAAGTTGGCTTGTGATGCGTCCCCTTATGGATTAGGGGCAGTCCTTTCACACACACTGAAAGATGGGTCAGAGAGGCCAGTTGCATTTGCGTCACGAACATTGAATGATGCAGAGAAAAATTACTCACAAATCGACAAAGAAGCACTGGCACTAGTGTGGGGCGTCAAGAAATTCCACGCATACCTATATGGCAAGCGTTTCACACAGGTTACAGATCACCAGCCGTTGCTTTCCATTTTCAGTCCAAAGAAAGGCATTCCGGCAATGACAGCAGCCAGGTTACAGCGATATGCCCTGTTCCTTGCCAGTCATATGTATGACATTGAGTTTAAGCCGTCATCCCTCCACACAAATGCAGATGGATTATCGAGACTGCCGTGTACAAGAGAAAGACAAAGGAGGGTGGATGCAGTGGACATGTTCCATACCGCTCAGCTCGAGGCCCTACCAGTCACAAGCACAGTTATCAAACAGGAGACAAGGAAAGATGTGACCTTGTCAAAAGTGTACACCTACACCATGTCAGGATGGCCAGCTACTGGCAGAAAGGAGCTGACTCCGTATTTCCAGCGGAGAAACGAAATTACAACGTACCAAGGATGTTTGATGTGGGGAATGAGAGTCATGATACCCCAGAAATGCCAACATCAGGTTTTGCAGCAACTACATGAAGGTCATGTTGGAATTGTCAAAATGAAGCTGCTCGCAAGGAGCCACTTCTGGTGGCCAGGTCTGGACCAACAGATAGAAAATATAGCAAAGAACTGTAGTGGATGTTTGGAAACCCTTCACATGCCTGCTCCTGTCCCAGTCCACCCATGGGAATGGCCCGCAGAGCCATGGCAGAGAATTCATGTGGACTACGCTGGTCCTTTTGAAAAGCACATGTTTCTGGTTATAGTTGATGCCCATTCCAAATGGCCAGAGGTGTTTTGCACTGACTCCTCCACCTCAGCTCAGACGATAGAGTGTCTCAGAACAACGTTTGCACGCTTCGGTTTGCCACTGCAGCTGGTAAGTGACAACGCGCAAGCTTTTGTAAGTGACGAGTTTACAAGATTCATGTCAGTAAATGGAATCAAACACTCAACCTCAGCTCCGTACCACCCTGCCACCAATGGGCTGGCAGAACGCTTTGTGCAAACCCTAAAGCAAGGACTCCGTGCAGCAAAACGAGACGAAGGGACTTTGCAAACAAAACTGGCCAAGTTCCTGGCCTCCTACCGAAACACCCCACATGCCACGACAAATGAAAGCCCAGCCGCACTGATGTTCGGGAGGCCTCTCCGCACACAGCTGGACATCATGAAGCCAAACAGGCGTAATGAAGTGCTGAACAGACAAGCCAAGATGCTCTCCGGTGGCCGGGAGCGCCATCTCCAAACAGGACAGGAAGTGATGGTGCGAGACTACAGAAGAGGAGGGAAATGGACAAGAGGGACCGTACACACACAAACGGGATCCAGAACTTACCAGGTTCAAGTAAGCCCAGACATAATGTGGCGGCGTCACATTAACCAAATGCATTCCAGGGAAAACAGCACAACAATCGAGAGAGAACAGGCACAGAGAGCTCCTAAGAGTGACACACAGGGAACTGTAGAGGACGGTGGGGCAGTAGAGAGACCCCAGGCTGAAAGAAGGGACCGTGTTGATGAAGGTGCTGCTATAGCAAACGCTATAATGGAACAAGCACACACTGAGGATGTTCAGGAGCCTCCAGACGATCTGAGGCGCTACCCAGAACGAAGGCACCGTCCACCAGACAGACTAGACTTATAAACAAACAAGCAAAAACAAACTGTTCAAGTTCAAATTAAAAGATGCAAAATAACTACAACAAGTTCTGGGAAATGTTTCAGTTGTGGTTTGGTAAAAGTAACTCTGATTGTATAAGAGAAGGAATGTTATGTTCTGTTAATTACTGATGTCCCCTTTAAGGATGGAGCACCCTTGGTCATGCGCAGTGTTGTTCTATGTTATTCTGGTACTAACTAGTTTGAGTAAATGTGAAGCTCCAGTTTCAATTGCTTGTATTTCGAGTCTTTCTTATTACATAAATAAGTACTAAGTGTTAAGACACTACACAAGGATTTAAATTTAACCCAGTCGCAGCTCTAAAAACGAAAACATTTGTCACGAGAAATTAGCACCTGGCATTTTACTAGTCATTTAAGAACAAATTATTATTTACAATGATGGCCTACCCAGCCGACGCTGGGCCAGTTGTGCACTGCTTTATGGGACTCCCAATCATATCCAGATGTGATGCAGCCTGGATTTGAACCAGTGACTGCAGTGATGCCTCTTAGCACTGAGATGCAGTGCCTTAGACCACCGCCACTGGGGAGCCAAGTATACAGAAAATACCCTAGCCCTGAAGCAAGCTTCCAGAAAATTGGAACGGAAATGGCGCTCCAAACTGGAAGTCTTCTTGGACAGACAGTACACAGTACGATCGAAGTAGTACTTCATTAGTAGTGTAGTAGTAGTATAGTATAGTAGTAGTATTCAGATAGTAGTATAGTACTGCTATAATTTCACTGCTGCTCGATCAGCTTACTTTTCCAACCTGATTGAGGAGAATAAAAACAATATAACATTTATTTTTGATACTGTCGCAAAGCTAAAAAGCAGCATTCCCCCAAGTGAGGATGGCTTTCACTTCCGCAGTGATGAATTCATGAAAGATCACGATCATTAGAAAGAAAATTACAGACTTCTCTTTGAATCTGCACATTTCTCCAAAACTTAGTTGTCCTGAGTCTGCACAGAACTAACAGGACCTAAGATCAATGGAGACACTCAAGTTTTTTGAAATCCTGTATCTTTAGACAAGTTCACGAAAATAGTCATGGCCTCTAAACCGTCAAGCTGCATATTGGACCCTATTCCAACTAAACTACTGAAAGAGCTACTTCCTGTGCTTGGCCCTCATATATTGAACATAATAAATGGCTCCCTATCCACCGGATGTGTACCAAACTCACTAAAAGTGGCAGTAATAAAGCCTCTCTTGAAAAAAGCCAAACTTTGACCTGATAAAAAAAATTAACTAACGGCCTATATCGAATCTTACATTCCTCTCAAAGTTTTTTGAAAAGCTGTTGCGCAGGTTATTTAAGCAAGGTTGCCTTCCTGAAGACACTCGCTGCCTTCCTGAAGACAAATAATGTATACGAACCGCTCCAGCCTGGTTTTAGACCCCATCATTTCACTGAGACTGCACTCGTGAAGGTGGTAAATTACCTTTTAACGGCATCAGACCAAGGCTCTGCATCTGTGCTCGGACTCTTAGACCTTAGTGGAGCTTTTGGCACCATCGATCACCACATTCTTTGGAGAGATTGGAAACCCAAATTGGTCGACACGGACAAGTTCTTGCCTGGTGTAGAATTTATCTGCCGGAAAGATATAATTTTGTCTCTGTGAGTGGTTTGTCCTCTGACAAATCAATTGTACGTTTTGGTGTTCCTCAAGGTTCCATTTTAGGACCACTATTGTTTTCACTGTGGTATTTTACCTCTCTTAGTGATGTCATTCAGAAACACAATGTCAACTTACACCGTTATGCGGACGACACTGATTCGTCGAGCTGTGCATTTGATGAAACATGGTGAAGCCCATAAATTGCCTACCCTGGATGCTAGTTCTACGTCCCAAGAAACAAAAATATCTGCTGTTTGATCTGACAATTAATCTTACAGTCGTCTCAAATAAAACTGTGAAGGACCTGATATCAAACTGTGAAGGACCTAATATCAAACTGTGAAGGAGCTCGGCATTACTCTGGACCCTGATAGACTATTTTAAGAGCTATTTTAAGAGCAGCTTTTTTTCCATCGTCGTAACATTGCAGAAATCTGATACTTTTTGACAAAAAAAGGATGCAGAAAAGCTAATCCTGTAAGGATCGACGCCGGGCACGAGAAGCAGGTATCGGAAGTAAACATTTAATGAATAACGGACATAAAACAGAACCGGAACAGAACCGGAACAGAACCGGAACAGAATACGGACAGCGTCTGGACAAGAGGAAATTACAACAATAGAGGGAACACACGGTGGAAGCATACAGACATAGGGAAGGCAACAAACAACAACAAATGAAAGGAGTCCAGGTGAGTCCAATGATGTTCTGCTGTGCGTGATGGTGACAGGTATGCGTAATGAAGGCAGTCTGGCACCCTCGAGGGAGAGCGGGAGCAGGCGTGACAAATCCATCCACTTCTAGATTAGACTACCTCAAGGCTATACTCTCCAGCTACCTGGATAAAGCACTAAATAAACTTGAGTTAGTGCTAAATACAGCTGTTGGAATCTTGACTAAAACCCCAAAATTGGATCATATTACTCCAGTGCTAGATTCTCTACACTGGCTTCCTGTTAAGGCAAGGGCTGATTACAAGGTTTTATTGCTAACCTACAAAGCATTACATGGACTTGCTCCTACACTACCGTTCAAAAGTTTGCTGTCACTTAGAAATGTCCTTGTTGTTGAAAGAAAAGGTATGTTAGCACAGCTGAAAACTGTTGTAGAAGCAATAAAACTGTCCTTCTTTAGACTAGTTGAGTATCTGGAGCATCAGTGTTTGTGGGTTCGATTACAGGCTCAAAATGGCCAGAAACAAAGTACTTTCTTCTGAAACGCATCAGTCTATTCTTGTTCTGAGAAATGAAGGCTATTCCATTCGAGAAATTGCCAAGAAACTGAAGATCTCGTATACTCCCTTCACAGAACAGCGCAAACTGTCTCTAACCAGAATAGAAAGAGGAGTGGGAGGCCCCGGTGCAAGAGGACAAGTACATTAGAGTGTCTAGTTTGAGAAACAACTGGCAGCTTCATTAAATGGAATCCGCAATGGAAAAAATAGCAAAAGCAAGGAAGTGACCCCAAACTTTCGAAAGGTAGTGTATCTCTCTGATGCTGTACATTCCTACACGTACACTACGATCACAAGCCTCCTCCCTTGAATTTCTAAGCAAACAGCTGGAGGGAGGTCTTTGTTCTATAAAGCTAAATTTTTATGGAATGGTCTGCCTATCCATGTGAGAGACGCAGACTCAGTCTCTACCTTTAAGTCTTTACTGAAGACTAATCTCTTCAGTAGGTCCTATGATTGAGTGTAGTCTGGTCCAGGGGTGCGAAGGTGAACGGCAAGACATTGGAATGACAAACTGCCCTTGCTGTCTCTGCCTGCCCGGTTCCCCTCTCTCCACTGGGATTCTCTGGCTCTGACCCGATTACGGGGGCTTACTAGTGCTCTTCCATGCCATCCCTAGGAGGGGTGCATCCCGTCGTGCTAGGCTTTTTCCGTTATACTAGACTTCAGTGGGTTGAGTCGCTGACGTGATCTTCCTGTCCGGTCTTGCCCCCCCTCGGGCTCGTGCGGTGGCGGAGATATTCCTGGACTATTCTCAGCCTTGTCTTAGAGTAGTAAGTTGTTGGGCTGTTGATATGCGTCTAGTGGTGGTGGTGGGGGGGGGGCTGTGCTTTGGCAACGTGGGTGGGGTCATATACTCGCTCTCTGCTTCTCTCTTTCTTTCTTTCTCTCTCTCGGAGGACCTGAGCCCTAGGACCATGCCTCAGGACTACCTGGCCTGATAACTCCTGGCTGTCCCCTATACACCTGGCTGTGATGCTGCTCCAGTTTCAACTGTTCTGCCTGCGGCTATGGAACCCTGACCTGTTCACCGGACGTGCTACCTGTCCCAGATCTGCTGTCTTTGACCCTCTTTCTCCCTCTCCCTGTCTCTCCATTTCTCTCTCCTTCTCTCTCTCATTCTCTCTCTCTCTCTCTCTCTCTCTCTGTCCCTCTCTACCCCACCTGCTGTCTTGACCTCTGAATGCTCAGCTATGAAAAGCCAACTGACATTTATCCCTGATTTATCCCTGATGTGGTGACCTGTTACATCCTCTACAACCACTGTGATTATTATTTGACACGGCTCGTCATCTATGAACGTTTGAACATATTGAAAAACTATCTGACCTTAATGGCCATGTACTCTTATCATCTCCACCCGGCACAGACATTAGAGGACTGGCCACTCTTCAGAGCTGGATTCCTCTCTACGTTTCTTCCTAGGTTCCTGCCTTTCTAGGGAGTTTAACCTAGTCGCCACAACTTCATCCTACTCTACACAGCTCTGTCATCAAGTATGATAATGTAGGGCTGTGATAATGTATCAACTGTGATAATGTAGGGCTCCTGATACAGGATCAGTTTGGCATTTTATATAATAATGAATAAGAGGAAGGACCTGATCCTAGATCAGAACTTGTACTCTGAGACACTTTAATATGGACCCTGTTAGAGGAGGGACCTGAACCTAGATCAGAACTCATATTCTGAGACACTTTAATACGGACCCTGTTAGAGGACGGACCTGATCCTAGATATCCTAGCATATGTGGGAACTCCTTCAAGACTGTTGGAAAGGCATTCCAGGTGAAGTTGGTTGAGAGAATGCCAAGTGTGTGCAAAGCTGTCGTCAAGGCAGGTTGCTACTTTGAAGAATCTCATCTAAGGGTGGCTTCTTTGAAGAATCTCAATTATAAAATATATTTAGATTTTTTGAACACTTTTTTGGTTACTACATGATTCCATATGTGTTATTTCATACTTTTCATGACTTCACTATCACTCTGCTAGGCGTGTCCAAACTTTTGACTGGTACTGTAAAATATATATATATATATTTTAATTTCTACAATTGTAAATCGACTTTTGGTCCTTGAAAAGCGCTATACAACTAAGTATTATTATTATTGTGTACGGCCAGAGAGTGTGAGAGTGTGTACGGCCAGACTGTGTGAGAGTGTGTACGGCCAGACTGTGTGAGAGTGTGTACGGCCAGACTGTGTGAGAGTGTGTACGGCCAGACTGTATGAGAGTGTGTACGGCCAGACTGTATGAGAGTGTGTACGGCCAGACTGTGTGAGAGTGTGTACAGCCAGACTGTGTGAGAGTGTGTACGGCCAGACTGTGTGAGAGTGTGTACGGCCAGACTGTGTGAGAGTGTGTACGGCCAGACTGTGTGAGTGTTGTCGTGACGTGACTTTCATTAATCTGATGACTGTGATGTATTGAAACAACTAACTATGTTTAATTGTTACTTGATTGAATGAATCATGTAACAATTAACTCATTAGGAACTGGGGCACCACGAGAGCGGTTCTTTAAAGAGTTACCTTCTCCAAAAGTAAACTCTAGATGATCTATAAGATATCTATCGATAACAGTCATTTATTAATGATGACTGATTAACCTCATTTCAGTCTCATAATTCTGAAGGTCGCATACTCCTTGTATCTGCACACCAGCTTTACTGATCATTTTATACCACACAAATTGATTTAATTGTTTATTTACTACTTAACTAAATGATAACACAGGAAACACACACACACGGTACAAGTTATTGATTGAAAATTTAATACGATGGAAACAGGTCCCTGGTGGACTAATGACAACATGGCTGCTTGTTTATCAAAATAAGGAGTGGAGAAAGAAAGAGAGACAACAGTTATACACTTGGAACTACGCTCAGAGTAATCCTAATACTTTTCCCCAAACCACCGCCCATTTGTGTAAGAAATAATTCATGTATTTACATGTTGAATGTCTTCCTTCGTCACGTATCTCTGTTGGACCCAGGCCTTCGTGAAAAGGGTCAGTTGGGCCTTCTCCCGAGCTCTCAAGTGTAAGACTCTGATTGTACACAAGAGGTCACAATATTCTTCTTCTTAGTTGTCCGTGGCTTCACTTTCACTCGTTCTGGAAGAGTGGTCCTCTGAAGACAGCTAATCACCCTTGTCGATGATCCCCAGTGGGGTGATGAGAGCCGTTTAGTCGATGATGGTTTGAAGAGAGTAACAGGATGGTCCTAATTAAATTAACTTACTTAGATACAGTGCTTAGAACGGCTACGCAGCCGTAACATTGATTGTTAGAGAGGCTACTTTGTCGTCTTCACCTCATGTTGATTTTCAGGGTCGTAACCACTGGAGATCTAAGCTGCAGCTTGAGTCCTTCTGGTCTTGTATGTTAATTCTCAACTCACTCGTGTAATAAAGGGGGTCGTTTCCATCATGCTTACACGCTCTCTGAACTTCCTTGGGGCGTGGCTAGTTACTGGGGCAAAGTATCATCAAAACTATGATCTCGTTAGAAAACTAAAATCACATTATGTCTTTACAAAAATATTCTCTTCATCCTTGATATTTCCCACACCATGTAAAGGATGAAAACCTGACATACACAATGTGAAAACTCTTCCAAGTGACAATATTTTTGTTATAAAAATGTTATAACATTTTTTCATGACATCACAAAATAGACATTAATTTCCCATATCCCATCTCTCATCCCCACATCTGGATGTTCACTTTTGGACATTAGAGTTTTTTGGGCGGCAAAATGTCTCTGTAACAAAGATATTCCAATCACCACTACTGAAGACCAAAAAAGAGTAATCTGCTGCATACAATTTAGGATTGGCGTGAGGTGTCATCAAACCCCCATGTCAATCCTTCCTCCCCTCTGCTGGTGAGAGGGGTCTGGTGGAAGGCAGATCCATTGTAAACCTGATCTTCGGATGCACACAGGAGAGTCATGGCAATGTGTACGGCCAGACTGTGAGAGTGTGTACAGCCAGACAGAACACTGACAGTACCAGAGCTAATTTTCATAGACTGCAATGCCAGTTAAATCAGACCATTGAAAACAAACCACACCAGGAACAAGCTTGTTATAGAATTCAAGATCCATGTTGATTTTATGAAAATTCCCATTATCAAGACAAAATCATCCCAAATTGGTTCTGTCATATTTATTGAAGTTGATAGATATTGGCTTTTTCATATGAAGATAATATCAATGTGTCGGGATCCAATCATCCATCGCACGGCTTTGTGTACATTTGTAAAAATGGCAATGACTATGTCCAATATGACCCAAGTTTATCTGTTACAAAACTCACTCCTCTGACCCCGATTCTGACCTTCCTCATCCCCAACCTACTCACTCCTCTGACCCCGATTCTGACCTTCCTCATCCCCAACCTACTCACTCCTCTGACCCCGATTCTGACCTTCCTCATCCCCAACCTACTCACTCCTCTGACCCCGATTCTGACCTTCCTCATCCCCAACCTACTCACTCCACTGTAAACAGTTCTGGAACTCACACCAACTACCAGTCAGGTCCTGGCGTGGCCTCACACTAACTACCAGTCAGGTCCTGGCATGGCCTCACACTAACTACCAGTCAGGTCCTGGCATGGCCTCACACTAACTACCAGTCAGGTCCTGGCGTGGCCTCCCACTAACTACCAGTCAGGTCCTGGCGTGGCCTCACACTAACTACCAGTCAGGTCCTGCCGTGGCCTCATACTAACTACCAGTCAGGTCCTGGCATGGCCTCCCACAAACTACCAGTCAGGTCCTGGCAAGGCCTCACACTAACTACCAGTCAGGACCTGGCGTGGCCTCACACTAACTACCAGTCAGGTCCTGGCATGGCCTCACACTAACTACCAGACCTGGCGTGGCCTCACACTAACTACCAGACCTGGCGTGGCCTCACACTAACTACCAGTCAGGTCCTGAAGAACCTTTCAAGAACACGGCAGGAGAAGAAGAACCTTTCAGGAACACGGCAGGAGAAGAAGAACCTTTCAGGAACACGGCAGGAGAAGAAGAACCTTTCAGGAACACGGCAGGAGAAGAAGAACCTTTCAGGAACACGGCAGGAGAAGAAGAAGCATTCAGGAACACGGCAGGAGAAGAAGAGGGCTGCAAGTAGGAAGAAGGACATCTAAAAAGGGAGTCAGTTGACTGTGTTAATTGTGTTTTTTAATCCTCAATTATTCTTTATGTTTGTATTGCTATGGCAACTATATGGGCCGGTTTCAGTTATTCTTTATGTTTGTATTGCTATGGCTGAGGCAACTATATGGGCCGGTTTCCTGGACACAAATTAAGCCTAGCCCAGGTCTACAAAGCTATTTCACCATGCTTTGTAGTCCAGAACTAGGAACTTAATCTATGCCCAGGAAACCGACCCATAGAGTAGTCTCAGCCAGGATAATTAGTGCGTAGAGGGGTAGTGCAGGGTTCTGTTCCAGGGTACGGTGGCCAGACGGTGCGCTACGGGGCTGATGTTCGGTAGGTAGGCCAGGCTGGTGGGAATCATCTGGCTTATCTTCCTCAGTTGCAGGTACAGCCGGCGGTAGGGTGACTTGGCAAAGCAGCAGCTGGTGGCGCAGGACAGCCAGCCAAGTAGGGCAGAGCCAGGGAGGAACCAGAACCCTAGAGGTAGAGGAGGAGTTAGAATAGGGTTGTCACTCCACGATATTAGGAATAGGGTTGTCACTCCACAATATTAGGAATAGGGTTGTCACTCCACAACATTAGGAATAGGGTTGCCCCATAGATGCTGATTCTGGATTCATTTAGCATTCTCCCCACCAATGGTTTACGGATGAAGGGAAGCTGATCCTAGATCTGTACCTATGGTAAATTTAATCCCGGATCACAATATTATATTATTGGCAATACATATGATGTATTTAAAAGGCAACATTGTGGACCACTCAGTAAAGGTTTAGAGAGACTATAATCAGTAATAATGCAGTATGTCATCAGAGGGGGTGTTGTTTATGGTCAATATACCACGGCTAAGGACTGTTCTTAGACACGATGCAATGCGGAGTGCCTGGATACAGTCATATTGGCCATAGACCCCAAACCCCCGAGGTGCCTTATTGCTGTTATAAACTGGTTACCAAGGTAATTAGACGTAAGCAGCCTGCTGAGCTGCTTGACACTCAGGGTTACTGTGCTGAGACTCCCCAGGGTTAGGGTGCTGAGACCTCCCAGGGTTAGGGTGCTGAGACGCCCCAGGGTTAGGGTGCTGAGACCTCCCAGGGTTAGGGTGCTGAGACGCCCCAGGGTTAGGGTGCTGAGACCTCCCAGGGTTAGGGTGCTGAGACCTCCCAGGGTTAGGGTGCTGAGACCTCCCAGGGTTAGGGTGCTGAGACCTCCCAGGGTTAGGGTGCTGGGACGCCCCAGGGTTAGGGTGCTGAGACCTCCCAGGGTTAGGGTGCTGAGACGCCCCAGGGTTAGGGTGCTGAGACCTCCCAGGGTTAGGGTGCTGAGACGCCCCAGGGTTAGGGTGCTGAGACCTCCCAGGGTTAGGGTGCTGAGACCTCCCAGGGTTAGGGTGCTGAGACCTCCCAGGGTTAGGGTGCTGAGACCTCCCAGGGTTAGGGTGCTGGGACGCCCCAGGGTTAGGGTGCTGAGACCTCCCAGGGTTAGGGTGCTGAGACCTCCCAGTGTTAGGTTGCTGAGACCTCCCAGTGTTAGGGTGCTGGGACCTCCCAGGGTTAGGTTGCTGAGACCTCCCAGTGTTAGGGTGCTGGGACCTCCCAGGGTTAGGTTGCTGAGACCTCCCAGGGTTAGGGTAATGGGACCTCCCAGGGTTAGGGTGCTGAGACCTCCCAGGTTTAGGGTGCTGAGAGCTCCCAGGGTTAGGGTGCTGAGACCTCCCAGGGTTAGGCTGCTGGGACCTCCCAGGGTTAGGCTGCTGGGACCTCCCAGGGTTAGGGTGCTGAGACCTCCCAGGGTTAGGGTGCTGGGACCTCCCAGGGTTAGGGTGCTGGGACCTCCCAGTGTTAGGATGCTGAGACCTCCCAGGGTTAGGGTGCTGGGACCTCCCAGGGTTAGGGTGCTGGGACCTCCCAGGGTTAGGGTGCTGGGACCTCCCAGGGTTAGGGTGCTGGGACCTCCCAGGGTTAGGGTGCTGAGAGCTCCCAGGGTTAGGGTGCTGGGACCTCCCAGGGTTAGGGTGCTGAGAGCTCCCAGGGTTAGGGTGCTGGGACCTCCCAGTGTTAGGGTGCTGGGACGCCCCAGGGTTAGGGTGCTGAGACCTCCCAGGGTTAGGGTGCTGGGACCTCCCAGGGTTAGGGTGCTGGGACCTCCCAGGGTTAGGGTGCTGAGACCTCCCAGGGTTAGGGTGCTGAGACCTCCCAGGGTTAGGGTGCTGGGACCTCCCAGGGTTAGGGTGCTGAGAGCTCCCAGGGTTAGGGTGCTGAGACCTCCCAGGGTTAGGGTGCTGGGACCTCCCAGGGTTAGGGTGCTGAGAGCTCCCAGGGTTAGGGTGCTGGGACCTCCCAGGGTTAGGGTGCTGAGAGCTCCCAGGGTTAGGGTGCTGGGACCTCCCAGTGTTAGGGTGCTGAGACCTCCCAGGGTTAGGGTGCTGGGACCTCCCAGGGTTAGGTTGCTGAGACCTCCCAGGGTTAGGTTGCTGGGACGCCTCAGGGTTAGGGTGCTGGGACCTCCCAGGGTTAGGTTGCTGAGACCTCCCAGGGTTAGGGTGCTGGGACCTCCCAGGGTTAGGTTGCTGAGACCTCCCAGGGTTAGGTTGCTGGGACGCCTCAGGGTTAGGGTGCTGGGACCTCCCAGGGTTAGGTTGCTGAGACCTCCCAGGGTTAGGGTGCTGAGACCTCCCAGGGTTAGGGTGCTGAGACCTCCCAGGGTTAGGGTGCTGAGACCTCCCAGGGTTAGGTTGCTGAGACCTCCCAGGGTTAGGGTGCTGAGACCTCCCAGGGTTAGGGTGCTGAGACCTCCCAGGGTTAGGGTGCTGAGACCTCCCAGGGTTAGGTTGCTGAGACCTCCCAGGGTTAGGGTGCTGAGACCTCCCAGGGTTAGGGTGCTGAGACCTCCCAGGGTTAGGGTGTTGAGACCTCCCAGGGTTAGGGTGCAGAGACCTCCCAGGGTTAGGGTGCTGAGACCTCCCAGGGTTAGGGTGCTGAGACCTCCCAGGGTTAGGTTGCTGAGACCTCCCAGGGTTAGGGTGCTGAGACCTCCCAGGGTTAGGGTGCTGAGACCTTCCAGGGTTAGGGTGCTGAGACCTCCCAGGGTTAGGGTGCTGGGACCTCCCAGGGTTAGGGTGCTGGGACCTCCCAGGGTTAGGGTGCTGAGACCACCCAGGGTTAGGGTGCTGAGACCTCCCAGGGTTAGGGTGCTGAGACCTCCCAGGGTTAGGGTGCTGAGACCTCCCAGGGTTAGGGTGCTGAGACTTGTTGTGATGTGTTTATTTTATATTTTAAATGTTTATTCCCAGCCCCCGTCCCCGCAGGAGGCCTTTAGACTTTTTGTAGGCCGTGATTGTAAATAAGAATTTGATCTTAACTGACTTGCCTATTTAAATAAAAGGTTAAATAAAAAAATAAACAACATTTTAAAAAACGTTGCAACTCTAGGCCAAATCAGCAACTGAAGAAAGGCTGACAGACACACATTTCTCACATAGCTGGCCTACTGGGAACAGGTTTTCACCCGCCTGTCTGTTTGCTTGTATCACCTTACACTGGAGAGCAGGTAGGCTAGCTAGCATGCAGTCATACAGTACCTGTTAACTCTGACCTTTAGCCAGCTTTCTGGCCCTGTAGGCCAGTGTCCCTGCCTTGCCTGACACCATCTATGACATCAGCAGTGATACTTATAAGCACCCGTGTAGACCAAAGACTAAACATAAACACCCAGATAATACAAACCAAGACGGTGACTGATACAGAGCCACACCTGGAGAGGGACACTTCTACAACTCTAGACAGTGCCTCATCTTTTTCACCTCAAGCATGATTGTGGAGGATACTAGTGGTGACATTTCCCTTATATTGAATTTCACAACCTATGGTATTTATGGGTGAAAGGGTTTTACAATTTTCCTGGGTGGCCAGTCTGTTTGAGTTATCATTCCACTCCTTGTCATGCGTTCTGCAATAGCCTGGTCTCAGATCTGTCTAACAGCACAAACATACTGTATCTGGGACCATTTCTGGGGCTATTTCTACAAATTAAGAAACTAACACAGAGATGAAGCAACAACATTCTAGAAATCTAAACTAGAAACACAGAGAGATGAAGCAACATTCTAGAAATCTAAACTAGAAATACAGAGATGAAGCAACAACATTCTAGAAATCTAAACTAGAAACACAGAGAGATGAAGCAACAACATTCTAGAAATCTAAACTAGAAACACAGAGAGATGAAGCAACATTCTAGAAATCTAAACTAGAAATACAGAGATGAAGCAACAACATTCTAGAAATCTAAACTAGAAACACAGAGATGAAGCAACAACATTCTAGAAATCTAAACTAGAAACACAGAGAGATGAAGCAACAACATTCTAGAAATCTAAACTAGAAACACAGAGAGATGAAGCAACAACATTCTAGAAATCTAAACTAGAAACACAGAGAGATGAAGCAACAACATTCTAGAAATCTAAACTAGAAACACAGAGAGATGAAGCAACAACATTCTAGAAATCTAAACTAGAAACACAGAGAGATGAAGCAACAACATTCTAGAAATCTAAACTAGAAACACAGAGAGATGAAGCAACAACATTCTAGAAATCTAAACTAGAAACACAGAGAGATGAAGCAACAACATTCTAGAAATCTAAACCAGAAACACAGAGAGATGAAGCAACATTCTAGAAATCTAAACTAGAAACACAGAGAGATGAAGCAACAACATTCTAGAAATCTAAACTAGAAACACAGAGAGATGAAGCAACAACATTCTAGAAATCTAAACTAGAAACACAGAGAGATGAGGCGAGAGCATTCTAGAAATCTAAACCAGAAACACAGAGAGATGAAGCA
Source organism: Oncorhynchus mykiss (assembly GCF_013265735.2). Lineage (NCBI taxonomy): Eukaryota > Metazoa > Chordata > Actinopteri > Salmoniformes > Salmonidae > Oncorhynchus > Oncorhynchus mykiss. Next base: position 5,587,837 of record NC_048572.1, read on the forward strand.
ACAACATTCTAGAAATCTAAACTAGAAACACAGAGAGATGAAGCAACAACATTCTAGAAATCTAAACTAGAAACACAGAGAGATGAAGCAACAACATTCTAGAAATCTAAACTAGAAACACAGAGAGATGAAGCAACAACATTCTAGAAATCTAAACTAGAAACACAGAGAGATGAAGCAACAACATTCTAGAAATCTAAACTAGAAACACAGAGAGATGAAGCAACAACATTCTAGAAATCCAAACTAGAAACACAGAGAGATGAAGCAACAACATTCTAGAAATCCAAACTAGAAACACAGAGAGATGAGGCGAGAGCATTCTTCACTGATGGCATGGAATGTTTGTCGACCTAGTTCCCAGTAATCAAATCACATTTTATTGGTCACATACACATGGTTAGCAGATGTTACTGCGGGTGTAGCAAAATGCTAGTGTTCCTAGCTCCAACAGTGCAGCAATATCTAACAAGTAATCAAACAATTCCCCAACAACTACCTAATACACACAAATATAAGTAAAGGGATAGAATGAGAATATGTACATATAAATACATGGATGAACGATGACCGAGCTGCATAGGCAAGATGCAATAGATAGTATATAATACATTATATTCATATGATATGAGTAATGTAAGATATGTAAACATTATTAAAGTGACAAGTGATCCATTTATTAAAGTGGCCAATGATTTCAAGTCTGTATGTTGGCAGCAGCCTCTCTGAGTTAGTGATGACTGTTTAACAGTCTGATGGCCTTGAGATAGAAGCTGTTTTTCAGTCTCTCGGTCCCAGCTTTGATGCACCTGTACTGACCTCGCCTTCTGGATGATAGCGGGGTGAACAGACAGTGGCTCGGGTGGTTGTTGTCCTTGATGATCTTTATGGCCTTCCTGTGACATCGGGTGGTGTAGGTGTCCTGGAGGGCAGGTAGTTTGCCCCCGATGATGTGTTGTGCAGACCTCACTACCCTCTGGAGAGCCTTACGGTTGTGGGCGGAGCAGTTGCCGTACCAGGCGGTGATACAGCCCGACAGGATGCTCTCAATTGTACATCTGTAAAAGTTTGTGAGGGTTTTAGGAGACAAGCCACATTTCTTCATCTTCCTGAGGTTGAAGAGGCGCTGTTGCGCCTTCTTCACCACACTGTCTGTGTGGGTGGGACCATGTCAGTTTGTCCGTGATGTGTACGCCGAGGAACTTAAAACTTTACACCTTTACACGTGTGGAGGGGGGGGGGTGGGTGCTTCCTCTACTGTTACCTGAAGTCCACGATCATCTCCTTTGTTTTGTTGACGTTGAGTGAGAGGTTATTTTCCTGGCACCTGACTCCGCCAGGACCCTCACCTCCTCCCTGTAGGCTGTCTCATCATTGTTGGTTAACAAGCCTACCAGTGTTGTGTCATCTGCAAACTTGATGATTGAGTTGGAGGCGTGCATGGCCACGCAGTTGTGGGTGAACAGGGATTACAGGAGGGGGCTGAGCATGCACCTTTGTGGGGCCCCAGTGTTGAGGATCAGGGAAGTGGGGATGTTGTTTCCTACCTTCACCAACTGGGGGCGACCCGTCAGGAAGTCCAGGACCCTGTTGCACAGGGCGGGGTTGAGACCCAGGGTCTCAAGCTTAATGATGAGCTCGGAGGGTTCTATGGTGTTAAATGCTGAGCTGTAGTTGATGAACAGCATTCTCACATAGGTATTCCTCTTGTCCAGATGGGTTAGGGCAGTGTGCAGTGTGATTTCGATTGCGTCGTCTGTGGACCTATTTGGGCGGTAAGTAAATTGAAGTGGGTCTAGGGTGTCAGGTAGGGTGGAGGTGATATGGTCCTTGACTAGTCTCTCATAGCACTTCATGATGACGGAAGTGAGTGCTACGGGCGATAATCATTTAGTTCAGTTACCTTAGCTGTCTTAGGTACAGGAACAATTGTGGCCATCTTGAAGCATGTGGGGACAGCAGACTGGGATAGGAAGAGATTGAATATGTCCGTAAACACACCAGCCAGCTGGTCTGGACCTGCTCTGAGGGCGTGGCTAGAGATGCCGTCTGGGCCGGCAGCCTTGCGAGGGTTAACAGGTATAAATGTCTTACTCACATCGGCCACGGAGAAGGAGAGCCTACAGTCCTTGGTAGCGTGCCGCATCGGTGTCACTGTGTTATCCTCAAAGCGGGCGAAGAAGATGTTTAGTTTGTCTGGAAGCAAAACATCGGTCTCGGCGATGTGGCTGGTTTTCCTTTTGTAGTCTATGATTGTCTGTAGACCCTGCTACATACGTCTCATGTCTGAGCCGTTGAATTGCGACTCCACTTTGTCTCTATACTGACATTTTGCTTGTTTGATTGCCTTGCGGCAGGAATATTTACACTGTTTGTATTCGGCCATATTCCCAGTCACCTTTCCATGGTTTCCATGGTTTCCATGGTTTCCATCTTTCAGTTTTGCATGAATGCCACCGTCTATCTACGGTTTCTGGTTAGGGTAGGTTTTAATAGTCACAGTCGGTACAATATCTCCTATGCACTTCCTTATAAACTCACTCACCGAATCAGCGTATAGGTCAATATTATTCTACCCGGAACATATCCCAGTCCTCGTGATCAAAACAATCATGAAGTGTCGATTCCCGATTGGTCAGACCAGCGTTGAATACTCCATGTGTAACTCTGTGTTGTTGTCTGTTCACACTGCTATGCTTTATCTTGGCCAGGTCGCAGTTGTAAATTAGAACTTGTTCTCAACTAGCCTACCTGGTTAAATAAAGGTGAAATAAAACAAATTAAAAATAGTCCTTAGCATTGGTACTTTCTGTTTGAGTTTCTGCCTATACATGAAGGGAGGAGCAAAATGGAGTCGTGGTCAGATTTGCCGAAAGGAGGGCGAGGTAGGGCCTTGTATGCATTGTGAAAGTAAGTGCCCTATTATAAGCTTTAGACAAACCTCTGTCAAACCTCTGTCAAACCAAGCCCTGGGTTAGAGAGAAAGGGACTGCACAGGTTCTCCACATAAGAAGGAATAAGAGAGGTAAAAAATATATACATATATATTTTTAAACACGCTAGATAAGCTATTATCCTCCTTTCCATCTTCAAATGAATGTCTGAAAATATAGACATTTCACCTGTCTGTTTGCTCCTGAACAGTCACAGGTATCAAATACCACACAACACCTGTCTGACTGCTACTGAACAGTCACAGGACAGTCACAGGTATCAAATACCACACAACACCTGTCTGTCTGCTCCTGAACAGTCACAGAACAGTCACAGGTATCGAATACCACACAACACCTGTCTCTCTGCTCCAGTGTGATTCAACAACACACAACACTCCTGTTTCTGTGAACAGTCACAGTTATCAAATACCATACAACACTCCTGTTTCTGTGGGTACAGCTCCCTCCACATCGTTATTCTCCCTCTACATCGTTGTTCTTCCTCCACATCGTTGTTCTCCCTCCACATCGTTGTTCTCCCTCCACATCGTTATTCTCCCTCCACATCGTTGTTCTCCCTCTACACCGTTATTCTCCCTCCACATCGTTGTTCTCCCTCCACATCGTTATTCTCCCTCCACATCGTTATTCTCCCTCCACATCGTTATTCTCCCTCCACATCGTTGTTCTGTTATTCTCCCTCCACATCGTTGTTCTTCCTCCACATCGTTATTCTCCCTCCACATCGTTGTTCTCCCTCCACATCGTTGTTCTCCCTCCACATCGTTATTCTCCCTCCACATCGTTGTTCTGTTATTCTCCCTCCACATCGTTGTTCTTCCTCCACATCGTTGTTCTCCCTCTACACCGTTATTCTCCCTCCACATCGTTGTTCTCCCTCCACATCGTTATTCTCCCTCCACATCGTTATTCTCCCTCCACATCGTTATTCTCCCTCCACATCGTTGTTCTGTTATTCTCCCTCCACATCGTTGTTCTTCCTCCACATCGTTATTCTCCCTCCACATCGTTGTTCTCCCTCCACATCGTTGTTCTCCCTCCACATCGTTATTCTCCCTCCACATCGTTGTTCTGTTATTCTCCCTCCACATCGTTGTTCTTCCTCCACATCGTTGTTCTCCCTCTACATCGTTGTTCTCCCTCCACATCGTTGTTCTCCCTCCACATCGTTGTTCTCCCTCCACATCGTTATTCGTTGTTCTCCCTCCACATCGTTGTTCTCCCTCCACATCGTTATTCTCCCTCCACATCGTTATTCTCCCTCCACATCGTTGTTCTCCCTCTACATCGTTGTTCTCCCTCCACATCGTTGTTCTCCCTCCACATCGTTGTTCTCCCTCCACATCGTTGTTCTCCCTCCACATCGTTGTTCCACATCGTTGCTCTCCCTCCACATCGTTGTTCTCCCTCCACATTGTTATTCGTTGTTCTCCCTCCACATCGTTGTTCTTCCTCCACATCGTTATTCTCCCTCCACATCGTTGTTCTCCCTCCACATCGTTATTCTCCCTCCACATCGTTGTTCTCCCTCCACATCGTTATTCTCCCTCCACATCGTTGTTCTGTTATTCTCCCTCCACATCGTTGTTCTTCCTCCACATCGTTGTTCTCCCTCTACATCGTTGTTCTCCCTCCACATCGTTGTTCTCCCTCCACATCGTTGTTCTCCCTCCACATCGTTGTTCTCCCTCCACATCGTTGTTCTCCCTCCACGTCGTTGTTCTCCCTCCACGTCGTTGTTCTCCCTCCACGTCGTTATTCTCCCTCCACGTCGTTATTCTCACTCCACATCGTTGTTCTCCCTCCACATCGTTGTTCTCCCTCTACATCGTTGTTCTCCCTCCACATCGTTGTTCTCCCTCCACATCGTTGTTCTCCCTCTACATCGTTGTTCTCCCTCTACATCGTTGTTCTCCCTCTACATCGTTGTTCTCCCTCTACATCGTTGTTCTCCCTCTACATCGTTGTTCTCCCTCCACATCGTTGTTCTTCCTCCACATCGTTGTTCTCCCTCCACATCGTTGTTCTCCCTCCACATCGTTGTTCTCCCTCTACATCGACTTCATGATGCTGGTGGTAGCAGAAGCAAGAGGCAGGTGAAATCTAGCAACCTACAAGTGATCAAAATAAAATAATAGTAATAATAATAATAATAATAATAACAATAACAAGAATAATAACAGCAATAATAATAACAATAATAATAATAATAATAATATTTACAATAATAATAATAGCAATAACAATAATAATAATAACAATAATAATAACAACAACAGCAATAATAATAATAATAATAATAATAATAATAATAATTACAATAATAATAATAGCAATAACAATAATAATAATAACAATAATAATAGCAATAATAACAATAATAACAATCAGAATACTAGTAACAAAAATAATAACAACAATACTAAACAATAATAATAATAATCATTAATTTAATTTGTACATCTCTTTTTTTCACACCAAAAGGTGCTGAATATATATATATATTTTTAATCAAAGCAATCCAAAACACAGAACATTGTAAGCAGAAAACAAATGGTATTTACATGTGTTGTCACTGAATGAACATACTGTAGGTCTTAGAAAGCCTGGGCACAGCAGTCCACTGCAAAGGAGTGATTTGGGCGACATGCCTAAATAAATGTATGCCAAATAGAGAACGGACTAAATTCAAGCAATGACCTACATTTTAGCGGGCAGTGGCGCTGTATGAGGCGCTATGACGACACACATCTAATGGCTTAGTACATGGGGGGGGGGTACACTTCGCCATAAAATAGAACCTAGGCTGTTTTTAGTCACATATTATAGTCACAATAAGATGCATCATGCCCATAGGGGGCAAACGGGCACGTGCCCCCCCCCCCTCAAATTTGTCCTGTTTCTCTGTAATAGTACTAGTCACTACTACCCAGAAGCCATTGCAGGCTATCAATCAAATTAGAGTAGCTAGACTGTCTAACTATCTTAGCAGGCATATCTGCTGGAAAGGGTTGACAAGACTTTAGAAAAGCAAGCAAAACTAAATGTAATGAATAGGACTCAAATTCCTTTCAATCTTTTACCCAGATTTTTAGCAGAGATGCAGAGAAGCATATTTAGTCAGGAGGATAAAGAAAGCTTAAAAGAGGCATGCTGAGGTATGAAGAGAAATATACATAGAACTAAGCCTAATGATTATGGGCTCTAGATTGCAGGAACAAGCTGTTTCAGGTGTTTGAAAAATGCTTAACTCTCCTAGTCTAGCCCCCCTCTAGACCAACCCTCAGCCATCTTCACATACTTTGTGTCCCTTCAGATTGTTGGTGTGTATGACGCCCCTGAATAACTAAACAACCTTTATTTCTCCATGAGGAGAAACATGCCTTATATTTCATGGCTTATATTAATTCAATCATAGGAATGTGTTCTTAACTGACTTAAAGGTTAAAAAAAACAAACATAAAAAACAAATAAAAATAGGTAGCTTTACATGAAATGTTGATTAACGATTTCTAATAATATTCTAATAATAAAAAATGTTTTATCTAAAGGTAATTTTGGCATTTTTACATGTGAAGATTGCAGGCCCTCACTATACGTTTAAAAACAGACGATATCTATGAATTAATTTACAATAAATACATAACTTGTGCAATGGGTCACAATTTGTTGTAGCTAAATAGCGCCATCTAGTGCACTAACTGAGGAAGAGCGTCCTCAAAGCCAGCTGCCTACTGCGCATGTTATATTTTTTTATAAACCCCGTCTTCCATAGCCTGTTCCCATATCTCTTTGGCATCTTGCCAACTCCCGGTCATTCATTTGTGATGTTTGGCATTAAAATGCGTGACAAGGATTTGGCGATTATGACAGTAACCTTTTCAATATGATTAACTATTTTCTTTCTCAGACTCAGACTCGACAGCCTTGGTTTCTCAAATGATTGCCTCGCCTGGTTTACCAACTACTTCTCTGATAGAGTTCAGTGTGTCAAATCGGAGGGTCTGTTGTCCGGACCTCTGGCAGTCTCTATGGGGGTGCCACAGGGTTCAATTCTTGGACCGACTCTCTTCTCTGTATACATCAATGAGGTCGCTCTTGCTGCTGGTGAGTCTCTGATCCACCTCTACGCAGACGACACCATTCTGTATACTTCCGGCCCTTCTTTGGACACTGTGTTAACAACCCTCCAGGCAAGCTTCAATGCCATACAACTCTCCTTCCGTGGCCTCCAATTGCTCTTAAATACAAGTAAAACTAAATGCATGCTCTTCAACCGATCGCTACCTGCACCTACCCGCCTGTCCAACATCACTACTCTGGACGGCTCTGACTTAGAATACGTGGACAACTACAAATACTTAGGTGTCTGGTTAGACTGTAAACTCTCCTTCCAGACCCATATCAAACATCTCCAATCCAAAGTTAAATCTAGAATTGGCTTCCTATTTCGCAACAAAGCATCCTTCACTCATGCTGCCAAACATACCCTTGTAAAACTGACCATCCTACCAATCCTCGACTTTGGCGATGTAATTTACAAAATAGCCTCCAATACCCTACTCAACAAATTGGATGCAGTCTATCACAGTGCAATCCGTTTTGTCACCAAAGCCCCATATACTACCCACCATTGCGACCTGTACGCTCTCGGTTGGCTGGCCCTCGCTTCATACTCGTCGCCAAACCCACTGGCTCCATGTCATCTACAAGACCCTGCTAGGTAAAGTCCCCCCTTATCTCAGCTCGCTGGTCACCATAGCATCTCCCACCTGTAGCACACGCTCCAGCAGGTATATCTCTCTAGTCACCCCCAAAACCAATTCTTTCTTTGGCCGCCTCTCTTTCCAGTTCTCTGCTGCCAATGACTGGAACGAACTACAAAAATCTCTGAAACTGGAAACACTTATCTCCCTCACTAGCTTTAAGCACCAACTGTCAGAGCAGCTCACAGATTACTGCACCTGTACATAGCCCACCTATAATTTAGCCCTATCAACTACCTCTTTCCCAACTGTATTTTATTTATTTATTTATTTTGCTCCTTTGCACCCCATTATTTTTATTTCTACTTTGCACATTCTTCCATTGCAAAACTACCATTCCAGTGTTTTACTTGCTATATTGTATTTACCTTGCCACCAAGGCCTTTTTTGCCTTTACCTCCCTTCTCACCTCATTTGCTCACATTGTATATAGACTTGTTTATACTTTATTATTGACTGTATGTTTGTTTTACTCCATGTGTAACTCTGTGTTGTTGTATCTGTCGAACTGCTTTGCTTTATCTTGGCCAGCAATTGTAAATGAGAACTTGTTCTCAACTTGCCTACCTGGTTAAATAAAGGTAAAATAAAATAAATAAAATAACATTTGTTCTTGTGAGAACTAGTGGAACGACAAGAGACCTACCTGGTTAAATAAAAGTGAAATAAAAAATATTTAAAATAAAAATGAGAAAGAATTGTCAGTGCAACGTCGTCCGACACGTCACAGGCCGTCATTGTAAATAAGAATGTGTTCTTAACTGATTTGCCTAGTTAAAAAAAGTGAAGTAAATACAAATAAATAAACAGAGAGAGAGAGAGAGAAAGGCGAGCATGGTATGACATACAAGCCTGGCAACTCAGGCTACCTTTTGCATGCCTCATGTCTGAACATTTCCCGCGAGTTGCTGACGGGGCGGGTCCAAATTCAGGAAAGACGGTATCTGATTGGACTGATACAGATTCCGCGCCAAATATGCAAAGTAGAGATGGTCACATGGACCAATCAAGATTCAGAACTGAGTTCACCGCGTACTTAGTGGCGCGAAAATCTTGCATTTCTGTAAAGACCTATGTAGGAACGGTCACGTCGGAGTCTGTAAAAGTTTGTTATATTTGGAAAATATAGAATTACGAAATGGCGGCTGATTCTGTGGACGATCGGGAGATGAGAGAAGCACAGAGAGAATATCTGGACTTCTTAGATGACGATGTAAGTAGCATAATTGCTTGAAAAATATAATGCTTATTTTGTATGCCTATGGACAAATGGAAACCATGCGGCGATGAGTGACAATAGAGAGCAACAGTAATGGCGTCTTTTTGTTGGTATTAACTCCTTCACTGTTCGTTGAGAAAAGCCGATCGGGAAATTAATGGAGTTTTGTAGAGTTTTTTTTTTTTCGATAAACGCCGAAAATAAATTATGTGGGAAACACCGGTTTAGGAGAGCATATACGTTTTTTGTTCTATGAGATAATCTAAATCAACTAACATCGCTTGAAATTTTTTTTTTTTTAAAGCGTTTATGTAATAATTAAAAAGGGGAACACACCTAACAGTTAAGTGTTCGTAATTCATGAAGGTCATGTTAACTGACTGGTATTATCTCATAAAACAAAACCTATATGATCGCCTGAATCTGTGTTAACCTCAAGACCTTATTTTCGACGTTTATTCCAAAACTCATTATTTTTTCCCCCGTCGTGTGGTTTTTAATCACTACAAGCTGGCGAGATCTATTAAAATCTAAGTTTTGCAGGAACACTGTCCGAAGAGTTGCTATCTAACGTTAATCCCATTTTACTTGCATTTTTTTTTAAACAACCAAATGCGTTGTTTGTTAAATGTTACTAAACACTGTGTCTAGTTAACCAAGTAGCTATAAGATGTTAGCTAAGTAAGCACCAGATAGTTAGATGATACTGAGAGCCAGTATGGGTGAAAGTGCAGGGAGTTGAGTAGCCAGCCAATCACTCGGCCTGGATGGTATCTAATGGCGTCCTCCTCTCTGTGTGTGTGTGTGTGTGTGTGTGTGTGTGTGTGTGTGTGTGTGTGTGTGTGGTTCATATCCTCTGTGTGCGGTTCCGACCCTCTGTGTGTGTGTGTGTGTGTGTGTGTGTGTGTGTGTGCGTGCGTGGGTTCCGATGCAGCAAGACCAGGGGGTCTACCAGAGCAAGGTACGGGACATGGTCAGCGAGAACAAGAACCGCCTCATCGTGAACATCAACGACCTGAGACGACGCAACGACGTGCGGGCTACCAGGTACACACACACACATTAACGTGGTATGCCATGAATGCGTATCGTGTTCGTCTGTAGTTGAGTGATCCACAATGTGGTCTTTCATTTCTTTCTACTGTCATCTATTGTCATTGTGGAGTGACACTTTTTAATACATTTCGACAACAGTAACTACACTGTATTTACACACCTTAGTATCTCATAGTTATACACACCTGTGTACAATGCAATCGCGTTATCCATGGGGCTCCCGAGTGGCACTGTGTCTAAGGCACTGTGTGTCAGTGCTAGAGGCGTCACTACAGACCCTGGTTCGATCCCGGGCTGTTTTTAAAAACAGTATAAAGGAGAGCCGCACACTCGAGGAGCTCCGTGGCCTGATATCATTGGTTCATTCTCATATGTATTAAAATAACATACAGAAAACAATAAATGGATCGCATACGCTCATAGATACACTTTGGCTCCATAAGCCTACAAACAAACAGTATCACAACCGGCCGTGATCGGGAGTCCCATAGGGCGGCGCGCAATTGGCCCAGCGTCGTCCGGGTTTGGGGAGGGTTTGATCCAGCGTCGTCCGGGTTTGGGGAGGGTTTGACCGGGGTAGGCTGTCATTGTAAAATAAGAATTTGTTCTTAACCGACTTGCCTGGTTTAAATCAAACTTAAAATAAATATAAATAATTGTGCATTGACATCAGGGTATGGGATATCTATTATGTGTTAGTTGATTATATTACACAACTATATGATATGTCCAACATAATGTCCTGACGCTCTCTCTGCGTCTCGCTCTCTGCGTCTCGCTCTCTGCGTCTCGCCCTCTGCGTCTCGCTCTCTGCTTCTCGCTCTCTGCGTCTCGCTCTCTGCGTCTCGCTCTCTGCGTCTCGCTCTCTGCGTCTCGCTCTCTGCGTCTCGCTCTCTGCGTCTCGCTCTCTGCGTCTCGCTCTCTGCTTCTCGCTCTCTGCTTCTCGCTCTCTTTCTCTGCGTCTCTCTCTGCGTCTCTCTCTCTCTCTGCGTCTCTCTCTCTGCGTCTCTCTCTCTCTGCGTCTCTCTCTCTCTGCGTGTCTCTCTCTCTGCGTCTCTCTCTCTCTCTCTCTCTGCGTCTCTCTCTCTCTCTCTCTGCGTCTCTCTCTCTCTCAGGCTGATGATGGGCTGCTACTTATATAACAGCCCGATTACATCACACTATTGATTTAAATAAACCTGAGGCTGTGCTCTCTTCCCAGGTTGATGACTAATGCATTTGAAGAGCTGCTGGCGTTCCAGCGGGCTCTGAAGGACCTTGTGGCGTCTGTAGATGCTACGTACGCCAAGCAGTACGAGGAGTTCTTCGTTGGTCTGGAGGGAAGTTTTGGAAACAAGCACGTCTCCCCCCGAACCCTCACCTCTCGTCTGCTGGGCAGCATGGTCTGTGTGGAGGGCATCGTCACCAAGTGTGAGTGTTTGGGGGGGGAAACTAGGTTGTGGATGTCTCTCATTCGCTAAAAAGTATAAACATTAGGGATGTGACAAACGGAGAGAGAGAGAAATGTTTTTCCATTTAAAAAAATCATAACATTTCACTAGAATATACAACAACGGTTTGGTTCTCACAGTGTCTCCCTTTCAGATAAAGGTTTCACCTCTACTACCAATACTGAACCTCAATTCCACCTCGCAAAGTTTGCATTTATAGTTAGGGATTTTTTTCTTAATTAAACAGTAAGGGTCCCAATTTAGTTGTAAACGTTCACACCCCTAGTTTACATCCAAGTTAGGAGGCTCCCCCGAGTGTCTGGAATCTCCAGCGTCTATGTGCCGCTGATAAATTGTGGCCACTACTGCAATAAAAAAACACGAAAACAAACCCCACAGATAACATCATTTTTGAGAACCAACAATCGGCCAAAATGAACCGTTCCCCGGTTGTCATGGCAACCCCGTTGATTTTCTGAGTCACTCGGGTAGCATAACAACAAGGCAGAATGTGTAGAATTGCTGCAAATTGCAGGCCGGGGGGGGGGGGTATATAGTCAACATACAAAGGCTAAGGGCTGTTCTGTTCTTAGTCACGATGCAACTTGGAGTGCCACAACCCTCCCCCCCACAGGTGCCTTATTGCTATTATAAACTGGTTACCAACGTAATATAAGCAGTTTAAAAAACAAAACATGTTTTGCCATACCTGTGGTATACGGTCTGATATACCACGGCTGTCAGCCAATCGGCATTCGGGGCTGGAACCACCCAGTTTATAATATATATTTCTGTTCATCTCTGTAGGTTCTCTGGTCCGTCCAAAAGTAGTGCGTAGTGTCCACTACTGTCCAGCCACCAAGAAGACTATGGAGCGCAAATATACTGACATGACCAGTCTGGACGCCTTCCCTTCCTCTGCTATCTACCCTACCAAGGTAAACACACACACACACACACACACAGGTTGAGGAGAACGACCTTCCCTTCCTCTGCTATCTACCCTACCAAGGTAAACACACACACACACAGGTTGAGGAGAACAACCTTCCCTTCCTCTGCTATCTACCCTACCAAGGTAAACACACACAGGTTGAGGAGAACAACCCCGTTGGTGACAGTTTGGTCTGTCCATCTACAAGGACCACCGAACCATCACACACACTCACCACCTCTCTCTTTTTCTCTCGCTCTCTCCTTCTCACCATCCCCCTCTCTCTACTCTTTCTCTCTCTCCCTCCCTCCCTCTTATTTTCTCTCTCTCTCTCTCTCTCTCTCTCCATCCCTCTCTCTAGGATGAGGAGAACAACCCATTGGAGACAGAGTTTGGTCTATCCGTCTACAAGGACCACCAGACTATAACAGTCCAGGAGATGCCAGAGAAGGCTCCTGCCGGCCAGCTTCCCCGCTCGGTGGACATCATACTGGACAATGATCTGGTGGACGTGGTCAAGCCAGGAGACAGAGTCCAGGTGATCGGAACCTACCGATGTCTGCCTGGCAAGATGGGGGGATACACCTCTGGGACCTTTAGGTGAGGACAGGCGCTCTGAACGTCCTTTAGGTGAGGACTGACGCTCTGAAACGTCCTTTAGGTGAGGACAGACGCTCTGAAACGTCCTTTAGGTGGGGACAGACACTCTGAAATGTCCTTTAGGTGAGGACAGACACTCTGAAACGTCCTTTAGGTGAGGACAGACGCTCTGAAACGTCCTTTAGGTGGGGACAGACACTCTGAAACGTCCTTTAGGTGAGGACTGAAGTACTGAACGTCCTTTAGGTGGGGACAGACACTCTGAAACGTCCTTTAGGTGAGAACAGACGCTCTGAAACGTCCTTTAGGTGGGGACAGACACTCTGAAACGTCCTTTAGGTGAGGACAGACGCTCTGAACGTCCTTTAGGTGAGGACAGACGCTCTGAAACGTCCTTTAGGTGAGGACTGAAGTACTGAACGTCCTTTAGGTGAGGACAGACGCTCTGAACGTCCTTTAGGTGAGGACAGACGCTCTGAACGTCCTTTAGGTGAGGACAGACGCTCTGAAACGTCCTTTAGGTGAGGACAGACGCTCAGAAACGTCCTTTAGGTGAGGACAGACGCTCAGAAACGTCCTTTAGGTGAGGACAGACGCTCTGAAACGTCCTTTAGGTGAGGACAGACGCTCTGAAACGTCCTTTAGGTGAGGACAGACGCTCTGAAACGTCCTTTAGGTGAGGACAGACGCTCTGAAACGTCCTTTAGGTCTTAAATACGAAACACCCTAAAAGTTGACAAAGTCCCGCCTAAAAAAAAGATACACTTTACACAAACACTATTACTTGACTTGCATTATTACGAGACGTTGTTAAGTGACGTTTCTGTCAGGAAGTGAGACGTTTCTGTCAGGAAGTGGGACGTTTCTGTCAGGAAGTGGGACGTTTCTGTCAGGAAGTGAGACGTTTCTGTCAGGAAGTGAGACGTTTCTGTCAGGAAGTGAGACGTTTCTGTCAGGAAGTGAGACGTTTCTGTCAGGAAGTGAGACGTTTCTGTCAGGAAGTGGGACGTTTCTGTCAGGAAGTGAGACGTTTCTTCCTCTGTTCTCCAGGACCATCATGATAGCCTGTCAGGTGAAACAGATGAGTAAAGAAGTGTCTCCCTACTTCTCAGCGGACGACGTCTCCAAGATCAAACTCTTCAGCAAGTCAAAGATGGTAAAGACCTGATACGTTTTCTCCCTCTAGCTGTCACCGTGGATACATCTCATTAAGTCTCTCTTTCCTTGATCTGACAAGATGGGATAGTCGCTCTGTTCGCGAACCCTTCTTTCTGAGGTCAAGGGGGATCGTCTTGCTCGAACTCATTCCCTCAAACGTACGTCTGTTCTTCCTGTCTCCTATCCAGGATGTGTTTGACCAGCTGTCCCGCTCCTTAGCCCCCAGTATCCACGGTCACGAATACATTAAGAAGGCCATCCTGTGTATGTTGCTGGGAGGAGTGGAGAAGGTTCTGGAGAATGGGTCACGTATCAGAGGAGACATCAATGTACTGCTCATAGGTACTGAGACGACATCGTCCCCTCTCTCTCTCTCTCTGTCACCTACTGTACGTCCCTGTCTGTTAAGGGTATGAAACGGTGGGGCGTGACTTTATGTCCAACGTTAATATTTGGGAATTATCTTGTCATGACAGACTGTTATATGAACATGCATTTTCAGAGCCTCAGTCAATTTGTTTTTTTGTGCTTAGCTTTTGAACCATTTGGTTCTGGGTTACGAGGTTAGTTTGGGAATAATTGCATTTGTTAGTCTGTGTTAACATTGTTACAGTGTAGAACTGTATCTATCGCATGTAACTAGGCAAGTCGGTTTTAAAAACAAATTCATATTTACAATGACGGCCTACCCCGGCCAAACCCGGACGACGGCTGGACCAATGACCCGTCTCTCTCTCTCTCTCTCCCTCCACTAGGTGACCCGTCTCTCTCTCTCTCTCCCTCCACTAGGTGACCCGTCTCTCTCTCTCTCCACTAGGTGACCCGTCTCTCTCTCTCTCTCTCCCTCCACTAGGTGAACCGTCTCTCTCTCCCTCCAAAAGGTGACCCGTCTCTCTCTCCCTCCACTAGGTGACCCGTCTCTCTCTCCCTCCACTAGGTGACCCGTCTCTCTCTCCCTCCACTAGGTGACCCGTCTCTCTCTCCCTCCACTAGGTGACCCGTCTCTCTCTCCCTCCACTAGGTGACCCGTCTCTCTCTCCCTCCACTAGGTGACCCGTCTCTCTCTCTCTCCCTCCACTAGGTGACCCGTCTCTCTCTCTCTCTCTCCCTCCACTAGGTGACCCGTCTCTCTCTCTCTCTCTCCCTCCACTAGGTGACCCGTCTCTCTCTCTCTCTCTCCCTCCACTAGGTGACCCGTCTCTCTCTCTCTCCACTAGGTGACCCGTCTCTCTCTCTCCCTCCACTAGGTGAACCGTCTCTCTCTCTCTCCCTCCAAAAGGTGACCCGTCTCTCTCTCCCTCCACTAGGTGACCCGTCTCTCTCTCCCTCCACTAGGTGACCCGTCTCTCTCTCCCTCCACTAGGTGACCCGTCTCTCTCTCTCTCCCTCCACTAGGTGACCCGTCTCTCTCTCTCTCCCTCCACTAGGTGACCCGTCTCTCTCCCTCCACTAGGTGACTCGTCTCTCTCTCCCTCCACTAGGTGACCCGTCTCTCTCTCCCTCCACTAGGTGACCCGTCTCTCTCTCCCTCCACTAGGTGACCCTTCTCTCTCTCCCTCCACTAGGTGACCTGTCTCTCTCTCCCTCCACTAGGTGACCCGTCTCTCTCTCCCTCCACTAGGTGACCCGTCTCTCTCTCCCTCCACTAGGTGACCCGTCTCTCTCTCTCTCCCTCCACTAGGTGACCCGTCTCTCTCTCTCTCCCTCCACTAGGTGACCCGTCTCTCTCTCTCTCTCTCCCTCCACTAGGTGACCCGTCTCTCTCTCTCTCTCTCCCTCCACTAGGTGACCCGTCTCTCTCTCTCTCTCTCTCCACTAGGTGACCCGTCTCTCTCTCTCCCTCCACTAGGTGAACCGTCTCTCTCTCTCTCCCTCCAAAAGGTGACCCGTCTCTCTCTCCCTCCACTAGGTGACCCGTCTCTCTCTCCCTCCACTAGGTGACCCGTCTCTCTCTCCCTCCACTAGGTGACCCGTCTCTCTCTCTCTCCCTCCACTAGGTGACCCGTCTCTCTCTCTCTCCCTCCACTAGGTGACCCGTCTCTCTCCCTCCACTAGGTGACCCGTCTCTCTCTCCCTCCACTAGGTGACCCGTCTCTCTCTCCCTCCACTAGGTGACCCGTCTCTCTCTCCCTCCACTAGGTGACCCTTCTCTCTCTCCCTCCACTAGGTGACCCGTCTCTCTCTCCCTCCACTAGGTGACCCGTCTCTCTCCCTCCACTAGGTGACCCGTCTCTCTCTCCCTCCACTAGGTGACCCGTCTCTCTCTCCCTCCACTAGGTGACCCGTCTCTCTCTCCCTCCACTAGGTGACCCGTCTCTCTCTCCCTCCACTAGGTGACCCGTCTCTCTCTCCCTCCACTAGGTGACCCGTCTCTCTCTCCCTCCACTAGGTGACCAGTCTCTCTCTCCCTCCACTAGGTGACCCGTCTCTCTCTCCCTCCACTAGGTGACCCGTCTCTCTCTCTCTCTCCCTCCAAAAGGTGACCCGTCTCTCTCTCTCTCTCCCTCCAAAAGGTGACCCGTCTCTCTCTCTCCCTCCAAAAGGTGACCCGTCTCTCTCTCTCTCCCTCCACTAGGTGACTTGTCTCTCTCTCTCCCTCCACTAGGTGACCCGTCTCTCTCTCTCTCTCCCCCCAAAAGGTGACCCGTCTCTCTCTCCCTCCAAAAGGTGACCCGTCTCTCTCTCTCTCCCTCCAAAAGGTGACCCGTCTCTCTCTCCCTCCACTAGGTGACCCGTCGGTGGCTAAGTCCCAGCTGCTCCGTTACGTCCTGCACACAGCACCCCGAGCCATCCCAACCACCGGCCGGGGGTCATCTGGGGTCGGCCTGACCGCTGCTGTTACCACTGACCAGGAGACTGGTATAGACACACACGCGCACACACACACACACTTAAAAGTTTTACTGAATGAGAAAAATCATAGCGGACACAATGGTGTCATGAATGATTGTAAAACAATTAAGTCAATTAACTAAATCATATGGACAATGAAATAACAAATTAATTGGCTGTGCACTAAATAACTGAACGACCCAAAATGACTCACTGAACCCCCCCTCTCCTCCCCAACTCTTTCCCTCTCCATCTCTCCCTCTCTCCCCATCTCCCCTTCTCTCTCTCTTTCCCCATCTCTCTCTCCCCATCTCTCTCCCCATCTCTCTCCCCATCTCTCTCTCTCCATCTCTCTCTCTCCATCTCTCACCCTCTCTCTCCATCTCTCTTTCTCTCCCCATATCTTTCTCTCTCCCCATATCTTTCTCTCTCCCCATCTCTTTCTCTCTCCCCATCTCTTTCTCTCCCCATCTCTTTCTCTTTCCCCATCTCTTTCTCTCTCTCCATCTCTCTCTCCCCATCTCTTTCTCTCTCTCCATCTCTATCTCTCTTTCTCTCCCCTACTCTGCTCCTCCTCATCAGGTGAGCGTCGTCTGGAAGCGGGGGCGATGGTTCTGGGGGACAGGGGTGTGGTCTGTATCGATGAGTTTGACAAGATGTCCGACATGGACCGTACAGCCATCCACGAGGTGATGGAGCAGGGTCGTGTCACCATCGCCAAGGCCGGTATCCATGCCAGGCTCAACGCCCGCTGCTCCGTGCTGGCAGCTGCCAACCCCGTCTACGGGAGGGTGAGTTTATAGTCCTGACCTTTGACACGGAATGTCTTCCCTTTCTATTGTGTCTGAACACTTTGATATAAAACATGTATAAAATTAACAGTAAAATGAACCTATCCTTCTTTTAACCCTTTCTCTCTCTGTCTCTCTAGAAGTTATCTAACCCTTTCTCTCACTCCTCTCTCTAGAAGTTAGCTAACCCTTTCACTCACTCCTCTCTCTAGAAGTTATCTAACCCTTTCTCTCACTCCTCTCTCTAGAAGTTAGCTAACCCTTTCACTCACTCCTCTCTCTAGAAGTTATCTAACCCTTTCTCTCACTCCTCTCTCTAGAAGTTAGCTAACCCTTTCTCTCACTCCTCTCTCTAGAAGTTAGCTAACCCTTTCTCTCACTCCTCTCTCTAGAAGTTATCTAACCCTTTCTCTCACTCCTCTCTCTAGAAGTTAGCTAACCCTTTCACTCATTCCTCTCTCTAGAAGTTAGTTAACCCTTTCTCTCACTCCTCTCTCTAGAAGTTAGCTAACCCTTTCTCTCTCTCTCTCTCTCCCAGTACGATCAGTATAAGACTCCTATGGAGAACATTGGTCTGCAGGACTCTCTGCTGTCTCGGTTTGACCTGCTCTTCATCATGTTGGACCACATGGATGCAGAGCAGGACAGAGAGATCTCAGACCACGTCCTCAGGATGCATCGATACAGAGACCCCCGCGAACAGGACGGGACAGGTAACATTCTCATACACCACTAGGTGGCAGGATAGGTTTCTCTCTGGTTAAAAACAGACAGTAATCACCAGCCCTGGTCCTTCAGAGCTACTGGTTCTGCAGGCCTGAGTCAACCTGATTCATCAACCACTTATCAAGGCTTTTATTATCGAAATCAGATGTTTTAGTGCTTGGCTTTATCAAAGGTCTGCATACCAGGTGGGGAGGATAGGGGCCCAGGTGGGGGGATAGGGGCCCAGGTGGGGGGATAGGGGCCCAGGTGGGGGGGATAGGGGCCCAGGTGGGGGGGGATAGGGGCCCAGGTGGGGGGGGATAGGGGCCCAGGTGGGGGGGGATAGGGGCCCAGGTGGGGGGGGATAGGGGCCCAGGTGGGGGGGGGATAGGGGCCCAGGTGGGGGGGGATAGGGTCCCAGGTGGGGGGGGATAGGAGCCCAGGTGGGGGGGGATAGGGGCCCGGGTGGGGGGGATAGGGGCCCGGGTGGGGGGGATAGGGGCCCGGGTGGGGGGGAATAGTGGCCCGGGTGGGTGGATAGGGGCCCAGCTGGGGGGGGATAAGGGCCCAGCTGGGGGGGGGGGGTAGGGGCCCAGGTGGGGGTATATTTACGTTGTTTTTTTTTTGTTTGTTTGTTCAGAAGATACATGTTTTAGTTGTTCTTTGGTCTTGATATATTTGAACACTGCTTAAACCCTCATGGTGGGTCGCTGCTCAGCTTTTAATTACATTTTTAACCTCCCCTGTTATTGATAATGGTGAGAGGTTAGCATGTCTTGGTGGTATGATATAACATGCTAACCTCCCCTGTTATTGATAATGGTGAGAGGTTAGCATGTCTTGGGGGTATGATATAAAATGCTAACCTCCCCTGTTATTGTAATGGTGAGAGGTTAGCATGTCTTGGTGGTATGATATAACATGCTAACCTCCCCTGTTATTGATAATGGTGAGAGGTTAGCATGTCTTGGTGGTATGATATAACATGCTAACCTCCCCTGTTATTGATAATGGTGAGAGGTTAGCATGTCTTGGTGGTATGATATAACATGCTAACCTCCCCTGTTATTGATAATGGTGAGAAGTTAGCATGTCTTGGGGGTATGATATAACATGCTAACCTCCCCTGTTATTGATAATGGTGAGAGGTTAGCATGTCTTGGTGGTATGATATAACATGCTAACCTCCCCTGTTATTGGTAATGGTGAGAAGTTAGCATGTCTTGGGGGTATGATATAACATGCTAACCTCCCCTGTTATTGATAATGGTGAGAGGTTAGCATGTATTGGGGGTATGATATAACATGCTAACCTCCCCTGTTATTGATAATGGTGAGAGGTTAGCATGTATTGGGGGTATGATATAACATGCTAACCTCCCCTGTTATTGTAATGGTGAGAGGTTAGCATGTCTTGGGGGTATGATATAACATGCTAACCTCCCCTGTTATTGTAATGGTGAGAGGTTAGCATGTCTTGGGGGTATGATATAACATGCTAACCTCCCCAGTTATTGATAATGGTGAGAGGTTAGCATGTCTTGGTGGTATGATATAACATGCTAACCTCCCCTGTTATTGATAATGGTGAGAGGTTAGCATGTCTTGGTGGTATGATATAACATGCTAACCTCCCCTGTTATTGATAATGGTGAGAGGTTAGCATGTCTTGGTGGTATGATATAACATGCTAACCTCCCCTGTTATTGATAATGGTGAGAGGTTAGCATGTCTTGGTGGTATGATATAACATGCTAACCTCCCCTGTTATTGATAATGGTGAGAGGTTAGCATGTCTTGGTGGTATGATATAACATGCTAACCTCCCCTGTTATTGATAATGGTGAGAGGTTAGCATGTCTTGGTGGTATGATATAACATGCTAACCTCCCCTGTTATTGATAATGGTGAGAGGTTAGCATGTCTTGGTGGTATGATATAACATGCTAACCTCCCCTGTTATTGATAATGGTGAGAGGTTAGCATGTCTTGGTGGTATGATATAACATGCTAACCTCCCCTGTTATTGATAATGGTGAGAGGTTAGCATGTCTTGGTGGTATGATATAACATGCTAACCTCCCCTGTTATTGATAATGGTGAGAGGTTAGCATGTCTTGGTGGTATGATATAACATGCTAACCTCCCCTGTTATTGATAATGGTGAGAGGTTAGCATGTCTTGGTGGTATGATATAACATGCTAACCTCCCCTGTTATTGATAATGGTGAGAAGTTAGCATGTCTTGGGGGTATGATATAACATGCTAACCTCCCCTGTTATTGATAATGGTGAGAGGTTAGCATGTCTTGGTGGTATGATAT
This sequence comes from Oncorhynchus mykiss, assembly GCF_013265735.2. Lineage (NCBI taxonomy): Eukaryota > Metazoa > Chordata > Actinopteri > Salmoniformes > Salmonidae > Oncorhynchus > Oncorhynchus mykiss. The sequence goes on from NC_048572.1 coordinate 5,608,609, forward strand.
AACATGCTAACCTCCCCTGTTATTGATAATGGTGAGAAGTTAGCATGTCTTGGGGGTATGATATAACATGCTAACCTCCCCTGTTATTGATAATGGTGAGAGGTTAGCATGTCTTGGTGGTATGATATAACATGCTAACCTCCCCTGTTATTGGTAATGGTGAGAAGTTAGCATGTCTTGGGGGTATGATATAACATGCTAACCTCCCCTGTTATTGATAATGGTGAGAGGTTAGCATGTATTGGGGGTATGATATAAAATGCTAACCTCCCCTGTTATTGATAATGGTGAGAGGTTAGCATGTCTTGGAGGTATGATATAACATGCTAACCTCCCCTGTTATTGATAATGGTGAGAAGTTAGCATGTCTTGGGGGTATGATATAACATGCTAACCTCCCCTGTTATTGATAATGGTGAGAGGTTAGCATGTCTTGGTGGTATGATATAACATGCTAACCTCCCCTGTTATTGGTAATGGTGAGAAGTTAGCATGTCTTGGGGGTATGATATAACATGCTAACCTCCCCTGTTATTGATAATGGTGAGAGGTTAGCATGTATTGGGGGTATGATATAAAATGCTAACCTCCCCTGTTATTGATAATGGTGAGAGGTTAGCATGTCTTGGAGGTATGATATAAAATGCTAACCTCCCCTGTTATTGCAATGGTGAGAGGTTAGCATGTCTTGGGGGTATGATATAACATGCTAACCTCCCCTGTTATTGGTAATGGTGAGAAGTTAGCATGTCTTGGGGGTATGATATAACATGCTAACCTCCCCTGTTATTGATAATGGTGAGAGGTTAGCATGTATTGGGGGTATGATATAAAATGCTAACCTCCCCTGTTATTGATAATGGTGAGAGGTTAGCATGTCTTGGAGGTATGATATAAAATGCTAACGAGGTTAGCATGTCTTGGGGGTATGATATAACATGCTAACCTCCCTGTTATTGTAATGGTGAGAGGTTAGCATGTCTTGGGGGTATGATATAAAATGCTAACCTCCCCTGTTATTGTAATGGTGAGAGGTTAGCATGTCTTGGTGGTATGATATAACATGCTAACCTCCCCTGTTATTGTAATGGTGAGAGGTTAGCATGTCTTGGGGGTATGATATAACATGCTAACCTCCCCTGTTATTGTAATGGTGAGAGTTTAGCATGTCTTGGTGGTATGATATAACATGCTAACCTCCCCTGTTATTGTAATGGTGAGAGTTTAGCATGTCTTGGGGGTATGATATAACATGCTAACCTCCCCTGTTATTGTAATGGTGAGAGTTTAGCATGTCTTGGGGGTATGATATAACATGCTAACCTCCCCTGTTATTGTAATGGTGAGAGGTTAGCATGTCTTGGGGGTATGATATAAAATGCTAACCTCCCCTGTTATTGTAATGGTGAGAGGTTAGCATGTCTTGGGGGTATGATATAACATGCTAACCTCCCCTGTTATTGTAATGGTGAGAGGTTAGCATGTCTTGGGGGTATGATATAAAATGCTAACCTCTGTTAGGGTAATGGTGAGAGGTTAGCATGTCTTGGGGGTATGATATAACATGCTAACCTCCCCTGTTATTGTAATGGTGAGAGGTTAGCATGTCTTGGGGGTATGATATAAAATGCTAACCTCTGTTAGGGTAATGGTGAGAGGTTAGCATGTCTTGGAGGTATGATATTTGTGCGTTTTAATTTTCTCACTCATCATTATTCACAATTCATTCAGTAACTATCTGTAATCAATTTTGGTACAAAGTGCTGGAGTACAGGACCTAAACAACCAAAAATGTGTCACTGTAGCCTACGGGTACTTACGCTGTGTGTGTGTGTGTTGCAGCGATGGCCTTCGGTGGGTCAGTTGACATCCTGGCCACTGAGGATCCTGACTCGTTTCAGGAAGAGCAGGAGGAACTGCAGGTCTACGAGAAACACAACAACCTGCTACACGGCACCAAGAGACGCAGGTATGGAGATATATATATATATATATATATATATACACACACACACACACACACACACACACACACACACACACACACACAGGAAACACAATAACCTCCTGCACGGCACCAAGAGACGCAGGTATGGAGATAAATATATATATATACATACACACACACACACACACACACACACACAGGAAACACACACACAGGAAACACAATAACCTCCTGCACGGCACCAAGAGACGCAGGTATGGAGATATATATACATATACATACACACACACACACACACACACACACACACACACACACACACACACACACACACAGGAAACACACACACAGGAAACACAATAACCTCCTGCACGGCACCAAGAGACGCAGGTATGGAGATATATATATATATATATACACACACACACACACACACACACACACACACACACACACACACACACACACACACACACAGGAAACACACACACAGGAAACACAATAACCTCCTGCACGGCACCAAGAGACGCAGGTATGGAGATAAATATATATATACATACACACACACACACACACAGGAAACACAATAACCTGCTACACGGCACCAAGAGACGCGGGTATGGAGATACACACACACACACACACACACACACACACACAGGAAACACAATAACCTCCTGCACGGCACCAAGAGACGCGGGTATGGAGATACACACACACACACACACACACACACACACACACAGGAAACACAATAACCTCCTGCACAGCACCAAGAGAGGTAAGGAGTCTCATCACAGCACGTTGGACTTCTTCTTTGCTGGTTTTTCTGTACCCGTTTCCATGGTAACAGATTCTGCTGTTGTTTAGAGATAAGATCGTGAGTAAGGAGTTCATGAGGAAGTACATCCACATCGCCAAGGTGTTGACCCCTACGTTGACCCAGGAAGCAGCCAATCACATTGCGGAAGAGTACTCCAGGCTGAGAAGCCAGGAACAGCTGGGAGCCGATATTTCCAGAGTGAGCCCTTTAGACACCACTAGGCTGCGTTTACACAGGCAGCCCAATTCAGATCTTTAGCCCAATTATTCGCCCAAAATCTGATCTGATTGGTCAAAAGGCCAATTATTGTCAAAAGATCGGACTGACTCTGTCTGTGTAAATACATGTTCTTAGTCGTACATCCACACACACCTTGACCCCTGCCCTCCTCTCTCCCTGTCTAACCCCTCCTCTCTCCCTGTCTAACCCCTCCTCTCTCCCTGTCTAACCCCTCCTCTCTCCCTGTCTTGACCCCTCCTCTCTCTGTCTGACCCCTCCTCTCTCTCTGTCTGACCCCTCCTCTCTCCCTGTCTGACCCCTCCTCTCTCCCTGTCTGACCCCTCCTCTCTCCCTGTCTGACCCCTCCTCTCTCCCTGTCTGACCCCTCCTCTCTCCCTGTCTGACCCCTCCTCTCTCCCTGTCTGACCCCTCCTCTTTCCCTGTCTGACCCCTCCTCTCTCCCTGTCTGACCCCTCCTCTCTCCCTGTCTGACCCCTCCTCTCTCCCTGTCTGACCCCCTCCTCTCTCCCTGTCTGACACCTCCTCTCTCCCTGTCTGACCCTCTCCCTCCAGACGTCCCCAGTAACTGCCCGTACTCTGGAGACCCTGATCCGTCTGTCTTCGGCCCACGCTAAAGCCCGCATGAGTAAGGCTGTGGAGCTGGAGGACTCGGAGGTCGCTGTGGAGCTGGTCCAGTTCGCTTACTTCAAAAAGGTCAGTGGACTCAACATGCCGAGTTGACAGATTGTTGCATTTGTCACAGCTTTTCAGGGAACACGCATCTTCATCTGAATAAACTCTGGTGAAGTCTGTCTGGTGTCTTTCTGTATAAGTTCAACCAATCTCTGTCCCGTTGTTCTAAAAGGTTCCAAATCCATGGTTCTGTAGGTTCCGTCCCATGGTTCTGTAGGTTCCGTCCCATTGTTCTAAAAGGTTCCAAATCCATGGTTCTGTAGGTTCCGTCCCATTGTTCTAAAAGGTTCCAAATCCATGGTTCTGTAGGTTCCGTCCCGTTGTTCTAAAAGGTTCCAAATCCATGGTTCTGTAGGTTGCGTCCCAAGGTTTTAAAAGGTTCCGTCCCGTTGTTCCGTAGGTTCTGGAGAAGGAGAAGAAGAGGGGGAGGAAGGAGCAGGAGTCTGACTCAGAGGAGGAAGAGACGACACAGCGTACCCCTCGCTCAGAGAAGAAGAGGTGCGGCTTAAGACACCACCCACAAGTGGCCTGCTCAGACCCCCATAATCACACCTCCTCTAGTGTCCTGCTCAGACCCCCATAATCACACCTCCTCTAGTGTCCTTCTCAGACCCCCATAATCACACCCCCACTAGTGTCCTTCTCAGACCCCCATAATCAGACCCCCACTAGTGTCCTCCTCAGACCCCCATAATCACACCCCCACTAGTGTTCTTCTCAGACCCCCATAATCACACCTCCTCTAGTGTCCTCCTCAGACCCCCATAATCACACCCCCACTAGTGTCCTTCTCAGACCCCCATAATCACACCACTTTTAGTGTCCACCTGAGACCCCCATAATCACACCCCCACTAGTGTCCTTCTCAGAGCCCCACTAGTGTCCTCCTCAGACCCCCATAATAACACCCCCACTAGTGTCCTGCTCAGACACCCATAATCACACCCCCACTAGTGTCCTTCTCAGACCCCCATAATTACACCCCCACTAGTGTCCTCCTCAGACCCCAATAATCACACCCCCACTAGTGTCCTTCTCAGTCCCCCACTAGTGTCCTGCTCAGACCCCCATAATCACACCTCCTCTAGTGTCCTTCTCAGACCCCTATAATCACACCTCCTCTAGTGTCCTTCTCAGACCCCCATAATCACACCTCCTCTAGTGTCCTCCTCAGACCCCCATAATCACACCTCCACTAGTGTCCTCCTCAGAACCCCATAATCCCCCACTAGTGTCCTTCTCAGACCCCCATAATCACACCCCCACTAGTGTCCTGCTCAGACCCCCATAATCACACCCCCACTAGTGTCCTGCTCAGACCCCCATAATCACACCTATAGTGTTCTGCTCAGACCCCCATAATCACACCTCCTCTAGTGTCCTTCTCAGACCCCCATAATCACACCTCCTCTAGTGTCCTCCTCAGACCCCCATAATCACACCTCTAGTGTCCTGCTCAGACCCCCATAATCACACCTCCTCTAATGTCCTTCTCAGACCCCCATAATCACACCTCCTCTAGTGTCCTGCTCAGACCCCCATAATCACACCTCCTCTAGTGTCCTTCTCAGACCCCCATAATCACACCCCCACTAGTGTCCTTCTCAGACCCCCATAATCACACCTCCTCTAGTGTCCTCCTCAGACCCCCATAATCACACCCCCACTAGTGTCCTTCTCAGACCCCCACTAGTGTCCTCCTCAGACCCCAATAATGACACCCCCACTAGTGTCCTCCTCAGACCCCCATAATCACACCCCCACTAGTGTCCTGCTCAGACCCCCATAATCACACCCCCACTAGTGTCCTCCTCAGACCCCCATAATCACACCTCCTCTAGTGTCCTCCTCAGACCCCCATAATCACACCCCCACTAGTGTCCTTCTCAGACCCCCATAATCACACCACCTCTAGTGTCCACCTCAGACCCCCATAATCACACCCCCACTAGTGTCCTTCTCAGTCCCCCACTAGTGTCCTGCTCAGACCCCCATAATCACACCTCCTCTAGTGTCCTTCTCAGACCCCTATAATCACACCTCCTCTAGTGTCCTTCTCAGACCCCCATAATCACACCTCTAGTGTCCTCCTCAGACCCCCATAATCACACCTCCACTAGTGTCCTCCTCAGAACCCCATAATCCCCCACTAGTGTCCTTCTCAGACCCCCATAATCACACCCCCACTAGTGTCCTGCTCAGACCCCCATAATCACACCCCCACTAGTGTCCTGCTCAGACCCCCATAATCACACCTCCTCTAGTGTCCTGCTTAGACCCCCATAATCACACCTCCTCTAGTGTCCTTCTCAGACCCCCATAATCACACCTCTAGTGTCCTGCTCAGACCCCCATAATCACACCTCTAGTGTCCTTCTCAGACCCCCATAATCACACCTCCTCTAGTGTCCTCCTCAGACCCCCATAATCACACCTCTAGTGTCCTGCTCAGACCCCCATAATCACACCTCCTCTAGTGTCCTTCTCAGACCCCCATAATCACACCTCCTCTAGTGTCCTGCTCAGACCCCCATAATCACACCTCCTCTAGTGTCCTCACACCCCCACTAGTGTCCTTCTCAGACCCCCATAATCACACCCCCACTAGTGTCCTTCTCAGACCCCCACTAGTGTCCTCCTCAGACCCCCATAATCACACCCCCACTAGTGTCCTCCTCAGACCCCCATAATCACACCCCCACTAGTGTCCTGCTCAGACCCCCATAATCACACCCCCACTAGTGTCCTTCTCAGACCCCCATAATCACACCTCCTCTAGTGTCCTCCTCAGACCCCCATAATCACACCCCCACTAGTGTCCTTCTCAGACCCCCATAATCACACCACCTCTAGTGTCCACCTCAGACCCCCATAATCACACCCCCACTAGTGTCCTTCTCAGAGCCCCACTAGTGTCCTCCTCAGACCCCCATAATAACACCCCCACTAGTGTCCTGGTCAGACCCCCATAATCACACCCCCACTAGTGTCCTTCTCAGACCCCCATAATCACACCCCCACTAGTGTCCTCCTCAGACCCCAATAATCACACCCCCACTAGTGTCCTCCTCAGACCCCCATAATCACACCCCCACTAGTGTCCTTCTCAGTCCCCCACTAGTGTCCTGCTCAGACCCCCATAATCACACCTCCTCTAGTGTCCTTCTCAGACCCCCATAATCACACCTCCTCTAGTGTCCTCCTCAGACCCCCATAATCACACCTCCTCTAGTGTCCTCAGAACCCCATAATCACACCTCCTCTAGTGTCCTTCTCAGACCCCCATAATCACACCCCCACTAGTGTCCTCCTCAGACCCCATAATCACACCCCCACTAGTGTCCTTCTCAGACTCCCACTAGTGTCCTCCTCAGACCCCATAATCACACCTCCTCTAGTGTCCTGCCCAGACCCCATAATTACACCCCCACTAGTGTCCTTCTCAGACCCCCATAATCACACCTCCTCTAGTTTCCTCCTCAGACCCCCATAATCACACCCCCACTAGTGTCCTTCTCAGACCCCCATAATCACACCCCCACTAGTGTCCTGCTCAGACCCCCATAATCACACCCCACTCTAGTGTCCTGCTCAGACCCCCATAATCACACCCCCACTAGTGTCCTGCTCAGACCCCCATAATCACACCCCCACTAGTGTCCTCCTCAGACCCCCATAATCACACCCCCACTAGTGTCCTCCTCAGACCCCCATAATCACACCTCCTCTAGTGTCCTGCTCAGACCCCCATAAATACACCCCCACTAGAGTCCTTCTCCGACCCCCACTAGTGTCCTCCTCAGACCCCATAATCACACCTCCTCTAGTGTCCTCCTCAGACCCCCATAATCACATAATGAAGGTTGAAACACAGGAGAGTAGATTTGTTTACGCGTTGTCTAACCGGTGTTCTCTGTTTGTAGGAGTCGCCGTGGTTCCCAGAGCAGCGAGGCCTACGACCCGTATGACTTTGCCGGAGAGAAGGACATCCCTGAGAGTAAGAGATACACATTTACCACCTTAATCTCACCTCATAGATTTTTTTATTTAACTCGGCAAGTCAGTTAACCTCTAGCGTCGAGCAATCCCGTATCCGGGAGCGTAATCATAGCCTCAAGCTCATTAGCATAACGCAACGTTAACTATTCATGAAAATCGCAAATGAAATTAAATAAATATATTAGCCTTAGCCTTTTGTTAACAACACTGTCATCTCAGATGTTCAAAATAATGATTTTCAACCATAGCTACACAAGCGTTTGTGTAAGAGTATTGATAGCCTAGCGTAGCATTTAGCGTAGCATTCAGCAGGCAACATTTTCACAAAAACCAGAAAAGCATTCAAATAAAATAATTTACCTTTGAAGAACTTCGGATGTTTTCAATGACGAGACTCTCAGTTAGATAGCAAATGTTCATTTTTTCCAAAAAGATTATTTGTGTAGGAGAAATAGCTCCGTTTTGTTCACGTTTGGCTAAGAAAAAAAAAACGAAAATGCAGTCCCTACAACGCCTAACTTTTTCCCAAATTAACTCCATAATATAGACAGAAACATGGCAAACGTTGTTTAGAATCAATCCTCAAGGTGTTTTTCACATATCTATTCGATGAAAAATCATTCCTGGCAGTCGGTTTCTCATCAAAGGCAAACGGAAAAATACTGCAGCTGGAGATTACTCAATAATTGCGACGGAGGACACCAACCTGGTAGATGTAGTCTCTTATGGTCGATCTTCCAATGATATGCCTACAAATACGTCACAATGCTGCAGACACCTTGGGGAAAACGTGGAAAACGTAAGCTGACTGCTAGTTCCTCCACAGCCATATAAGGAGTCATTGCCATGAGGCGGTTTCAAAAAATGCGGCACTTCCTGATTGGATTTTTTTATCTGGGTTTCGCCTGTAACATCAGTTTTCTGTGGCACTCACAGACAATATCTTTGCAGTTTTGGAAACGTCAGAGTGTTTTCTTTCCAAATCTGTAAATTATATGCATAGTCGAGCATCTTTTCGTGACAAAATATCTTATTTAAAACGGGAACGTTTTTCATCCAAAAATTAAAAGAGCGCCCCCTATATCGAAGAAGTTAAGAACAAATTCTCATTTACAATGACGGCCTACAGGGGAACAGTGGGTTAACGGCCTTGTTCAGCTCGGGGATTCGATCCAGCAACCTTTCGGTTACTGGCCCAACACTCTAACCACTAGGCTACCTGCTGGTTACTGGCCCAACACTCTAACCACTAGGCTACCTGCTAGTTACTGGCCCAACACTCTAACCACTAGGCTACCTGCTGGTTACTGGCCCAACACTCTAACCACTAGGCTACCTACTGGTTACTGGCCCAACACTCTAACCACTAGGCTACCTGCTGGTTACTAGTACAACGCTCTAACCACTAGGCTACCTGCTGGTTACTGGCCCAACACTCTAACCACTAGGCTACCTGCTGGTTACTAGTCCAACACTCTAACCACTAGGCTACCTGCTGGTTACTGACCCAACACTCTAACCACTAGGCTACCTGCTGGTTACTAGTTCAACACTCTAACCACTAGGCTACCTGCTGGTTACTAGTCCAACACTCTAACCACTAGGCTACCTGCTAGTTACTGGCCCAACACTCTAACCACTAGGCTACCTGCTGGTTACTAGTACAACGCTCTAACCACTAGGCTACCTGCTGGTTACTGGCCCAACACTCTAACCACTAGGCTACCTGCTGGTTACTGGCCCAACACTCTAACCACTAGGCTACCTGCTGGTTACTAGTTCAACACTCTAACCACTAGGCTACCTGCTGGTTACTGGCCCAACACTCTAACCACTAGGCTACCTGCTGGTTACTGGCCCAACACTCTAACCACTAGGCTACCTGCTGGTTACTGGCCCAACACTCTAACCACTAGGCTACCTGCTGGTTACTAGTTCAACACTCTAACCACTAGGCTACCTGCTAGTTACTGGCCCAACACTCTAACCACTAGGCTACCTGCTGGTTACTGGCCCAACACTCTAACCACTAGGCTACCTGCTGGTTACTAGTTCAACACTCTAACCACTAGGCTACCTGCTGGTTACCAGTCCAACGCTCTAACCACTAGGCTACCTGCTGGTTACTGGCCCAACACTCTAACCACTAGGCTACCTGCTGGTTACTGGCCCAACACTCTAACCACTAGGCTACCTGCTGGTTACTGGCCCAACACTCTAACCACTAGGCTACCTGCCGTCCCTGAGGGAAAGAACTACATTGTTGGTTTAAGGGTTTTGTAAATAAGCCTATGACAGTAAGGTCTACAACACCTGTTGTATTCAGCACGTGTGACTAATAAAGTTAGATTTGATGCGAGTTGAATAGTAAGGCTATGAGAGAGGTTATAGACCTACAGACTTGTGTCCACATTTCAGTTTCCGTTTAACCCATCTGCACAGTACAGTTCCCTTGACGTGCTGTAGACCTATATTTGAAGCCCCGTCTTCTTGTGACTGTGGAATTTGTGTAACGCCTCACCATCATCTCACATAACATATGACTGATATCAACCCCCCCTTTTTCCCACGTCACCTAATCTTTCCCCCAAACATGATTTGTCCTCCTTCGCCCGCCTTCATCTCTCCATTTTTTACAGCTTTTCTCTTATTGAACATAGTCCTTTTTGCCTCCGTGGATTGACATGAACTGGTGTCGAGGCTATTCGGGGCCCGACCCACTAACGCCAGATGGCCTCAAAATAATGAACGAAAAAAACACCTCAGTCTAGCCGATAGATATAAATTGCACAAGAATGAAACTCTTTTTTCTCTTTATTCAACCCGCCAGCCGTCCACCCGCCCTTCATCCAAATAATATGTAATGACCCTAAAACCCCTCCGCCCCGGGGGGGGGGGGGGGCGTGGGTTTACGAGTCAACCCATGCATCACTGTCAAGGCATATAAACACAATACGATAGTCACACACGGAGAAACGACATGTGGCGGACCAAGATACCACAGCAGATTAATTCAAACAATACTGGAGCTTCTCATCTACACTTTATTGTCTTGCATACTTTATTAAATTTAATGTGTGGATATTTTAAAACCCTTGAATTATCAATTTGGCTAACAGATCAAAAATGCAGTCTGCTGGTATTAAGGTAATTACGGTAATTCTTGCAGGGACATATGGTTGTGGGAGAGCTGTTGTCTTTACACTGTACCACTCAGAGGGGGGGGGGGGGCAGAATTCTCTTAAAAGACAGATTTGAATCCAGATCCAGCTCTAGTTTATGTTTTCAACGGCTAATAGAGTGTAACACTACACTGAGTGAGGAAATGGAGGTTTCTGCATTATGATGCATTAACATGACGCTACAACATTCTATAGCAGCCATGTTAGAACCCCATTAACATGACACTACAACATTCTATAACAGCCATGTCAGAACCCCATTAACATGACACTACAACATTCTATAGCAGCCATGTTAGAACCACATTAACATGACACTACAACATTCTATAACAGCCATGTAGTGTCATGTTAATGGGGTTCTGACAACATTCTATAGCAGCCATGTTAGAACCCCATTAACATGACGCTACAACATTCTATAACAGCCATGTCAGAACCCCATTAACATGACACTACAACATTCTATAACAGCCATGTCAGAACACCATTAACATGACACTACAACATTCTATAACAGCCATGTCAGAACCCCATTAACATGACGCTACAACATTCTATAGCAGCCATGTTAGAACCCCATTAACATGACGCTACAACATTCTATAACAGCCATGCTAGAACCCCATTAACATGACACTACAACATTCTATAACAGCCATGTTAGAACCCCATTAACATGACGCTACAACATTCTATAACAGCCATGTTAGAACCCCATTAACATGACACTACAACATTCTATAACAGCCATGTTAGAACCCCATTAACATGACACTACAACATTCTATAACAGCCATGTTAGAACCCCATTAACATGACGCTACAACATTCTATAACAGCCATGTTAGAACCCCATTAACATGACGCTACAACATTCTATAACAGCCATGTTAGAACCCCATTAACATGACGCTACAACATTCTATAACAGCCATGTTAGAACCCCATTAACATGACGCTACAACATTCTATAACAGCCATGTTAGAACCCCATTAACATGACGCTACAACATTCTATAACAGCCATGTTAGAACCCCATTAACATGACGCTACAACATTCTATAGCAGCCATGTTAGAACCCCATTAACATGACACTACAACATTCTATAGCAGCCATGTTAGAACCCCATTAACATGACGCTACAACATTCTATAGCAGCCATGTTAGAACCCCATTAACATGACGCTACAACATTCTATAGCAGCCATGTTAGAACCCCATTAACATGACGCTACAACATTCTATAGCAGCCATGTTAGAACCCCATTAACATGACGCTACAACATTCTATAACAGCCATGTCAGAACACCATTAACATGACACTACAACATTCTATAACAGCCATGTCAGAACCCCATTAACATGACGCTACAACATTCTATAGCAGCCATGTTAGAACCCCATTAACATGACGCTACAACATTCTATAACAGCCATGCTAGAACCCCATTAACATGACACTACAACATTCTATAACAGCCATGTTAGAACCCCATTAACATGACGCTACAACATTCTATAACAGCCATGTTAGAACCCCATTAACATGACACTACAACATTCTATAACAGCCATGTTAGAACCCCATTAACATGACACTACAACATTCTATAACAGCCATGTTAGAACCCCATTAACATGACGCTACAACATTCTATAACAGCCATGTTAGAACCCCATTAACATGACGCTACAACATTCTATAACAGCCATGTTAGAACCCCATTAACATGACGCTACAACATTCTATAACAGCCATGTTAGAACCCCATTAACATGACGCTACAACATTCTATAACAGCCATGTTAGAACCCCATTAACATGACGCTACAACATTCTATAACAGCCATGTTAGAACCCCATTAACATGACGCTACAACATTCTATAGCAGCCATGTTAGAACCCCATTAACATGACACTACAACATTCTATAGCAGCCATGTTAGAACCCCATTAACATGACGCTACAACATTCTATAGCAGCCATGTTAGAACCCCATTAACATGACGCTACAACATTCTATAGCAGCCATGTTAGAACCCCATTAACATGACGCTACAACATTCTATAGCAGCCATGTTAGAACCCCATTAACATGACGCTACAACATTCTATAGCAGCCATGTTAGAACCCCATTAACATGACGCTACAACATTCTATAACAGCCATGTTAGAACCCTATTAACATGACACTACAACATTCTATAACAGCCATGTTAGAACCCCATTAACATGACACTACAACATTCTATAACAGCCATGTAGTGTCATGTTAATGGGGTTCTGACAACATTCTATAGCAGCCATGTTAGAACCCCATTAACATGACACTACAACATTCTATAACAGCCATGTTAGAACCCCATTAACATGACACTACAACATTCTATAACAGCCATGTTAGAACCCCATTAACATGACACTACAACATTCTATAACAGCCATGTTAGAACCCCATTAACATGACACTACAACATTCTATAACAGCCATGTTAGAACCCCATTAACATGACACTACAACATTCTATAACAGCCATGTTAGAACCCCATTAACATGACACTACAACATTCTATAACAACCATGTTAGAACCCCATTAACATGACGCTACAACATTCTATAACAGCCATGTTAGAACCCCATTAACATGACGCTACAACATTCTATAACAGCCATGTTAGAACCCCATTAACATGACGCTACAACATTCTATAACAGCCATGTTAGAACCCCATTAACATGACGCTACAACATTCTATAACAGCCATGTTAGAACCCCATTAACATGACGCTACAACATTCTATAGCAGCCATGTTAGAACCCCATTAACATGACGCTACAACATTCTATAACAGTCATGTTAGAACCCCATTAACATGACGCTACAACATTCTATAGCAGCCATGTTAGAACCCCATTAACATGACACTACAACATTCTATAGCAGCCATGTTAGAACCCCATTAACATGACGCTACAACATTCTATAGCAGCCATGTTAGAACCCCATTAACATGACGCTACAACATTCTATAGCAGCCATGTTAGAACCCCATTAACATGACGCTACAACATTCTATAGCAGCCATGTTAGAACCCCATTAACATGACGCTACAACATTCTATAGCAGCCATGTTAGAACCCCATTAACATGACGCTACAACATTCTATAACAGCCATGTTAGAACCCCATTAACATGACACTACAACATTCTATAACAGCCATGTTAGAACCCCGTTAACATGACACTACAACATTCTATAACAGCCATGTAGTGTCATGTTAATGGGGTTCTGACAACATTCTATAGCAGCCATGTTAGAACCCCATTAACATGACACTACAACATTCTATAACAGCCATGTTAGAACCCCATTAACATGACACTACAACATTCTATAACAGCCATGTTAGAACCCTATTAACATGACACTACAACATTCTATAGCAGCCATGTTAGAACCCCATTAACATGACACTACAACATTCTATAGCAGCCATGTTAGAACCCCATTAACATGACACTACAACATTCTATAACAGCCATGTTAGAACCCTATTAACATGACACTACAACATTCTATAGCAGCCATGTTAGAACCCCATTAACATGACACTACAACATTCTATAGCAGCCATGTTAGAACCCAATTAACATGACACTATAGCAGCCATGTTAGAACCCCATTAACATGACACTGTAGCAGCCATGTTAGAACCCCATTAACATGACACTATAACAGCCATGTTAGAACCCCATTAACATGACACTGTAGCAGCCATGTTAGAACCCCATTAACATGACACTATAACAGCCATGTTTGAACCCTATTAACATGACACTACAACATTCTATAGCAGCCATGTTAGAACCCCATTAACATGACACTACAACATTCTATAGCAGCCATGTTAGAACCCCATTAACATGACACTGTAGCAGCCATGTTAGAACCCCATTAACATGACACTATAACAGCCATGTTTGAACCCTATTAACATGACACTACAACATTCTATAGCAGCCATGTTAGAACCCCATTAACATGACACTACAACATTCTACAGCAGCCATGTTAGAACCCCATTAACACTGCATGGGGAATATTTAAACAATGCTATGTAACAGGGCTCCTGAGTGGCGCAGGGGTCTAAGGCACTGCATCTCAGTGCTTTAGGCATCACTACAGACATCCTGATTCGAATCCAGGCTGTTTCACAACCGGCCGTGATTGGGAGTCCAATAGGGCGGCGCACAATTTGCCCAGCGTCCGCGTTTGGCCGGTATAGACCGTCATTTTAAATACGAATTTGTTCTTTAAAGACTTGCCTAGTTAAATAAAGGTTGAATAAAAAAAATCAACTGTCTACTATTAGAACAATATTTAAAAGTTGACCCAACTCTCTATATGCATGGCCCTGGTCTGACAATGAACTCTGTCTACTCCTCCCACAGTCCAGGCTGGCACGCCCAAACCGGCAGAGGAGGAGCCTATGGATGCCCCTGTCCCACCAAGCCAGGACGGACAGACTGACGAACGGACAGAGGTGTCTGCAGACAGGTGGGTGTGGCAGTCGAGTGCTGTATATGTGACAGCAAAATGGCGGACTTGGTACCAGTGTGCTCAGATCGGCAGCTGAAATGGAACTATAGTCTAATATGAATGGAAGTATTATCAACAAAAATATGAAAGCAACATGTTAAGTGTTGGTCTCGTGTTTTATGAGCTGAAATAAACGATCCCAGAAATGTTCCAAACCCACAAAAAAAATATTTCTCTCCAATTGTCTGCACAAATGTGTTTCCATCCCTGTTAGTGAGCATTTCTCTTTTGCCAATATAATCCATCCACCTGACAGGTGTGGCATATCAAGAAGCTGATTAAACAGCATGATTATTACACAGGTGCACCTTGTGCTGGGGGACAATTAAAAGGGCACTCTAAAATGTGCCGTTTTGTCACACAACACAATGCCACAGATGTCTCAAGTTTTGAGGGAACGTGCGATTGGCATGCTGACTGCAGGAATGTCCTCCAGAGCTGTTGCCAGATAATTAAATGTTCATTTCTCTACCATAAGCCGTCTCCAATGCCATTTTAGAGAATTTGTCAGTACGTCCAACCGGCCTCACAACCACAGACCACGTGTAACCACGCGCGAAAATCTGAGGTCTGTTGTCGTGCCATTCATCTGCCGCCATCACCTCATGTTTCAGCATGATAATGCACGGCCTCATGTTGCAAGGATCTGTACACAATTCCTGGAAGCTGAAAATGTCCTAGTTATTCCGTGACCTACATACTCACCAGACATGTCACCCATTGAGCATGTTTGGGATGCTCTGGATCGACACGTTCCAGTTGCCGCCAATATCCAGCAATTTCTCACAGCCGTTGAAGAGGAGTGGGGACAACATACCACAGGACACAAATCCAACAGCCTGATCAACTCTATGTGAAGGAGATGTGCCTCGCTGCATGAGGCAAAATGGTGGTCACACCAGATACTGACTGGTTTTCTGAACCAACGCCCAAAGTTAAAAAATGTTTTAAAAAAAAGTATCTATGACCAACAGATCAGCATAAATCAAATCAAACTTTATTAGTCACATGGGCCGAATAGAACAGGTGTAGACTTGAGCGTGAAATGCTTTCTAACAAGCCCTTAACCAACAATTCAGCTCAAGAAAGAGTTAAGAAAACATTGATCAAATAAACTAAAGTAAAAAAAATATATAAAAAGTAACAGAATAAAATAACAATAACGAGGCTATATACAGGGTATTACGGTACAGAGTCAATGTGGAGGCTATATACAGGGTGTTACGGTACAGAGTCAATGTGGAGGCTATATACAGGGTATTACGGTACAGAGTCAATGTGGAGGCTATATACAGGTTAATACGGTACAGAGTCAATGTGGAGGCTATATACAGGGGGTACCGGTACAGAGTCAATGTGGAGGTTATATACAGGGGGTACTGGTACAGAGTCAATGTGGAGGCTATATACAGGGTGTTACTGTACAGAGTCAATGTGGAGGTTATATACAGGGTATTACGGTACAGAGTCAATGTGGAGGCTATATACAGGGTATTACGGTACAGAGTCAATGTGGAGGCTATATACAGGTTAATACGGTACAGAGTCAATGTGGAGGTTATATACAGGGGGGTTCCAGTACAGAGTCAATGTGGAGGTTATATACAGGGGGTACCAGTACAGAGTCAATGTGGAGGCTATATACAGGGGGTACCGGTACAGAGTCAATGTGGAGGCTATATACAGGGTGTTACGGTACAGAGTCAATGTGGAGGTTATATACAGGGGGGTTCCAGTACAGAGTCAATGTGGAGGTTATATACAGGGTATTACGGTACAGAGTCAATGTGGAGGTTATATACAGGGTATTACGGTACAGAGTCAATGTGGAGGCTATATACAGGGTATTACGGTACAGAGTCAATGTGGAGGCTATATACAGGGTGTTACGGTACAGAGTCAATGTGGAGGTTATATACAGGGGGGTTCCAGTACAGAGTCAATGTGGAGGTTATATACAGGGTATTACGGTACAGAGTCAATGTGGAGGCTATATACAGGGTATTACGGTACAGAGTCAATGTGGAGGCTATATACAGGGTATTACGGTACAGAGTCAATGTGGAGGCTATATACAGGGTGTTACGGTACAGAGTCAATGTGGAGGCTATATACAGGGTGTTACGGTACAGAGTCAATGTGGAGGTTATATACAGGGGGTAACGGTACAGAGTCAATGTGGAGGCTATATACAGGGTATTACGGTACAGAGTCAATGTGGAGGCTATATACAGGGTATTACGGTACAGAGTCAATGTGGAGGCTATATACAGGGTATTACGGTACAGAGTCAATGTGGAGGCTATATACAGGGTATTACGGTACAGAGTCAATGTGGAGGCTATATACAGGGTATTACGGTACAGAGTCAATGTGGAGGCTATATACAGGGGGTACCGGTACAGAGTCAATGTGGAGGCTATATACAGGGTATTACGGTACAGAGTCAATGTGGAGGCTATATACAGGGGGTACTGGTATAGAGTCAATGTGGAGGCTATATACAGGGTGTACCGGTACAGAGTCTATGTGGAGGCTATATACAGGGTATTACGGTACAGAGTCAATGTGGAGGCTATATACAGGGTATTACGGTACAGAGTCAATGTGGAGGCTATATACAGGGGGTACCGGTACAGAGTCAATGTGGAGGCTATATACAGGGTATTACGGTACAGAGTCAATGTGGAGGCTATATACAGGGTATTACGGTACAGAGTCAATGTGGAGGCTATATACAGGGGGTACCGGTACAGAGTCAATGTGGAGGCTATATACAGGGGGTACCGGTACAGAGTCAATGTGGAGACTATATACAGGGGGTACCGGTACAGAGTCAATGTGGAGACTATATACAGGGGGTACCGGTACAGAGTCAGTGTGGAGACTATATACAGGGGGTACCGGTACAGAGTCAATGTGGAGGCTATATACAGGGTGTACCGGTACAGAGTCAATGTGGAGGCTATATACAGGGGGTACTGGTACAGAGTCAATGTGGAGGCTATATACAGGGGGTACTGGTACAGAGTCAATGTGGAGACTATATACAGGGGGTACCGGTACAGAGTCAATGTGGAGGCTATATACAGGGGGTACCGGTACAGAGTCAATGTGGAGGCTATATACAGGGTGTACCGGTACCGAGTCAATGTGCGAGGATACAAGCTATTGAGGAGCCTCTTGGTCCTAGACTTGGCGCTCCGGTGCCGCCGTGACAATTTTATGGGCTTTCCTCTGACACCGCCTATTATATAGGTCCTGGATGGCAGGAAGCTTGGTCCCAGTGATGTACTGGGCCATACACACTACCCTCTGTAGCGCCTTGCGGTCAGATGCCGTTCTACAGATGCCGGGGCAGCTGTAGAACGTTTTGAGGATCTGGGGGAGCATGACTAATCTTTTCAGTCTCGTGAGGGGGAAAAGGTTTTGTCGGCCCTCTTCACGACGATCTTGATGTGTTTGGACCATGATAGTTTGTTGGTGATGTGGACACCAAGGATCTTGAAACTCTCGACCAGCTCCACCCGTCGATGTCAATGGGGGCCTGTTCAGCCCGCCTTTTCCTGTAGTACACGATCATCTCCTTAGTCCTGCTCACATTGAGAGAGGTGGTTGTCCTGTCACCACACCGCCAGGTCTCTGACCACCACACCGCCAGGTCTCTGACCACCACACCGCCAGGTCTCTGACCACCACACCGCCAGGTCTCTGACCAACACACCGCCAGGTCTCTGACCACCACACCGCCAGGTCTCTGACCACCACACTGCCAGGTCTCTGACCACCACACCGCCAGGTCTCTGACCACCACACCGCCAGGTCTCTGACCACCACACCGCCAGGTCTCTGACCAACACACCGCCAGGTCTCTGACCACCACACCGCCAGGTCTCTGACCAACACACCGCCAGGTCTCTGACCACCTCCCTATAAGGTGTCTCTTTTGTCGGTGGTCACAACAGACACTGTTGTGTCGCCAGTCATGTGAAATTCATAGATTTGGACCTATTGAATTTATTTAAATTGTCTGAATACCTTATAAGAACTGTAATTCAACATTTTTGGGGGGGAAATTGTTGCATTTTTATATTTTTGTTCAGTGTAATTGATTAATTTCCCCCCTCTCTGGTGCACCGCCACCTGCCATGAGGTTGCCGATGCAGAGAGCGCTGCAAATATTTTACATAATAATAAAAACATTTTTTACTGCTCGGTGGGAGGGGTTGATCACTTATTGTAGAATTGGGTTGCGAAGTCCATTTTTTTTGTCTTATTATCTCACTGGCTGTTTGGATTCTAATAATTCAACTCCAGATTTATGGTTTAATCTGTCGGGCAGAATTACAACAAGTACTGCTTCTGAAAACATTATAGAGACATTCCAATCTCTACTTCATGTGTTGGTTTAGCTTTTTATGCGATTTATTTTCTGTAATGAAAAGCGTTATTTCATTATTATGTAACCCACATACAAATATTTACACGTGTTACGTTTGCTGAAAAGTAAACGCAGTTGACAGTGAGAAGACTTTTTTTTGTTTGAGTTTATGTAAACAACAACAAAAACACAATCTCGTCTTTTTATGTACCTCACATAGATGTTATTTTTCATAAATGAATTTCTCTCTCTGTTCTCCAGGCTGAAGGAGTTTAAGTCCTCCCTCCTGGAGGTGTTCCGTTCTGCACACGCTCAGTCCGTCGGTATGAACTCTCTGATGGAGAGTGTCAACAAGGACAGAGATGCCCCCTTCGCCCTGACAGAGGTCGGGGCCGCCCTCGCCCGCATGCAGGACGACAACCAGATCATGTTGGCCGACGACATCATCTTCCTCATCTAAAAGACCAAGGAAAACATCTTCGTCTTAGACCGAAGTGAAGAAGAGGTGAAGGGAGAGGAAGGAGATGAAGAGTCTGAATGGAGAGTTGTTTCTTATTGGAGACCAAGAAGAATGAGAAGGAATTCAGAAATAAGTGGATTTTGACTAGTTCTTTTGGGTTTTGGGGCCAACTCGCTTCTTCCAATTTAGCCTTTTTTTGTTTGTTGGCAATAACCACTTATGGACCCAAAAAGTAGTTGAAAGGATTATGGTTTTATTTTGTTGTAATGTTCGTATGTTAATTCTTTTATCAGGCTCACAAAGTTTTTAGTTTCTTTGCTTCACTCTGTAGTTTTAGCTACATATTATGGGATGTACCAGGTCTGGTTACAATCACAAGTCTCCCTAGAGCATCTACATGGTTTTATGCTTTCGGTTTTATAGTTTTAGTATTTCTGTTTTTTAAAGAAAAATACCTTTCTTGTATATATTGTTTTGTTAAAGAAAAGGTTTTCATTGTCAAGGTTTGTCAACTGTAATAGTGCATCGAGATGAAAAATAAAATGACTTGGATGTTGAACGTTCTGATTGCTTGGACACCCAACAGCTTGTGCTTTCATTTACACACACACACACACAGCGAGAACACATCAGGGGATATAGTGTGTCCCTTGCGGTCGATTTGATAATAGACAATAATAATAATTGTATGCCAAGCGAAACCATGTAACGTGTATAAAACAGATGAACAATGCAGTGAGGTACGGCTGCTTGGGAAATGCGGTTTCACTATGTTGAACACTGGGGAAATCATGAGCTGTGGTTTTGATTGGGCAGATAAGGAACCCTGTAGCCTCGAGCTGAACCACCGTCCAGGCTAGTCTCTACACCCACGCCTGAGTCATCCTGAGCTGCATGCCCCAGCCCACAGCCTGCCTCTATCTGCTCTCGCCTAGTACCGTCTAGCCCCAGCCCAGTCTCGTTTCAAAGTGACTTTCCTCTCGACCCAATTCTTACCCCCAGCCCACACCTGGCCTCTCCTCGACCTCTATCTCCCATCTACAGGTTCCACACCCTGTCTTCTCCTCTATCTCCCATCTATAGGTTCCACACCCTGTCTTCTCCTCTATCTCCCATCTACAGGTTCCACACCCTGTCTTCTCCTCTATCTCCCATCTACAGGTTCCACACCCTGTCTTCTCTATCTCCCATCTACAGGTTCCACACCCTGCCTCTCCTCCACCTCTATCTCCCATCTACAGGTTCCACACCCTGTCCTCTCTATCTCCCATCTACAGGTTCCACACCCTGTCTTCTCCTCAATCTCCCATCTACAGGTTCCACACCCTGTCTTCTCTATCTCCCATCTACACGGTTCCACACCCTGTCTTCTCCTCTATCTCCCATCTACCGGTTCCACACCCTGTCTTCTCCTCTATCTCCCATCTACCGGTTCCACACCCTGTCTTCTCCTCTATCTCCCATCTACAGGTTCCACACCCTGTCTTCTCCTCAATCTCCCATCTACAGGTTCCACACCCTGTCTTCTCTATCTCCCATCTACACGGTTCCACACCCTGTCTTCTCCTCTATCTCCCATCTACCGGTTCCACACCCTGTCTTCTCCTCTATCTCCCATCTATAGGTTCCACACCCTGTCTTCTCCTCTATCTCCCATCTACAGGTTCCACACCCTGTCTTCTCCTCTATCTCCCATCTACAGGTTCCACACCCTGTCTTCTCTATCTCCCATCTACAGGTTCCACACCCTGCCTCTCCTCCACCTCTATCTCCCATCTACAGGTTCCACACCCTGTCCTCTCTATCTCCCATCTACAGGTTCCACACCCTGTCTTCTCCTCAATCTCCCATCTACAGGTTCCACACCCTGTCTTCTCTATCTCCCATCTACACGGTTCCACACCCTGTCTTCTCCTCTATCTCCCATCTACCGGTTCCACACCCTGTCTTCTCCTCTATCTCCCATCTACCGGTTCCACACCCTGTCTTCTCCTCTATCTCCCATCTACAGGTTCCACACCCTGTCTTCTCCTCTATCTCCCATCTACAGGTTCCACACCCTGTCTTCTCTATCTCCCATCTATAGGTTCCACACCCTGCCTCTCCTCTATCTCCCATCTACAGGTTCCACACCCTGCCTCTCTTCTCTCAGATCTGTGAATACCCCTGAGAATACATCTTTCTTAATTCACATTAGTCTGTGAAGTTACCCCGGGTGCCAGTCTGTTTGTGCTAACTTTTTGTGGAGTGGAATGATAGCACAAAACACCTCTGGATTTCAGGCTCGTATCAAATGTCCACTTTGATTTAAAGTGTTCCCCTATATATCGACAAGTTATTTTGTCTTCGCTTGGGTCATGGTGGTGTTGAACAGTAAAAATAATACAAACCCTTCTATGTAGCTATGTTATTTAAAACCCTTCTGTATGTAGCTATGTTATTTAAAAGTGTTTAGTTTCCTCTTTTGTTAGTTTTCAGTATCATATCAGCAGTTTCCATCAAACACAATACTCATCTCGAGCCATAAACAACTGCCAAGCCTTGCAGTAATTCTTTCCACTGACTAGGGGCCATTGTTAGTTAGACCCAGAGCCATATATTCATAGAATTGGGACATTGAGGGTTCTACATTGTGATGAATTAACATGACGCTACAATATTCTATAGCAGCCATGCTAGAACCCATTAACATGACACTACAACATTCTATAACAGCCATGTTAGAACCCCATTAACATGACACTACAACATTCTATAGCAGCCATGTTAGAACCCCATTAACATGACACTACAACATTCTATAGCAGCCATGTTAGAACCCCGTTAACATGACACTACAACATTCTATAACAGCCATGTTAGAACATCATTAACATGGCACTACAACATTCTATAGCAGCCATGCTAGAACCCATTAACATGACACTACAACATTCTATAACAGCCATGTTAAAACCCCATTAACATGACACTACATTCTATAGCAGCCATGTTAGAACCCCATTAACATGACACTGCAACATTCTATAGCAGCCATGTTAGAACCCCGTTAACATGACACTACAACATTCTATAACAGCCATGTTAGAACATCATTAACATGGCACTACAACATTCTGTAGCAGCCATGTTAGAACCCCATTAACATGACACTACAACATTCTATAGCAGCCACATTGTAGAATAATAGTGAAGACATCACAACTATGAAATAACACATGGAATCATGTAGTAACCAAAAAAGTGTTAAACAAATCAAAATATATTTTATATTTGAGATTCTTCAAAGTAGCCAGCCTTTGCCTTGATGACAGCTTTGCACAGTCTTGGCATTCTCTCAACAAGCTTCATGAGGTACTCACCTGGAATGCATTTCAATTAACAGGTGTGCCTTGTTAAAAGTGAATTTGTGGAATTTCAATCAGTTATGGTTGGTATACAGAAGATAGCTCTATTTGATAAAAGACCAAGTCCATATTATGGCAAGAACAGCTCAAATAAGCAAAGAGAAACGACAGTCCATTACTTTAAGACATGAAGGTCAGTCAATCTGGAAAATTTCAAGAACTTTGAAAGTGCAGTCGCACCATCAAGGTCTATGATGAAACTGGCTCTCACGAGGACCGCCACAGGAAAGGAAGACCCAGAGTTACCTCTGCTGCAGAGGATAAGTTCATTAGAGTTACCTGCCTCAGAAATTGCAGCCCAGATAAATGCATCAGAGTTCAAGTAACAGACACATCTCAACATCAACTGTTCAAAAGAGACTGCGTGAATCAAGCCTTCATTGCTGCAAAGAAACCACTTACAAAGGACACCAATAATAAGAAGAGACTTGCTTGGCCCAAGAAACACGAGCAACGGACATTAGACCGGTGGAAATCTGTCGTTTGGTCTGATGAGTCCAAATTTGAGATTTTTGGTTCAAACCGCCGTGTCTTTGTGAGACGCATAGTAGGTGAACGGATGACCTCCGCATGTGTGGTTCCCACCGTGAAGCATGGAGGAGGAGGAGGTGTGATGGTGCTTTGCTGTTGACAATGTTGGTGATTTATTTAGAATTCATGGCACACTTAACCAGCATGGCTACCACAGAATTCTGCAGCGATACGCCATCCCATCTGGTTTGCGCATAGTGGGACTATCATTTGTTTTTCAACAGGACAATGACCCAACCCACCACCAGGCTGTGTAAGGGCTATTTGACCAAGAAGGAGAGTGATGGAGTGCTGCATCAGATGACCTGGCTTCCACAATCACCCGACCTCAACCCAATTGAGATGGTTTGGGATGAGTTGGACCGCAGAGTGAAGGAAAAGCAGCCAACAAGTGCTCAGCATATGTGGGAACTCCTTCCAAGACTGTTGGAAAAGCATTCCTCGTGACGCTGGTTGAGAGAATGCCAAGAGTGTGAAAAGCTGTCATCAAAGCAAAGGGAGGCTACTTTGAAGAATCTCAAATATATTTTGATTTGTTTAACACTTTTTTGGTTACTACATGATTCCGTATGTGTTATTTCATAGTTTTGTGATGTCTTCACTATTATTCTACAATGTAGCAAATAGTACAAATGAATAAAAACCCTTGAATGAGTAGAGGTGTCCAAACCTTTGACTGGTGCTGTACATACTGTATTCTATTCTACTATATTTGAGTCAATGCCACTATGACATTAATCAATCTAGTATTTATATATTTCTTAATTCCATTCTTTAAGTTTTAGATGTGTGTATTGATGTGATTTGTTAGAAACTACTGCACTGTTGGAGCCAGGAACACAAACATTTCACTACACCCGCAATAACATCTACTAAATATGTGTATGTGACCAATAACATCTGATAAACATGTGTATGTGACCAATAACATCTGATAACCATGTGTATGTGACCAATACAATTTGATTTGCCTCTGATGGTGTCTCCATAATTTCGGTTTTGTTTTCAGTCTCTTGACTGAGTAATGCTGAGTTGTTCTGAGAAAGCGATCAGCAGTTTCTGTGACCTGGATAGAGAGGAGTGGGTGGACAGTGTCTACCTCCCAGGGTGCAATTTCAGACTCTGTCAGACTCTGCCATCTGATCCTCCTCTGTCTGCTTCCTCTCAGTCATAGAGACAGTATTCTGTTGTCTGCGTCCTCTCAGTCATAGAGACAGTATTCTGTTGTCTGCGTCCTCTCAGTCATAGAGACAGTATTCTGTTGTCTGCGTCCTCTCAGTCATAGAGACAGTATTCTGTTGTCTGCTTCCTCTCAGTTATAGAGACAGTATTCTGTTGTCTGCGTCCTCTCAGTCATAGAGACAGTCTTCTGTTGTCTGCGTCCTCTCAGTCATAGAGACAGTATTCTGTTGTCTGCTTCCTCTCAGTCATAGAGACAGTATTCTGTTGTCTGCGTCCTCTCAGTCATAGAGACAGTATTCTGTTGTCTGCTTCTTCTCAGTCATAGAGACAGTATTCTGTTGTTTGCTTCCTCTCAGTCATAGAGACCGTATTCTGTTGTCGGCTTCCTCTCAGTCATAGAGACAGTATTCTGTTGTCTGCTTCCTCTCAGTCATAGAGTCAGTATTCTGTTGTCTGCTTCTTCTCAGTCATAGAGACAGTATTCTGTTGAGTCTGCATCCTCACAGTCATAGAGACAGTATTCTGTTGTCTGCTTCTTCTCAGTCATAGAGACAGTATTCTGTTGAGTCTGCGTCCTCTCAGTCATAGAGACCGTATTCTGTTGTCGGCTTCCTCTCAGTCATAGAGACAGTATTCTGTTGAGTCTGCGTCCTCTCAGTCAGACAGTATTCTGTTGTCGGCTTCCTCTCAGTCATAGAGACAGTATTCTGTTGAGTCTGCGTCCTCTCAGTCATAGAGACCGTATTCTGTTGTCGGCTTCCTCTCAGTCATAGAGACAGTATTCTGTTGAGTCTGCGTCCTCTCAGTCAGACAGTATTCTGTTGTGTGTTAAGTTGGATCCCCAGATATTTAAATATTGACTGGCTTTTCATCAAGGTGCCCACTTAAGAAAAAGCTTCAAATTGTAACCAACGCTTGCAACCTGGTTCAGGTTATCAGTCAACCTACCAAGGTAGTTACAAACAGCACAGGAATGAAATCATCAACATGTATTGATCACATCTTTACTAATACTGCAGAAATGTGCTTGAAAGCAGTATCCAGATTCATCGGATGTAGTGATCACAATATAGTAACCATATCTAGGAAAACCAAAGTTCCAAAGGCTGGGCCTAATATAGTGTATAAGAGGACAGGCTGGGCTTAATATAGTGTATAAGAGGACAGGCTGGGCTTAATATAGTGTATAAGAGGACAGGCTGGGCTTAATATAGTGTATAAGAGGACAGGCTGGGCTTAATATAGTGTATAAGAGGTCATACAGGATGTTTTGTAGTGATTTCTGTGTTGTTGATGTAAAGAATATTTGTTGGTCCGTGGTGTGTAATGAGGACCAATCAGATGCTGCACTTTATCCATTAATGAAATTGATTATTCCAGATACTAATAAGCACGAACCCTTTAGGAAAATGACTGTAAAAACTGTTAAATCCCCAAAGATTGATGAGGAATTGGAAAATGGTTGAGAGAGACGAGGTGAATAAGTCTGGCTGCACAACCGATTGGAAAACATACTGCAAATTGAGAAATCAAAACTGAATTAAAAAACAATACCAATTATATCCAATTATATCTGACTAAATTATGAAAGAAAGACAAGCATTGTAATTTTGAATTCCGTAAAGTGAGTGTGGAAGAAATGAAAAAAAATATTGTTGTCTAGCAACAATGACAAGCCCCCGTAGTCTGACAATTTGGATGGAAAATTACTGAGGATAATAGTGGACGATATTTCCACTCCTAATTGCCACTTAAAATTAAGCGTACTAAAACGTGTGTGCCCTCAGGCCTGGAGGGAAGCTTTAATGGCTCAAATAGCCAACCAATCAGCCTGTTACCAACCCTTAGTAAACTTCTGGAAAAAATGGTGTTTCACCAGATACAATGCTATTTTACAGTAAACAAAATGACAACAGACTTTCAGCACGCTTATTTTTATTTATTTTATTTAACCTTTATTTAACTAGGCAAGTCAGGGAAGGACTTATAAGGAAGGATATTAAACAAGCACAGCACTTACACAAATGACTGATGACTGGCTGAGAGAAATTGATAATAAAAAGATTGTGGGAGCTGTTTTGTTAGACTTCAGTGTGGCTTTTAACATTATCGATCATAGTCTGCTGCTGGAAAAACGAATGTGTTATGGCTTTACACCCCCTGCTATATTGTGGATAAAGAGTTACCTGTCTAACAGAACACAGGGGGTAATCTTTAATGGATCCTCTCCAACATAATCCAGGTAGAATCAGGAATTCCCCAGGGCAGCTGTCTAGGCCCTTACTTTTTTCAACCTTTACTAACAACATTCCACTGGCTTTGAGTAAAGCCAGTGTGCCAATGTATGTGGATGACTCAACACTAAACACGTCAGCTACTATAGTGACTGAAATGACTGCAATTCTTAACAAAGAACTGCCGTTCGTTTCAGAGTGGGTGGTAAGGAATGAGTTAGTCCTAAATATTTGTAAAACTAAAACTATTGTATATGGGACAAATCATTCACTAAACCCTATACTTAACTAAATCTTGTAATAGATTGGATTGTAAACGGTCAGAACATATCGATAAAACAGTAGCTAAGTCTGTCCATAATAAAGCGCTGCTCTACCTTAACAGCCTTATCAACAAGGCAGGTCCTACAGGCCCTAGTTTTGCCGCACCAGGACGACTGTTCAGTCGTGTGGTCAGGTGCCACAAAAAGGGACTTAGGAAAATTGTAATTGGCTCAGAACAGGGCAGCACGACTGGCTCAGAACAGTCGTGCTGGCTGAAAGTCTCCTGGCTGAAAGTGGAACAGAGATTGACTTCACTTCACTTTAATTGTATTTATGAGAGGTATTGACATGTTGAATGCATCCATACATAACCCACAAGACATGCCACAAGAAGGTCTCTTCACGGTCCCCAAGTCCAGAACAGACTATGGGAGGCTCACAGTACTACATAGAGCCCTGACTACATGGAACTCTATTCCACATGAAGTAACTGATGCAGTAAAATTTGATTTAGAAAACAGATAAAAAATACAGCTTATGGAACAGCGGGGACTGTGAAGTAACACAAACACAGGCACAGACACAACGATGGTCTGACCAATCGGATTCCACGCTTCAAGATTGCTTCGACCACGTGGACTGGGATATGTTCAAGGTAGCCTCAGACAATAACATCGACGTATACGCTGACTCTGTGAGTGAGTTTATTAGGAAGTGCATTGGAGATGTTGTACCCACTGTGACTATTAAAACCTTCCCTAACCAGAAACTGTGGATTGATGGCAGCATTCTCACAAAACTAAAAGCACAAACCACCGCATTTAGTCATGGCAAGGCGACTAGAAACATGACCGAATACAAACAGTGTAGTTATTCCCTCCATAAGGCAATCAAACATGCAAAGCGTCAGTATAGAGACAAAGTAGAGTCGCAATTCAACGGCTCAAACACGAGACGTATGTGGCAGGGTCTACAGACAATCAGACATGAGACGTATGTGGCAGGGTCTACAGACAATCAGACATGAGACGTATGTGGCAGGGTCTACAGACAATCAGACATGAGATGTATGTGGCAGGGTCTACAGACAATCAGACATGAGATGTATGTGGCAGGGTCTACAGACAATCAGACATGAGACGTATGTGGCAGGGTCTACAGACAATCAGACATGAGACGTATGTGGCAGGGTCTACAGACAATCAGACATGAGATGTATGTGGCAGGGTCTACAGACAATCAGACATGAGATGTATGTGGCAGGGTCTACAGACAATCAGACATGAGACGTATGTGGCAGGGTCTACAGACAATCAGACATGAGACGTATGTGGCAGGGTCTACAGACAATCAGACATGAGATGTATGTGGCAGGGTCTACAGACAATCAGACATGAGACGTATGTGGCAGGGTCTACAGACAATCAGACATGAGATGTATGTGGCAGGGTCTACAGACAATCAGACATGAGACGTATGTGGCAGGGTCTACAGACAATCAGACATGAGACGTATGTGGCAGGGTCTACAGACAATCAGACATGAGATGTATGTGGCAGGGTCTACAGACAATCAGACATGAGACGTATGTGGCAGGGTCTACAGACAATCAGACATGAGACGTATGTGGCAGGGTCTACAGACAATCAGACATGAGATGTATGTGGCAGGGTCTACAGACAATCAGACATGAGACGTATGTGGCAGGGTCTACAGACAATCAGACATGAGATGTATGTGGCAGGGTCTACAGACAATCAGACATGAGACGTATGTGGCAGGGTCTACAGACAATCAGACATGAGATGTATGTGGCAGGGTCTACAGACAATCAGACATGAGACGTATGTGGCAGGGTCTACAGACAATCAGACATGAGATGTATGTGGCAGGGTCTACAGACAATCAGACATGAGATGTATGTGGCAGGGTCTACAGACAATCAGACATGAGACGTATGTGGCAGGGTCTACAGACAATCAGACATGAGACGTATGTGGCAGGGTCTACAGACAATCAGACATGAGACGTATGTGGCAGGGTCTACAGACAATCAGACATGAGACGTATGTGGCAGGGTCTACAGACAATCAGACACGAGACGTATGTGGCAGGGTCTACAGACAATCAGACATGAGACGTATGTGGCAGGGTCTACAGACAATCAGACACGAGACGTATGTGGCAGGGTCTACAGACAATCAGACATGAGACGTATGTGGCAGGGTCTACAGACAATCAGACATGAGACGTATGTGGCAGGGTCTACAGACAATCAGACATGAGACGTATGTGGCAGGGTCTACAGACAATCAGACATGAGACGTATGTGGCAGGGTCTACAGACAATCAGACATGAGACGTATGTGGCAGGGTCTACAGACAATCAGACATGAGACGTATGTGGCAGGGTCTACAGACAATCAGACATGAGACGTATGTGGCAGGGTCTACAGACAATCAGACATGAGACGTATGTGGCAGGGTCTACAGACAATCAGACATGAGACGTATGTGGCAGGGTCTACAGACAATCAGACATGAGACGTATGTGGCAGGGTCTACAGACAATCAGACATGAGACGTATGTGGCAGGGTCTACAGACAATCAGACATGAGACGTATGTGGCAGGGTCTACAGACAATCAGACATGAGACGTATGTGGCAGGGTCTACAGACAATCATAGACTACAAAAGGAAAACCAGCCACGTCGCCGAGACCGATGTTTTGCTTCCAGACAAACTAAACATCTTCTTCGCCCGCTTTGAGGATAACACAGTGACACCGATGCGGCACGCTACCAAAGGCTGTAGGCTCTCCTTCTCTGTGGCCGACGTGAGTAAAACATTTAAAGGTGTTAACCCTCGTAAGGCTGCCGGCCCAGACGGCATCTCTAGCCACGTCCTCAGAGCAGGCGCAGACCAGCTGTCTGGTGTGTTTACGGGCACATTCAATCAATCCCTATCCCAGTCTGCTGTCCCCACATGCTTCAAGATGGCCACAATTGTTCCTGTACCTAAGACAGCTAAGGTAACTGAACTAAATGATTATCGCCCCATAGCACTCACTTCCGTCATCATGAAGTGCTTTGAGAGACTAGTCAAGGATCACATCGCCTTCACCCTACCTAATACCCTAGACCAGAGGTGCACAATGCGCTGGCTCAGCGCAGCTGGGAAGGTCCCAGACAGCGCCCCATACTACTGTGTGTTGTCCAATCACGTGCGTTATTTAAATCACTTCACGAAACTCAGCCAATCAAAGTGAATGTTTACAATGCATGAAATTCTAAAGGAAAGATAGAATGGCGTGCCCAACAGTCAGGAAAGTCGATACAGAAAATGTAGCTTTCAAAGAGGACTGGACAGACAAACATGCCTTTATCCTTCCCGCAGCGAGTGTCCAACCACTCTGCCTGATATGTTCAGAGACCGTGGCTCTAATTAAAAAAAGTGCCAATGTGAAGCGCCACTACGAGACAAAGCACAGATCTTTTGAGCAAACATATTCACAGCAGTCTGAAGTGAGGACACGCAAGAAATAAACAAACTCAAAGCCCAGTATGATCGGTCCACAAGAGTCCTCTCGCATTCACTGGATATTGAATATGGATATTGTTGCGTTTTTTGTAGACATCGCACCTTAATGAGCTCAACGTGAAACTACAGGGCAATAATGATTTAGTTTGTGATTTGATGACATCTGTCCGACTCCTTCCAGAGGAAACTGGAAGTGTTCAAGGAAGATCTTCAAGGAGACACGTTGCACACCTCCCAAAAGTGCAGGAACAGATTCAGGGTGAGAGAGATGTTTCTCCTCATGTTGACTTCATAGATAAGCTGATTGGAAACTGTTCTGATTGGAAATGTTTTGACAGCTTCAGCCTTAGACAGCAGCTCCTTCTTCTAATTGAGAATCCATTCCTCATCACAGATGTCAGAGGATTTTCAAAGGAGGTGACACAGATCTTCACGTGCTGGATCTCTACAGATGGAACTGATTGATCTGCAAGCAAATGTTGCACTAAGAGAGCACTTTCAAATAACTGATCATGACCCTTTCTGGCTGCAGGCTGTGTCTGAGACTGTGTTCCCTGGTCTAACCAGCTAACTGATCATGACCCTATCAGGCTGTGTTTGAGACTGTGTTCTCCTGGTCTAACCAGCTGACTGATCATGACCCTATCAGGCTGTGTCAGACTGTGTTCTCCTGGTCTAACCAGCTAACTGATCATGACCCTATCAGGCCGTGTCTGAGACTGTGTTCTCCTGGTCCAACCAACTAACTGATCATGACCCTATCAGGCTGTGTCTGAGACTGTGTTCCCCTGGTCTAACCAGCTACAGTGCCTTGCGAAAGTATTCGGCCCCCTTGAACTTTGCGACCTTTTGCCACATTTCAGGCTTCAAACATAAAGATATAAAACTGTATTTTTGTGTGAAGAATCAACAACAAGTGGGACACAATCATGAAGTGGAACAACATTTATTGGATATTTCAAACCTTTTTAACAAATCAAAAACTGAAAAATTGGGCGTGCAAAATAATTCAGCCCCTTTACTTTCAGTGCAGCAAACTCTCTCCAGAAGTTCAGTGAGGATCTCTGAATGATCCAATGTTGACCTAAATGACTAATGATGATAAATACAATCCACCTGTGTGTAATCAAGTCTCCGTATAAATGCACTTGCACTGTGATAGTCTCAGAGGTCCGTTAAAAGCGCAGAGAGCATCATGAAGAACAAGGAACACACCAGGCAGGTCCGAGATACTGCTGTGAAGAAGTTCAAAGCCGGATTTGGATACAAAAAGATTTCCCAAGCTTTAAACATCCCAAGGAGCACTGTGCAAGCGATAATATTGAAATGGAAGGAGTATCAGACCACTGCAAATCTACCAAGACCTGGCCGTCCCTCTAAACTTTCAGCTCATACAAGGAGAAGACTGATCAGAGATGCAGCCAAGAGGCCCATGATCACTCTGGATGAACTGCAGAGATCTACAGCTGAGGTGGGAGACTCTGTCCATAGGACAACAATCAGTCGTATATTGCACAAATCTGGCCTTTATGGAAGAGTGGCAAGAAGAAAGCCATTTCTTAAAGATATCCATAAAAAGTGTTGTTTAAAGTTTGCCACAAGCCACCTGGGAGACACACCAAACATGTGGAAGAAGGTGCTCTGGTCAGATGAAACCAAAATTGAACTTTTTGGCAACAATGCAAAACGTTATGTTCGGCGTAAAAGCAACACAGCTGAACACACCATCCCCACTGTCAAACATGGTGGTGGCAGCATCATGGTTTGGGCCTGCTTTTCTTCAGCAGGGACAGGGAAGATGGTTAAAATTGATGGGAAGATGGATGGAGCCAAATACAGGACCATTCTGGAAGAAAACCTGATGGAGTCTGCAAAAGACCTGAGACTGGGACGGAGATTTGTCTTCCAACAAGACAATGATCCAAAACATAAAGCAAAATCTACAATGGAATGGTTCAAAAATAAACATGTCCAGGTGTTAGAATGGCCAAGTCAAAGTCCAGACCTGAATCCAATCGAGAATATGTGGAAAGAACTGAAAACAGCTGTTCACAAATGCTCTCCATCCAACCTCACTGAGCTCGAGCTGTTTTGCAAGGAGGAATGGGAAAACAATTCAGTCTCTCGATGTGCAAAACTGATAGAGACATACCCCAAGCGACTACAGCTGTAATCGCAGCAAAAGGTGGCGCTACAAAGTATTAACTTAAGGGGGCTGAATAATTTTGCACGCCCAATTTTTCAGTTTTTGATTTGTTAAAAAAGTTTGAAATATCCAATAAATGTCGTTCCACTTCATGATTGTGTCCCACTTGTTGTTGATTCTCCACAAAAAAATACAGTTTTATATCTTTATGTTTGAAGCCTGAAATGTGGTAAAAGGTCGCAAAGTTCAAGGGGGCCGAATACTTTCGCAAGGCACTGTATATACATACACATACCTATATAGACATACATATACACATATATACATACACATACCTATATAGACATACATGTACACATATATACATACACATACCTATATAGACATACCTATACACATATATACATACACATACCTATATAGACACATACATATACACATATATACATACACATACCTATATAGACATACATATACACATATATACATACACATACCTATATAGACATACCTATATAGACATACATATACACATATATACATACACATTCCTATATAGACATACCTATATAGACATACATATACACATATATACATACACATTCCTATATAGACATACATATACACATATATACATACACATACCTATATAGACACATACATATACACATATATACATACACATACCTATATAGACACATACATATACACATATATACATACACATACCTATATAGACATACATATACACATATATACATACACATACCTATATAGACATACATATACACATATATACATACACATACCTATATAGACATACATATACACATATATACATACACATACCTATATAGACATACATATACACATATATACATACACATTCCTATATAGACATACATATACACATATATACATACACATACCTATATAGACATACATATACACATATATACATACACATACCTATATAGACATACATATACACATATATACATACACATACCTATATAGACATATATATACACATATATACATACACATACCTATATACACATACATATACACATATATACATACACATACCTATATACACATACCTATATAGACATACCTATATACACATACCTATATAGACATACCTATATAGACAGACATACTTTTTTAAAGAATATACCTTTATTAGTATTCCCTGTAAACCCTACCACCCTTCCCCCAATTGAAGTAAACTAATAAACACTTCTGCTTTTACCTTCAATGTATACATCTTATACACATTTGACAGACACAGTCTATTTTATCAGGGTTATTTTTTTGTTTGTTTTTAGTCCTTCCTCTATTTCTGACTGATCATGACTGACCTACTAAAGAGTGACTGTACATATCAGCACAGCAAATCACACCTAGAAAACTCCCTGTTCACACCTTTCTAACCCCTGGACGTAGGCATTTGTCTGTTCAGTATGTATGTCACCTAGGTCATCAGTTTTCAGAGCTTTGATACGCATGTTTCAGTTAGCTGACAAGGGTTAGGGTTTTATAACAACAGGAGAACGACTGGGGTCTAGCCACTCATTGGGTTTTTTTTTTTTTTTTCTAACGTTGAGATTACAGTAAGTCAAAACAAGGTCAAGTAAAATGGAACAACGTTAGGAAATGGAGAGAAAAAGAGAGAGAGAGAGAGAGAGAGAGAGAGAAAAAGAGGTAAGGCCAACGAGAGGATGTAGAGAAGGAGTTGTAGTAGGCACAACGGGTGTCACTGTCAGATTGTTCTGGTGATAAATGGTAAAAAGGATGGGATTCTGTAGCACACTACCAGTATACAGAGTTAAATGGGATTCTGTAGCACACTACCAGTATACAGAGTTAAATGGGATTCTGTAGCACACTACCATTAAACAGAGTTATATGGGATTCTGTAGCACACTACCATTAAACAGAGTTATATGTTGACTTCCTGAGTTAAAGGTCACAACCTGAGGTTTATGTTGATATGTGTTCCTGCTGATATGATTCTCTCAAACCCACTGTATTAACAACCAAGGTTGGGGTCAATTCCATTTCAATTCCAGTCTATTCAGGATGTTCACCAAATTCCAGTGAACATTTTTTTTGTTCATTGAAAAAGCATTGAAGATAATTGAATTTGGAATTTCAGTGTAGCTCCTGATTTGACTGGAATTAAAATGGAATTGACCCCAACCTTGGTTATTAATTAATACTTAATAGATATTCTATGGTTTTGCATTTCATTACATATGCTCTGAAACATCTTGATACTATCTCTGGGATAAAAAATAAAAAATCTAACTTACATCATCAATATTTTTGATCTAAGTGTGTTATCTGTTGATCGACGACAGTCACCGGAAATACGTACAGCATTGGAACCCTGCTTCTAGAACAAAGGCAACTTGAAACATTCTGTCACAGCAACGTTTCCCTCTGAAGAGACAGACAGACAGACAGCAGAGAGAGCGAGAGAGAGAGAGAGAGACAGACAGAGACAGATAGACAGAGCGAGAGAGAGAGAGAGAGAGAGAGATATGTATCTGGTCATGGTGAGTCTCAACTGTTCTTTAACTCCTTGTTACGAATAGGACTATTTCACTATGTACAGTTTTGCCTGTTGGGATATCAGGTAGGGGTGGGGATAGGGGACATTTTTCTGCCAATTCATTTTTGATTTTGACATTTAATTCAGACTTTGTTTGTCTGCGTTTACACAGACAGCCCAATTCTGATCTTTTTCCTCTAATTGGTCTTTCCAATAATTAGGCAAAAGATCAGAATTGGGTTGTCTGTGTAAACCAGCCTTTGTATCACGATAACTTTATGTGCTGTTCGTTACTAAATGACCACCATTTTACAAGTGTTATTATAGATATAGGTGAACGGGTATTGAAGCTCTGTCGTGTTGGTCAGGTCTTCAGAGGTTTACTGGTGCTGGGTCTGATCATGTCACTGGATGGACATAAGAAAAGCCAGAAGACCAAACGGAAGGCAGCCAATGGCTCCGGCCCAGTCGAGGTCTTTGGACGGAGAGTAATGACTGTAGGTTTAGTTATGGATCCTAACCTGAAGACCGCTGTCTTCCCTGTCCTTCATAAAGCCACCAGGTCTCTCTCTCCGTGGACATACAGGTGACTTTGTTATAGTACAGCCACTGTTGGACATGGATGTGATGTGTTCATAACAATTTTTTTTTACATAAATGACAAGTTTAACGGAAATAGAATGGTTTTCCATATATATATATATATATTATTAAATGTGTTTTGTGGCATTTTGTGTCTCGATGATATACACTTTACGAGTTCTTTCTTTAGGTGACGAATAACAGGTCTCTCTCTCTCTCTCTCTATCTATCCCCCTCCCCACCCCCCTATTCCGCCCGCTCTCCCTAACCAGCGACACATACGATGAGACCCGGGTCCCTAAACATATCTCCCAGGCTCAGTGCCAGAGGTCTGGCTGTCTGACCCCAGACGGAGAAGAGGACATGGGGTTGGAGTCCAAACCCATACTCTATCAGACCTTGGTGCTCCGCAGGTAATCTTTGGACATGCTATGATATTATTACGATTAAGATGCTTATAACTGACTTCCCTTATCTTAAATCGCTCCTCAGAGGATACATTGCAGGTATTGAATTGAATTAAGTTGATATTCACTTTTGCTTGAGAAATAAAAGGGTGATAAATGTATATATATAATTTTTTTTTAAATGTAAATGTTATAATTAATATATCTGAATCAGTTGTCCGACCTTTGGGGACTTTTTTTGCAGGGTTCAGGGATGTCTGACCTTTGGGGACTTTTTTTGCAGGGTTCAGGGAGAGAAGGGCAGCAGTGGAGGGAGGAGGAGGAAGAAGGGGAGGAAGAACAAGGGTTATTTCTACAAACTGGACAGTGAGAGTGTAAATGTGGGCTGTACCTGTGTGAGACCCAGCATTTTCCCTCAGAAGCAGTGATAATAAGAGAACTCCTAATCCAAGGAAAATCATTTCAAAATTCTTTTAAATATAAAAAAGTTTCCATGGAAAATGGATTTCTGATTATTTTGTACATTTCCTGAATGGATTGAAATGTACCCTAACTCTGTAGAGTGTGGCTGTAATGTAGATGTCTTAGAAGGGAATAATGGACGTTGATGTTTTCGTCTTTGGCTTTGATGTTGACCCGCGGAAATGGACAAAGTGATGTATCTGACCTCTTGACATATAGTCTACCTGGAAACGTCTGAGGTCAACGGCAGGGTTCACATTCTCTGTTCATACTTTCCTACCGTGTTTTATTTCATTTAAATGACTTGTTTAAATGACTTGTTTATTTAAAGGGATACTTCGGGATTTCGGCAATGATGCCATTTGTCTACTTCCCCAGAGTCAGATGAAGTCGTGGATACCATTCTAATGTCTCTGTGTTTATTACGAAGGAAGTTAGAGGTAGTTTTGTGAACTAGCGTTAGCACAATGGCGAAGTCTAGGGGTATCTGCTATCATTGCCAAAATGCCGAAGTATTCCTTTAAAAGACTCGTTAAATTATACCTGTTTATATAAGCGACAGTGACATCATTAACGTTAAGTTGCACAAGAATAAAATGTCAATGTAAACATTCATTTTTTTCATTCAAATATTCTTATTGTATAGGAATGTCCATACGATATGTAGCCTGTGACTAAATATTGACCCTAGTTTGTAGTAGAATGAACACTTACCACTCAATGTGTTTCTGAATAAATTATATTATTTTGTTCTAAATGTGTTATTAGTATTTATAATGCAAGTCACTCTGGATAAGAGTGTCTGCTAAATGATCAACATGTAAACAACAGAGTGACAGAGAAGAGAGATCACCTGGAGCTGTGAGTTCAGTCAACACACATAAAGACATAGAGCTGTGAGTTCAGTCAACACACATAAAGACATAGAGCTGTGAGTTCAGTCAACACACATAAAGACATAGAGCTGTGAGTTCAGTCAACACACATAAAGACATAGAGCTGTGAGTTCAGTCAACACACATAAAGACATAGAGCTGTGAGTTCAGTCAACACACATAAAGACATAGAGCTGTGAGTTCAGTCAACACACATAAAGACATAGAGCTGTGAGTTCAGTCAACACACATAAAGACATAGAGCTGTGAGTTCAGTCAACACACATAAAGACATAGAGCTGTGAGTTCAGTCAACACACATAAAGACATAGAGCTGTGAGTTCAGTCAACACACATAAAGACATAGAGCTGTGAGTTCAGTCAACACACATAAAGACATAGATAGAGCTGTGACTTCAGTCAACACACATAAAGACATAGCAAGTAAAATGTTCACATTCCCCCGCAATACAGGGCACACATTTCCCACAATGCCACAATGAAGTCTGAGCACCCTATTCCCTATGTATTGCATTCCTTTTGACCCAGACCCCATAGGTCCAGACCCCCATTGACCCAGACCCCATAGGTCCAGATCCCCATTGACCCAGACCCCATAGGTCCAGACCCCCATTGACACAGACCCCCATTGACCCAGACCCCCATTGACCCAGACCCCCTTTGACCCAGACTCCCATAGGTCCAGACCCCCATTGACCCTGACCCCCATTGACCCAGACCCCCTTTGACCCAGACCCCCATAGGGCTCTGGTAAAAGGTAGGACATTATGTACTGTCGTGGCCAAACGTTTTGAGAATGACACAAATATGACATTTCACAAAGTCTGCTGCTTCAGTTTGTATGATGGCAATTTGTATATACTCCAGCATGTTATGAAGAGTGATCAGATGAATTGCAATTCATTTCAAAGTCCCTCTTTGCCATGCAAATGAACTGAATCCCCCCCCCCCCCCCCAAAACAAACATCGATTAAATTGAGATTTTGTGTCACTGTCCTAAACAGTGGAATTATGTTTTTAGAAATTGTACAAATTAATTCAAAACTTTCAGAAAAGTTGAAATGTCTTATGTCAAGTATTCAACCCCTTTGTTACTTAATTATTATTATTTATTTTTTTAATAATTTAACTAGGCAAGTCAGTTAAGAACAAATTCTTATTTACAAGGACAGCCTACAGTGGGTTAACTATCTTGTTCAGGGGTAGAACGACAGATTTGTACCTTGTCAGCTCAGGGATTTGATCAAGCAACCTTTCAGTTACTGGCCCAACGCTCTAACCACTAGGCTACCTGCCGCTCCAAGTTATGGCAAGCCTAAATACGTTCTGGAGTAAAAAGAATATGCTTAAGTCACATAATAAGTTGCATGGACTCCCTCTGTGTTCAATAATAGTGTTTAACATGATTTTTGTAATGACTATCTCATCTCTGTACCCCACAAGCAGTGCATTTCAAACACAGATTCAACCACAAAGACCAGGGAGGTTTTCCAATGCCTCGCGAAGGGCACCTATTGGTAGATGGGTAAAAAACAACAACACTTTGGATGGTGTATCAATACACCCAGTCACTACAAAGATACAGGCATCCTTCCTAACTCAGTTGCCAGAGAGGAAGGAAACCTCTCAGGGATTTCACCATGAGGCCAATGGGGACTTTAAAACAGTTACAGAGTTTAATGGCTGTGATACAAGAACATTTAGGATGAATAAACAGCATTGTAGTTACTCCCCAATACTAACCTAATTGACAGAGTGGCAAGGGAGACTGTACAGAATTTAAATATTCCAAAACATGCATCCTGTTTGCAACAAGGTACTAAAGTAATACTGCAAACAAATGTGGCAAAGCAATTAACTTTTTGTCTTGAATACAAAGTGTTCTGTTTTGGGTCAAATCCACTAGAACACATCACTGAGTACTACTCTCCATATTTCCAAGTATAGTGGTGGCTACATCATGTTATGGGTATGCTTGTAATCGTTAAGGACTGAGGAGTTTTTCAGGATCAAAAATGACTGTAATGGCACAGGCAAAATCCAAGATGAAAACCTGGTTCAGTCTGCTTTCCACCAGTCACTGGGAGATTAATTCACCTTTCAGGAGGACAATAACTTAAAACACAAGGCCAAATCTACACTGGAGTCACCAAGAAGACAGCGAATGTTCCTGAGTGGCCTAGTTACATTTTGGACTTAACTTGGCTTGAAAATCTATGGCAAGACTTGAAAATGGCTGTCTAGCAATGATCAACAACCAACTTGACAGAGATTGAAGAATTTGTGCAAGTATTGTACAATCCAGGTGTGCAAAGTTCTTAGAGACTTACACAAAGAGACTCACAGCTATAAGCGATGCCAAAGTGGATTCAAACATTTATTGACTGTTTTGAATACTTACGTAAATTAGATATTTCTGTATGTCCTTTTTAATACATTTGCTAAAATTATTTGAGTGTATTTGAGACATATTTAGCCTTTTCCAATGACACAATCCAATCTTTTGTCTGATATACACAAATGATTTATCATTGACAGTGTTCCCCGGTAAATTCAAAATGGTGCATGAGCTGGTTACAGCATCCCGATAAAGCTGTAGGGAGAAACGTATCTACACTATAAATCATTTTGATGTGTTGCAGGCGCCTGCAAGTGAGATACAGAGTGTGGATGTTGTTTAGTCAGCTAGTGGGATAGTGGGCTCCGAGGGTGTGTTCAGTCAGCTAGTGGGATAGTGGGCTCTGAGGGTGTGTTCAGTCAGCTCTGGGATAGTGGGCTCTGAGGGTGTTTTAGTCAGCTAGTGGGATAGTGGGGTCTGAGGGTGTGTTCAGTCAGCTCTGGGATAGTGGGATCTGAGGGTGTGTTCAGTCAGCTCTGGGATAGTGGGCTCTGAGGGTGTGTTCAGTCAGCTCTGGGATAGTGGGCTCTGAGGGTGTGTTCAGTCAGCTCTGGGATAGTGGGCTCTGAGGGTGTGTTTAGTCAGCTCTGGGATAGTGGGCTCTGAGGGTGTGTTCAGTCAGCTCTGGGATAGTGGGCTCTGAGGGTGTGTTCAGACAGCTCTGGGATAGTGGGCTCTGAGGGTGTGTTCAGTCAGCTCTGGGATAGTGGGCTCTGAGGGTGTGTTCAGTCAGCTCTGGGATAGTGGGCTCTGAGGGTGTGTTCAGTCAGCTCTGCGATAGTGGGCTCTGAGGGTGTGTTAATTCAGCTAGTGGGATAGTGGGCTCTGAGGGTGTGTTCAGTCAGCTCTGGGATAGTGGGCTCTGAGGGTGTGTTCAGTCAGCTCTGTGATAGTGGGCTCTGAGGGTGTGTTCAGTCAGCTAGTGGGATAGTGGGCTCTGAGGGTGTGTTCAGTCAGCTCTGCGATAGTGGGCTCTGAGGGTGTGTTCAGTCAGCTAGTGGGATAGTGGGCTCTGAGGGTGTGCTACTGTATGTTTCGGCGCTGACTGAGGCACCATATTGATAACCTACCACTCCACTGTGTTCCAGCACAAACGCCAGATTCACTCTGTCTGTCCCCACATAATTAACATCGTCATTAAAACATCCATTCACACCCAGATCCACTCACACCCTGGTGCACCTTACATTGCCAGCCAGACACATCCTTGTCTCTTTTACTTCATCACAATGTTTTTGTTGTGTGTTGTGGAATCCCTGTTTAGTTTTGTACACTTGTTCCAATTCGTTACCGAATACATTATTAACATGAACATTGACTCCCGTGTTCATAGTTCAGATTGGCTTGTTTTCAGGTCTGTTTTTTTTTTATGGACTCACAAAACCCACTCCCTCGCTCCACTCGTCTTCCAGCTGGCTTCCTCCTTCACTTCTTTTTTTCTTCCTCACCTCTTCGCCGTGTTTATTCTGCCACATGGAAAACAACAACAACAATATTTACATTTAGGAATCTATTAGCATTAAGTCGGTAAAACCCAGATATGAACAGACTAAAACAAATATCTCCAGAGGTTCTCAAGAGAGATACTCAACATGGGAATGACCAGACAAAAACTTGGACAAGCTAGACACCAGAATGAGTTGTGTCTGTATAATTATGAGGTTTGAGATTTTATACAGGAGGAATATACGCTAGATGAGAATTTGTGGTGATGCAAATTTTTTAGAGAGTTAGAATAGATTAACTAAAGGGAGACAGAAAGAGAGTAAGATAGAGAGACACTAGAAATACTAGGAGAGAGAGACACTAGACTAGGAGAGAGAGACACTAGAGAGACTAGGATAGAGAGACACTAGAGAGACTAGGAGAGAGAGACACTAGACTAGGAGAGAGAGAGACACTAGAGAGACTAGGAGAGAGAGACACTAGAGAGACTAGGAGAGAGAGACACTAGAGAGACTAGGAGAGAGAGACACTAGAGAGACTAGGAGAGAGAGACACTAGACTAGGAGAGAGAGACACTAGAGAGACTAGGAGAGAGAGACACTATAGAGACTAGGAGAGAGAGACACTAGAGAGACTAGGAGAGAGAGACACTAGAGAGACTAGGAGAGAGAGACACTAGACTAGGAGAGAGAGACACTAGAGAGACTAGGAGAGATAGACACTAGAGAGACTAGGAGAGAGAGACACTAGACTAGGAGAGAGAGACACTAGACTCGGAGAGAGAGACACTATAGAGACTAGGAGAGAGAGACACTAGAGAGACTAGGAGA
Organism: Oncorhynchus mykiss; assembly: GCF_013265735.2. Taxonomy (NCBI): domain Eukaryota; kingdom Metazoa; phylum Chordata; class Actinopteri; order Salmoniformes; family Salmonidae; genus Oncorhynchus; species Oncorhynchus mykiss. The sequence goes on from NC_048572.1 coordinate 5,651,817, forward strand.
GAGAGACTCTAGAGAGACTAGGAGAGAGAGACACTAGACTAGGAGAGAGAGACACTAGAGAGACTAGGAAAGAGAGACACTAGAAAGACTAGGAGAGAGAGACTAGGAGAGAGAGACACTAGACTCGGAGAGAGAGACACTATAGAGACTAGGAGAGAGAGACACTAGAGAGACTAGGAGAGAGAGACTCTAGAGAGACTAGGAGAGAGAGACACTAGACTAGGAGAGAGAGACACTAGAGAGACTAGGAAAGAGAGACACTAGAAAGACTAGGAGAGAGAGACACTAGAGAGACTAGGAGAGAGAGACACTAGACTAGGAGAGAGAGACACTAGAGAGACTAGGAGAGAGAGACACTAGACTAGGAGAGAGATACACTAGAGAGACTAGGAGAGAGAGCCACTAGACTAGGAGAGAGAGACACTAGAGAGACTAGGAGAGAGAGCCACTAGACTAGGAGAGAGAGACACTAGAAAGACTAGGAGAGAGAGACACTAGACTAGGAGAGAGAGACACTAGAGAGACTAGGAGAGAGAAACACTAGAGAGACTAGGAGAGAGAGACACTAGACTAGGAGAGAGAGACACTAGAGACTAGGAGAGAGAGACACTAGAGAGACTAGGATTAAAGTGAGACAAGACTAAAGAGAGAGGAGACTAAAGAGAGAAAGACTAAAGAGGGAAAGAGGAAATTAAAGACAGATGGAGACTAAAGAGTGAGGGCAATTAAAGACAGGGAAATTAAAGAGGGAGGGAGACTAAAGAGAGATGGAAACTAAAGAGAGAGGGAGACTAAAGAGAGAGAGAGACTAAAGAGAGAGAGAAATTAAAGAGAGAGGGAAATTAAAGAGAGAGGGAGACTAAAGAGAGAGGGAAATTAAAGAGAGAGCGAGACTAAAGAGAGATGGATATTAAAGAGAGAGGGAGACTAAAGAGAGAGAGAGAGAGATTAAAGAGGGAGACTAAAGACAGAGGGAGATTAAAAAGAGAGAGAAAGAGAGACTAGAGAGAGAGAGACTAAAGAGAGAGGAGACTAAAGTAAGAGGGAGATTAAAGAGGGAAAGAGGAAGGTCAAAGAGAAAGGGAGATTAAAGAGCAAGAGTGCCTATTGTGCGAGGGAGACTAAAGAGAGAGGGAGACTAAAGAGAGAGGGAGACTAAAGAGAGAGGGATACTAAAGAGAGAGGGAGATTAAAGAGAGAGGGATACTAAAGAGAGAGGGAGATTAAAGAGAGAGGGAGATTAAAGAGAGAGGGAGACTAAAGAGAGAGGGAGATTAAAGAGAGAGGGAGATTAAAGAGAGAGGGAGACTAAAGAGAGAGGGAGATTAAAGAGAGAGGGAGACTAAAGAGAGAGCGATACTAAAGAGAGAGGGAGATTAAAGAGAGATGGAGACTAAAGAGAGAGGGAGATTAAAGAGAGAGGGAGACTAAAGAGAGAGGGAGACTAAAGAGAGAGGGAGATTAAAGAGAGAGGGAGACTAAAGAGAGAGGGAGACTAAAGAGAGAGGGAGATTAAAGAGAGAGGGAGACTAAAGAGAGAGGGAGATTAAAGAGAGAGGGAGATTAAAGAGAGAGGAAGACTAAAGAGAGAGCGACACTAAAGAGAGAGGGAGATTAAAGAGAGATGGAGACTAAAGAGAGAGGGAGATTAAAGAGAGAGGGAGACTAAAGAGAGAGCGATACTAAAGAGAGAGGGAGATTAAAGAGAGAGGGAGATTAAAGAGAGAGGGAGACTAAAGAGAGAGGGAAACTAAAGAGAGAGGGAGACTAAAGAGAGAGGGAGATTAAAGAGAGAGGGAGATTAAAGAGAGAGGGAGACTAAAGAGAGAGGGAGATTAAAGAGAGATGGAGACTAAAGAGAGAGGGAGATTAAAGAGAGAGGGAAACTAAAGAGAGAGCGATACTAAAGAGAGAGGGAGATTAAAGAGAGAGGGAGACTAAAGAGAGAGGGAGACTAAAGAGAGGGGGAGATTAATGAGAGATGGAGATTAAAGAGAGATGGAGACTAAAGAGAGAGGGAGATTAAAGAGAGAGGGAGACTAAAGAGAGAGCGATACAAAAGAGAGACGGAGATTAAAGCGAGAGGGAGACTAAAGAGAGGGAGACTAAAGAGAGAGGGAGACTAAAGAGAGAGGGAGATTAAAGAGAGAGGGAGATTAAAGAGAGAGGGAGACTAAAGAGAGAGGGAGATTAAAGAGGGAGGGAGATTAAAGAGAGTTAGAAGAAAGATATAGAGATATATTGAAATAGAGAGCGATAGAGACGGGAGGGAGAGAGATAAACTCAAGAATAAGAAAGGAGAGGTAAACGTTACTTCTCCTAGAGAAGAGACTAGAGAGAGAGACAGAGAGCGTGACTAGAGGGAAAGAGAAAGAAACTCGAGAGAAAGAAAGCATCACCTTCTCCTGCAGTCGTTCCAACATGGCCGCCAGTAGAGCCTCTCTGTTCTCTTTGTTGGCCTCCATCTTCTGCTCCAGCTTCTCCTTGGCGTTCTTGATGAAGTTGTTGTTCTCCTCTAAGGCCTTCTGAATCACCTCTCTCTCGTGCTCTCTCTTCTCTGCCAGGTGCTTCAGCAACTCAGCCTCCTGACACTAGAGGGCGGTGTGAGGAGAGTATCAGGAGCAGGATACAAACAGACATGGATTATGGTGAGTGTGATTATGCGTATTGAGTGTACGTGCATGATTATGTGTGTGTGTGTCTTCCCTGCCTCATCTTCCTCCTCATCTTCCTCTTCTCCTCTACCTCCTCCCTGTCTCCTAGTGTCTCCTCTCCTCCTCCCTGTCTCCGCTCCTCCTCTCTGTCTCCTAGTGTGTCTCCTCTACCTCCTCCCCATCTCCTAGTGTCTCCTCTACCTCCTCCCTGTCTCCTGTCTCCTCTCCTCCTCCCTGTCTCCTCTCCTCCTCCCTGTCTCCTAGTGTCTCCTCTCCTCCTACCTGTCTCCTAGTGTCTCCTCTACCTCCTCCCTGTCTCCTAGTGTCTCCTCTACCTCCTCCCTGTCTCCTAGTGTCTCATCTCCCCCTCCCTGTCCTCCTCACCTTCCTCCTCTCCTCTCCTCCCTGTCCTCCTCACCTTCTTCCTCTCCTCTCCTCCCTGTCCTCCTCACCTTCCTCCTCTCCTCCTCTCTGTCGTCCTCTCCTTCCTCCTCTCCTCCTCCCTCTCCTCCTCACCTTCCTCCTCTCCTCCCTGTCCTCCTCACCTTCCTCCTCTCCTCTCCTCCCTGTCCTCCTCACCTTCCTACTCTCCTCTCCTCCCTGTCCTCCTCACCTTCCTCCTCTCCTCCCTGTCCTCCTCACCTTCCTCCTCTCCTCCCTGTCCTCCTCACCTTCCTACTCTCCTCTCCTCCCTGTCCTCCTCACCTTCCTCCTCTCCTCTGCAGCATCTAGTTTCTTCTGGATCTCCTCCATGGAGAGTTCCCTGCGTTGGGGCATGGTAACGTTGAGCTCTGGGACGCCATCAAATGACGGAGGCTTCAGGATGACCTCGAAGGCCTGGCCCGACGAACGCTTGTTCAACTCTATCACCTCCACGTCCTTTATCACACACCAGCCCAGATCCACCACATCTGCCAAGGCTAGTACCTTTTTCCTCACCTCTTCTGCATGCTTGTCCTGCCACACAGGAAAACAACAACAACAATATTTACATTCAGGAATCTATTAGCATTAATTGGGTAAAACCCAGACGGAAAAACAGCATAAAACAAAAGCTCCTCAATCAACATGGAAATGATCTGACAGAAACAAAAATAATGTTACGTGTCTTGATAATATTCATTAATTCAAATGTTTTTTGAAAGTGTAAAAAATTCTAATTTAGAGAGACTGGTAAGTGGAAGAGAGAGGGAGATGAAAGAAAGAGTTTGATAAATAAACCAAGAGCTCCTATTGGGCAAATGAAAGTGACCCGCCCCCCCTTTCTAATTTTCACTATTTTTGCATATTTAAAAAAAAAATATATAAATTAATTTCACCTTCCTTTAACCAGGTAGGCTAGTTGAGAACAAGTTCTCATTTACAACTGCGACCTGGTCAAGATAAAGCAAAGCAGTGCGACACAAACAACGACACAGAGTTACACATGGAGTAAACAAAACGTACAGTCAATAATACAACAGAAATAGTCTATATACAGTGTGTGCAAATGAGGTATGATAAGGGAGGTAAGGAAATAAACAGGCCATAGTGGTGAAATAATTACAATATAACATTAAATACTGGATTGATAGATGTGCAGAAGATGAGTGTGCAGGTAGAGATACTGGGGTGCAAAGGAGCAAAATAAATAAAATAAATAACAGTATGGGGATGAGGTAGTTGGAAGGGCTATTTACAGATGGGCTATGTACAGGTGCAGTGATCTATGAGCTGCTCTCACAGCTGATGCTTAAAGTTAGTGAGGGAGATATGAGTCTCCAGCTTCAGTGATGTTTGCAGTTCGGAATTGGCTTTGGGGGTGACCAGTGAGATATACCTGCTGGAGCGTGTGCTATGGGTGGGTGCTGCTATGGTGACCAGTGAGCTGAGATAAGGCGGGGCTTTACCTAGCAAAGACTTATAGATGACCTGGAGCCAGTTGGTTTGGCGACGAATATGCAGCGAGAGCCAGCCAACGAGAGCATACAGGTCGCAGTGGTGGGTAGCATATGGGGTTTTGGTGACAAAACGGGTGGCACTGTGATAGACTGCATCCAATTTGCTGAGTAGAGTGTTGGAGGCTATTTTGTAAATGACATCGCCGAAGTCAAGGATCGTTAGGATGGTCAGTTTTACGGGGGTATGATTGGCAGCATGAGTGAAGGATGCTTTGTTGCGAAATAGGAACCCGATTCTAGATTTAATTTTGAATTGGAGATGCTTAATGTGAGTCTGGAAGGAGAGTTTACAGTCTAACCAGACACCTCGGTATTTGTAGTTGTTCACATATTCTAAGTCAGAACCGTCCAGAGTAGTGATGCTGGACGGGCGGGCAGGTGCGGGCAGCGATTAGTTGAAGAGCATGCATTTAGTTTTACTTGCATTTAAGAGCAGTTGGAGGCCACGGAAGGAGAGTTGTATGGCATTGAAGGCTACTGGTAGCCTGCTGTCATTTCATATGGGGCAAAAACGAGAAGTAGGCTACCCTCGTCTGGAGGTTTGTTAACACAGTGTCCAAAGAAGGGCCAGAAGTATACAGAATGGTGTCGTCTGCATAGAGGTGGATCAGAGAATCACCAGCAGCAAGAGTGACATCATTGATGTATACAGAGAAAAAAGTCAACCCGAGGATTGAACCCTGTGTTATCCACATAAAGACTGCCAGAAGTCCGGACAACAGGCCCTCCGATTTGACACACTGATCTCTGAGAAGTAGTTCGTGAACCAGGCGAGGCAGTCATTTGACAAACCAAGGCTGTTGAGTCTGCCAATAAGAATGAGATGATTGACAGAGTCGAAAGCCTTGGCCAGGTCAATGAATGAATACAACTGCACAGTATTGTCTCTTATCGATGGCGGTTATGATATGGTTTAGGACCTTGAGCGGGGCTGAGGTGCACCCATGACCAGCTCGGAAACCAGATTGCATAGCGGAGAAGGTACGGTGGGATTCGAAATGGTTGATGATCTGTTTGTTATCTTGGATTTCGAAGACCTTCGAAAGGCAGGGCAGGATAGATATAGGTCTGTAGCAGTTTGGGTCTAGAGTGTCTCCCCTTTTGAAGAGGGGGATGACCGCGGCAGCTTTCCTATCTTTGGGGTTCTCAGAAGATACGAAAGAGAGGTTGAACAGGCTAGTGATAGGGGTTGCAACCATTTCTGCAAATCTTTTTTGAAAGCGAGGGTCCAGATTATCTAGCCCAGCTGATTTGTCGGGGTCCAGATTTTGCCGCTCTTTCAGAACATCAGCTATCTGGATATGGGTGAAGGAGAAATGGGGAGGCTTGGGAAAGTTGCTGTGGTTGGTGCAGGACTGTTGACCGGGGTAGGGGTAGCCAAGTGGAAAGCATGGCCAGCCGTAGAAAAATGCTTATTGAAATTCTCAATTATCGCTGATTTATCGGTGGTGACAATATTTCCTAGCCTCAGTGCAGTGGGCAGCTGGGAGGAGATGCTCTGATTCTCCATGGACTTTACAGCGTACCCAGAACTTTTTTGAGTTTGTGCTAAAGGGCGCAAATTTCTGTTTGAAAAAGCTAGCCTTTGCTTTCCTAAATGCCTGTGTATATTGGTTCCTAACTTCTCTGAAAAGTTGCATATCGCTGGGGCTATTCGATGCTAATGCAGAACGCCACAGGATGTTTTTGTGCTGGTCAAGGGCAGTCAAGTCTGGAGTGAACCAAGGGCTATATCTGTTCCTGGTTCTAAATGTTTTGAACGGGGCATGCTTATTTAAGATGGTGAGGAAAGCACTTTTAAAGAACATCCAGGCATCCTCTACAGACAGAATGAGGTCAATATCCTTCCTGGCTTTTTCTAAGGATACCCCGGTCAGGTCGATTAGAAAGGCCTGCTCACTGAAGTGTTTTAGGGAGCGTTTGACAGTGATGAGGGGTGGTCATTTGACCGCAGACCCATTACGGATGCAGGCAATGAGGCAGTGATTGCTGATATCCTGGTTGATGAAGGCAGAGGTATATTTGGAGGGCAGATTGGTTAGGATCTATGAGGGTGCCCATGGTTACGCATTTGGGTTTGTACCTGGTAGGTTCATTGATAATTTGTGTGAGATTGAGGGCAATCACACTTAGATTGTAGGATGGCCGGGGTGTTAAGCATGTTCCAGTTTAGGTCACCTAACAGCACGAGCTCTGAAGATAGATGGGGGGCAATCAGTTCACATATGGTGTCCAGGGCACAGCTGGGGGCAGAAGGTGGTCTATAGCAAGCAATAACGGTGAGAGACATGTTTATGGCAAGGTGGATTTTTAAAAGTAGAAGCTCAAATTGTTTGGGCACAGACCTGGATAGTAAGACAGAACTCTGCAGGCTATCTCTGCAGTAGATTGCAACTCCGCAGAGTGTGGTGTGCAACTCCAACATCCGGGTTGGCAGAGTGTGCTAAGGCAGTGAATAAAACAAACTTAGGGAGGAGGCTTCTAATGTTAACATTCATGAAACCAAGGCTTGTACAGTTACAGAAGTCAACAAATGAGAGCGCCTGGGGAATAGGAGTGGTGCTAGGCACTGCAGGGTCTGGATTAACCTCTACATCACCAGAGGAACAGAGGAGGAGTAGGATGAGGGTACGGCTAAAGGCTATAAGAACTGGTTGTCTAGTGCGTTCGGAACAGAGAGTAAAAGGAGCAGGTTTCTGGGAGCGATAGAATAGATTCAAGGCATAATGTACAGACAAAGGTATGGTAGGATGTGAGTGACGATGAGAGAGCTATTGTTATTTGTAAACTCAGGTTCCCTTTATCTAATATTAGGTTTTGGTTGAAGATCTGATAACATTCAGTGTTTAAAATATGCAAAAATAGAGAAAATCAGAAAGGGAGCAAATACTTTTTCAAGGCACTGTAAATAAAATAGAGGGAGGGAGACTAGAGAGAGAGAGAGAGACTAGAAAGAGACTAGAGAGAGAAACTCAAGATAAATAAATAAGGAGAACAGACAGACAGACAGACAGACAGACAGACAGACAGACAGACAGACAGACAGACAGACAGACAGACAGACAGACAGACAGACTGACTGAAGAGAGAATAAAGAGAAAGAGCATGACCGTGGCGAAACATCACCTTCTCCTGCAGTCGTTCCAACATGGCCGCCAGTAGAGCCTCTCTGTTCTCCTTGTTGGCCTCCATCTTCTGCTCCAGCTTCTCCTTGGCGTTCTTGATGAAGTTATTGTTCTCCTCTAAGGCCTTCTGAATCACCTCTCTCTCGTGCTCTCTCTTCTCTGCCAGGTGCTTCCGCAGCTCAGCCTCTTGGCACTAGAGGGTGGTGTGAGTAGTGGTGTCAGGATACAGACAGGTGTGTGTTTGTGCCATAGAGATACTTAGAGGATGCAACATCTGTCCCATTATGGCGCCTGAGATCATGGGCAGCGCCATTGAGGACCATCTCCATTTTGAAGAAGTCAATGTTCTTCTTCTACTTCTATGAATTAGTAAATAAACGGAACCTTCCTTAACCAATAGGAAGTCCCGCTTCAAATTGGTGAAAGTCCTCAATGGCGCTGCCCATGCTAAAAACGGGCTTTTGAGAGTCCTCCATCGCTATGGTTAGTGTGTATGTATCTCTACTCCTCCCTGTCTCCTAGTGTCTCCTCTCCTCCATCGCTATGGTTAGTGTGTGTATGCATGCATCTCTACTCCTCCCTGTCCTCCTCTCCTCTCCTCCCTGTCCTCCTCACCTTCCTCCTCTCCTCTCCTCCCTGTCCTCCTCACCTTCCTCCATACCCTCCTCACCTTCCTCCTCTCCTCCCTACCTTCCTCCTCTCCTTTCCTCCCTTTCTCCTAGTGTCTCCTCTCCTCCCTGTCCTCCTCACCTTCCTCCTCTCCTCTCCTCCCTGTCCTCCTCACCTTCCTCCTCTCCTCCATACCCTCCTCACCTTCCTCCTCTCCTCCCTACCTTCCTCCTCTCCTTTCCTCCCTTTCTCCTAGTGTCTCCTCTCCTCCCTGTCCTCCTCACCTTCCTCCTCTCCCCCTCCCTGTCCTCCTCACCTTCCTCCTCTCCTCTGCAGCCTCTAGTTTCTTCTGGATCTCCTCCATGGAGAGTTCTCTGCGTTGGGGCATGGTAGCGTTGAACTCTGGGACGCCATCAAATGACGGAGGCTTCAGGATGACCTCGAAGGCCTGGCCCGAAGAACGCTTGTTCAACTCTATCACCTCCACGTCCTTTATCACACACCAGCCCAGATCCACCGCATCTGGGGATGGGACAGGAGCTTTAAAACACAACCTTTAGACAACTAGCTAGCTCACATGTTTCTACATATTCTGCAAATGGATTTCTTTCTTCAATGCTTCTTCTTTTCTATTTCGTTTCTACCTGAATATGTTGTACTAATGTATGAAACGTCAGGAAGTACAAGGTAGAACTTGTAAATTAACTTTAAGAACGTGTTGTTTTACCTTCTGCTTTGTACGTGGGTTTACAGTCGATGGTCTGAGGGTTGATGCAGGAGCAGAACAGAGACACCAGGGGGAGCTCTTTCAACTTCTCTCTGTACGCTGCATGGGAAACACACATGTAGTTAGTTATATATACAGTGCCTTCATCTCCTCTCTGATCACAGATAAATGCAGGGCCTTCGGAAATTATTCAGACCCTTTTACTTTTCCCACATTTTGTTACTTTACATGTTATTATTATTCTAAAATTACTTTACATACAGCCTTATTCTAAAATTACTTTACATACAGCCTTATTCTAAAATTACTTTACATATTGTTATTATTCTAAAATGACTTTACATACAGCCTTATTCTAAAATTACTTTACATACAGCCTTATTCTAAAATTACTTTACATATTGTTATTATTCTAAAATTACTTTACATACAGCCTTATTCTAAAATTACTTTACATACAGCCTTATTCTAAAATTACTTTACATATTGTTATTATTCTAAAATTACTTTACATACAGCCTTATTCTAAAATTACTTTACATTTTATTATTATTCTAAAATTACTTTACATACAGCCTTATTCTAAAATTACTTTACATATTGTTATTATTCTAAAATTACTTTACATACAGCCTTATTCTAAAATTACTTTACATATTGTTATTATTCTAAAATTACTTTACATATTGTTATTATTCTAAAATTACTTTACATATTGTTATTATTCTAAAATTACTTTACATACAGCCTTATTCTAAAATGACTTTACATACAGCCTTATTCTAAAATTACTTTACATACAGCCTTATTCTAAAATGACTTTACATACAGCCTTATTCTAAAATTGATTACGTTGTTTCTCCCCCCTCATCAATCTATACACAATAATGAAAAGGATTTTTTTTTGTTGTTGAAATTTTACAAATGTATTAAAAAATAGAACTGTGAAATATCACATTTCACATCAGTATTCAGACCCTTTACTCAGCACTTTCTTGAAACACCTTTGGCAGCGATTACAGCATCGAGTCGTCTTGGGTATGACGCTACAAGCTTGGCACACCTGTATTTGGGGAGTTTCTCCTGTTATTCTCCGCAGATCCACTCAAGCTCTGTCAGGTTGGATGGGGAGTGTTGCTGCACAGCTATTTTCAGGTCTCTCCAGAGATGTTCGATCGGGTTCAAGTCTGGGCTCTGGCTGGGTCACTTAACGACATTCAGAGACTTGTCCCAAAGCCACTCCTGCGTTGTCTTGGCTGTGTGCTTAGGGTAGTTGTCCTGTTGGAAGGTGAACCTTCTCTGGAGCAGGTTTTCATCAAGGATCTCTCAGTACTTTGCTTAGTTAATCTTTCCCTCAATCCTGATTAGTCTCCATGTCACTGCCTCTGAAAAACATCCCCACAGCATGATGCTGCCACCACCATGCTTCACCGGAGGGATGGTGCCAGGTTTCCTCCAGATGTGACGCATGGGATTCAGGCCAAATAGTTCAATCTTTGTTTCATCAGACCAGACAATCTTGTTTCTCATGGTCTGAGAGTCCTTTAGGTGGCTTTTGGCAAACTCCAAGTGGGCTGTCATGTGCCTTTACAGAGGATTGGGCATCCGTCTGGCCGCTCTACCATAAGGCCTGATTGGTGGAGTGTAGCAGAGATGGTTGTCCTTCTGGAAGGTTCTCCCATCTCCACAGAGCAACACTGGAGTTCTGTCAGTGACCATCGAGTTCTTGGTCACCTCCCTGACCAAGGCCTTTCTCCCCTGATTGCTCAGTTTGGCTATGCGGACAGCTTTAGGGAGTCTTGTTGGTTCCAAACTTCTTCCATTTAAGAGACACTGTGTTATTGGGGAACTTCAATGCTGCAGACTTTTTTTGGTACCCTTTGAGTTGTGTCGAGTTCTGGGACATCCCACGGAGCATCATTAAATCCATTATAAAAAAAACTGGAAAGAATATGGCACCACAACAAACCTGTCAAGAGAGGGCCACCCAACAAAGAGACCCTGAATGAGCTGCAAAGCTCCACAGCAGAGATTGGAGTATCTGTCCATAGGACCATGTTAAGCCGTACACTCCACAGAGCTGGGCTTTACGGAAGAATGGCCAGAAAAAAAGCCCTTGCTTAAAGAAAAAAATGAAGCAAAAGAAGTCAGATGAGACTAAAATTGAGCTTTTTGGCCATCAAGGAAAATGCTATGTCTGGCGCAAACCCAACACCTCGAGAACACCATCCCCACAGTGAAGCATGGTGCTGGATGGCGCTAAATACAAGGAAATTCTTGAGTCTTCCAGAGATTTGAGACTAGGACGGAGGTCCACCTTCCAGCCGGACAAGGACCCTAAGCATACTGCTAAAGCAACACTCGAGTGGTTTAAGGGGAAACATTTAAATGTCTTGGGATGACCTAGTCAAAGTCCAGACCTCAATCCAATTGAGAATCTGTGGTATGACTTAAAGATTGTCGTACACCAGCAGAACCCATCCAACTTGAAGGAGCTGGAGCAGTTTTGCCTTGAGGAATGGGCAAAAATCCCAGTGGCTTGATGTGCCAAGCTGATAGAGACAGACCCCAAGAGACTTGCAGCTGTAAATGCTGCAAAAGGTGGCTCTACAAAGTATTGACTTTGGGAGGGTGAATAGTAATGCACGCTCAAGTTTTCAGTTTTCTTTGTCTAATTTCTTGTTTGATAACCCCCCCCCCCCCCCCCCCCCCCCCAAAACAAATCTATTTACTTCCAGGTTATAAGGCAATAAAATAGGAAAAATGCCAAGGCGGATGAATACTTTTGCAAGCCACTGTAGTCCACTGTACAGTGCAGTGTGTCTCTGACAGTGTAAACCTAGCCAACACCCAACTACGGCCTCTGGCTAGGGCTAGACTAATAGTGTGTTGTATTACATAAAACAAGTATACAAACGTATGTTTGATGTCTCCTGTCAGCATTAATGGCCTTTTGTTGGAGGTATTGGGTTTTATGAAGGTATTGTGTATTGTATATGGAGATAAGTGCTTACCTGCTAGGGTCATGATTCCACTGTGTTGAGCTCAGGTCAATGCTGTTCCTGTAGACAAAGAGGGCTTCAATGAGATTTTACTTTATAAGAATGACTATTAAAATAATCTGGAGTTAACATATCACCCAGGGTCACGCTATGTTCAAGAGACTGGTGCTTGAAGTGTTAATGAGAAAATAGACAAATCTGTGAATGGTAATAAAAAAAGTGTTAGTTTTGAAGAGAGGGTATCTGATAATCCTGATGTTTGTGATATAAGTTGTTCAGGTTAACCTTACTGCCACGCACTATAACCTGTACCAGTGTGACTGTGTGATAAATCACAGTCGTGACACGTGGAGAACTGCAGAGTGAATTCAGATGAGAGAGAAAAAGAGAGAGAGAGAGAGAGAGAGAGAGAGAGAGAGAGGGCTAGGGATGGAAAAAGAGAGAGACAGAGAAAATGAGAGACTGAGAGAGGTGGAGAGGGAGAGGGAAGGAGGGGTGGCAGCCCTTCTCCCTCCAGATCTCTCCACCAGCTGCTCTCTCTGTCTCAACCCTTCCTCAGATGGGCTCCTCAACACTGAATTAATGCAAAATATTACCAAAATCTGTTCTTACATGACTTTCTTCTTCAGGGGCCTAACACTACTACCAACTGGGCACACACCACGTCATTTCACCAACCTGGAATAGACGTTGAATTGACGTCTGAGTAGTTTCTTCTTCAGGCTCCTAATACTATTCATTTTAGGGCCAGTTCTTGGATCGAAAAGGGTTAAACCGTCCCGTATTTGTCAGGCTAACTCCTAACTCCTAACTCTTAACTCCTAACTCCAAGTCCTCCTGACTAACCCTTAGTCAGGCTAACTCCTAACTCCAAGTCCTCCTGACTAACCCTTAGTCAGGCTAACTCCTAACTCCTAACTCCTAACTCCAAGTCCTCCTGACTAACCCTTAGTCAGGCTAACTCCTAACTCCTAACTCCTAACTCCAAGTCCTCCTGACTAACCCTTAGTCAGGCTAACTCCTAACTCCAAGTCCTCCTGACTAACCCTTAGTCAGGCTAACTCATAACTCCAAGTCCTCCTGACTAACCCTTAGTCAGGCTAACTCCTAACTCCTAACTCCAAGTCCTCCTGACTAACAATTAGTCAGGCTAACTCATAACTCCAAGTCCTCCTGACTAACATACTGACTAGCATAGTACTTAATGGCAAATACACCTGGTAAATATCTCGCATCTCTCAAGAAACAAATACACGCTAAACCAGTTATAATTTAAAAGACAAAGGTACAAAATGCGGTAATTAAAAACAACAATGTGATTAATTACGATTTTATAAGCTTCCATGAAAATGTCCAGCGCATTTGGAAAGTATTCAGACCCCTCCCCTTTTCCACATTTTGTTACGTTACAGCCTTATTCTAAAATTGATTAAATAAAATAAAAATCTTCATCAATCTACACACAATACCCCATAATGCCAAAGCAAAACTGTGTTTTAAGAAAAGTTTGCAAATGTATTAAAATAAAAAACAGAAATACCTTATTTACATAAGTATTTAGACCCTTTGCTATGAGACTTGAAATTGAGCTCAGGTGCTTCCTGTTTCCATTAATCATCCTTGAGAAGTTTCTACAACTTCATTGGAGTCCACTTGTAGTACCTTCAATTGATTGGACATGATTTGGAAAGGCACACAGCAAAAACTAAGCCATGAGGTCGAAGGAATTGTCCGTAGAGCTCCGAGACAGGATTGTGTCGAGGCACAGATCTGGGGAAGGATACCAAAAGATTTCTGCAGCATTAAAGGTCCCCAAGAACACAGTGGCCTCCATCATTCTTAAATGGAAGAAGTTTGGAAGCACCAAGACTCTTCCTAGAGCTGGCCGCCAGCCAAACTGAGCACTCTGGGGAGAAAGGTCTGGGAGGTGACCAAGAACCCGATGGTCACTCTGACAGAGCTCCAGAGTTCCTCTGTGTAGATGGGAGAACCTTCCAGAAGGACAATCATCTCTGCTGTACTCCACCAATCAGGCCTTTATGGTAGAGTGGCCAGACGGAAGCATCTGAAAGCCTGCTTGGAGTTTGCCAAAAGGCACCTAAAGGACAGACCATGAGAAATAAGATTCTCTGGTATGATGAAACCAAGTTTGAACTATTTGGCCTGAATGCCACATCTGGAAGAAACCTGGCATCATCTCTACGGTGAAGCATGTTGGTGGCAGCATCTCTATGGTGAAGCATGGTGGTGGCAGCATCATGCTGTGGGGATGTTTTTCAACAGCAGGGACTGGGATACTAGTCAGAAATGAGGGAAAGATGAACTAAGCAAAGTACAGAGAGGTCCTTGATGAAAACCTGCTCCAGAGCACTCAGGACCTCAGACTGGGTTTCGGGACCTTCCAACGACCCTAAGCACACAGCCAAGCCAGTGCAGGTGAGGCTTCGGGACAAGTCTCTGAATGTCCTTGAATGGCTCAGCCAGAGCCCGGACTTGAACCCGATGAAACATCTCTAGAGAGACCTGAAAATAGCTGTCCAACCTGACAGAGCTTGAGAGGATCTGCAGAGAAGAATGGGAGAAACTCCCCAAATACAGGTGTGCAAGCTTGTAGAAGAAGACTCAATGCTGTAATCGCTGCCAAAGGTCCTTCAACAAAGTACTGAGTAAAGGGTCTGAATACTTATGTAAATGTGAAATGTCTGTTTGGTTAATACATTTGCAAACATTTATAAAACCATTGTGGAGTATTGTGTGTAGGTTGATAAGCGAAAAAACAACAAAATTCCCCCAAATTCTACTGCACAACGGCAGAGTCATGTCTTAACTGTAAAACTAACAACGACTCAATAATCTATGCTTTCTGGGAACGCGATGAAGTCCAAGAATTATGGGCGGAGCAGAAAATGTGTCTAGCAGAAATATTATAATGTAAACTTACCTATAATCCGTCTGCCTGCATATTTCAAGACACGGCGTATGGGGCCGTAGTGATATACAAAATGGGCTGGATAATTCATTTCTCATCACTCATCTTGAAAAAACATACACTAAAAACTTGGGAATAAATCAATCCGCCATTAAATGATTTCTTATTGAAATAGCATGGGCAACCAAGATACATTTATACATTTTTTTTTACAATTTAAGACCATGTGGAAAACAATAACAAAGGCACTAGGGATGGGGGTGTGGCCAGGCACTAGAGATGGGGGTGTGGCCAGGCACTAGAGATGGGGGTGTGGCCAGGCACTAGGCCTGTGGGTGTGGCCAGGCACTAGGGATGGGGGTGTGGCCAGGCACTAGAGATGGGGGTGTGGCCAGGCACTAGGGATGGGGGTGTGGCCAGGCACTAGGGATGGGGGTGTGGCCAGGCACTAGGGCTGTGGGTGTGGGCAGGCACTAGAGATGGGGGTGTGGCCAGGCACTAGGGATGGGGGTGTTGCCAAGAACTAGGGCTGTGGGTGTGGCCAGGCCCTAGAGATGTGGGTGTGGCCAGGCACTAGAGATGGGGGTGTGGCCAGGCACTAGAGATGTGGGTGTGGCCAGGCACTAGAGATGGGGGTGTGGCCAGGCACTAGGGATGTGGGTGTGGCCAGGCACTAGAGATGGGGGTGTGGCCAGGCACTAGGGCTGTGGGTGTGGCCAGGCACTAGGGATGGGGGTGTGGCCAGGCACTAGGGATAGGGGTGTGGCCAGGCACTAGGGATAGGGGTGTGGCCAGGCACTAGGGATGGGGGTGTGGCCAGGCACTAGGGATAGGGGTGTGGCCAGGCACGAGGGATGGGGGTGGGAGCATGCGAGTCTGGGCAGATGAGATGTCGTCGTTGTTTGTGTGCGTCTGTAAATTGTTGTTTGTATGTGTATGTTAGTATTTGGTGTAAAAATAAATGATTGGTTATTAAAAAAATTGCCAATCAAAGCAGAAATAAGCACAACTCTGTGCAAATAGTGTATTTCCAACAGCCTCCTGTCCAGATCACTGTGACTGTCCTTATCTGTGTGTCACAGCTCTCTCTCCACTGTGACTGTCCAGACCGCTGTGTCACAGCTCTCTCTCCACTGTGACTGTCCAGACCGCTGTGTCACAGCTCTCTCTCCACTGTGACATGATACCTCTAGAGACCAGTGGTGCCCTGCCCACACTCTGTCACCCGAGAGGCTGGTCGATAGAAACATTATGCATGGTAAGCTGTTCACTTCTTGTTTGTCAATAAAGAAGACAGGGAAGTCTGCATTCTCTCCTCTGTCTGTCTTCCTCTCCTCTGTCTGTCTGTCTTCCTCTCGTCTGTCTGTCTGTCTGTCTTCCTCTCGTCAGTCCGTCCGTCTGTCTGTCTGTCTGTCTGTCTGTCTCTGTCTGTCTGTCTGTCTGTCTGTCTGTCTATCTGTCTGTCTGTCTGTCTGTCTGTCTGTCTGTCTGTCTGTCTGTCTGTCTTCCTCTCTTGCTGTCATCAGCGTGTCAGTAGATCTATGCTACTTTTCTAAATAAAGCCTACTATCCATATTCTCTCTCTCTCTCTCTCTCTCTCTCTCTCTCTCTCTCTCTCTCTCTCTCTCTCTCTCTCTCTCTCTCTCTCTCTCTCTCTCTCTCTCTCTCTGTCTCTCTCTCTCTCTCTCTCTCTCTCTCTCTCTCTCTCTCTGTCCTCACTTCCCCTCTATCATCCCCCCCCCCGTCTCCTCCTTTCCTTATCCTATTACCTAATGTCCAGTCAGCACCGCTCATCCCAATACACACCCTAACCCAGAGTGAATCCAGTGCTCGGAAGCTGATGTCCAACGACATGAATATACACAGAGTATCGTTCAGCTGAAAGTGCTGTTTTTGGAACGCATGGTCACGAGGATCTAGGTAAATACCTGAATGATGAATCTTATGTGATCCTGTTCTCACAGCCAGACAGACAGACAGAGACCCTGCCTGTTGTCATACATACTGCGAACACAGAGACAGACAAAGCTGAATAGGATACTGACAGACAGACAGACACAACGTGGAGAGAGAGAGTACCTGATTACTGACAGACAGAGGGACACAACGTGGAGAGAGAGAGAGTACCTGATTACTGACAGACAGAGGGACACAACGTGGAGAGAGAGAGAGTACCTGATTACTGACAGACAGAGGGACACAACGTGGAGAGAGAGAGTACCTGATTACTGACAGACAGAGGGACACAACGTGGAGAGAGAGAGTACCTGATTACAGACAGACAGACACAACATGGAGAGAGAGAGTACCTGATTACTGACAGACAGAGGGACACAACGTGGAGAGAGAGAGAGTACCTGATTACTGACAGACAGAGGGACACAACGTGGAGAGAGAGAGAGTACCTGATTACTGACAGACAGAGGGACACAACGTGGAGAGAGAGAGTACCTGATTACTGACAGACAGAGGGACACAACATGGAGAGAGAGTACCTGATTACAGACAGACAGACAGACACAACATGGAGAGAGAGTACCTGATTACTGACAGACAGAGGGACACAACATGGAGAGAGAGAGTACCTGATTACAGACAGACAGACAGACACAACATGGAGAGAGAGAGTACCTGATTACAGACAGACAGACAGACACAACATGGAGAGAGAGAGTACCTGATTACTGATAGACAGACAGACACAATGTGGAGAGAGAGAGTACCTGATTACAGACAGACAGACACAACGTGGAAAGAGAGAGTACCTGATTACTGACAGACAGAGGGACACAACATGGAAAGAGAGAGTACCTGATTACTGACAGACAGACAGACAGACAGACACAACATGGAGAGAGAGGACACAGCGTTCCTAGACGACAGTTGTTGCATCGTTTTCCAGTACAGCCAACAGCTACTACACTACATCCTTTAGTAACATCCCATTTAATATTAGTGTTACTACCCCCCAGATAACGGTCTACCTCCTTGATGTCTCTCTGTGTTATGTTCAGGAGAGGCGTGTTTTTCCTTACCCTCCTCTGGAGCAGGGCTGAGTTGATTATGGTAGGTGGGGTAGGTCCGGGTTATCAGGCTGTCTCTCTCTCTGTCAGTCTTGCTCCTTGGATACTAGAGACTACTACTGGAGACTAGCGGCAGCATCAGCAACAGCCCCTCTACTACCCCATGACATCACCACCGGGCCCTGCTATTGGTCCAGAGGAGTGCCAGCATCTAGCCCTGGCAGCCTATCAGGGGTTGAGAGCAGGGAGGGGGGGGGGGGGGGGGGGGGGGGGGGCTGTTAAGGGTGTGTTTGTGTCTGTGTGTGCCATGTAGGCAGCACGAGAGACAAATAAATGATTGACATCTTCCTGACTTTAAAGGAATCCTCTTGGTCCTCTGTTTAGTCTCATTATTATGTCTCTCTCTCTCCGTCAACAGTGAAGAGGTGACTCCGGGATGCTGGCCTTCTAGGCAGAGTTGCAAAGAAAAAGCCATATCTCAGACTGGCCAATAAAAATAAAAGATTAAGATGGGCAACAGAACACAGACACTGGAGAGAGGAACCTAGAAGGCCAGACATGAGACAGTCTGTTTACTATATAATGGGTTGTTATGGTATGATGGGTTGTTATGGTATGATGGGTTGTTATGGTATGATGGGTTGATACTATATAATGGGTTGTTATGGTATGATGGGTTGTTACTATATGATGGGTTGTTACTATATGATGGGTTGTTATGGTATGATGGGTTGTTATGGTATGATGGGTTGTTACTATATAATGGGTTGTTATGGTATGATGGGTTGTTACTATATAATGGGTTGTTATGGTATGATGGGTTGTTACTGTATAATGGGTTGTTATGGTATGATGGGTTGTTATGGTATGATGGGTTGTTACTATATAATGGGTTGTTATGGTATGATGGGTTGTTACTATATAATGGGTTGTTATGGTATGATGGGTTGTTACTATATAATGGGTTGTTATGGTATGATGGGTTGTTACTATATAATGGGTTGTTATGGTATGATGGGTTGTTCCTATATAATGGGTTGTTATAGTATGATGGGTTGTTACTATATAATGGGTTGTTATGGTATGATGGGTTGTTACTATATAATGGGTTGTTATGGTATGATGGGTTGTTATGGTATGATGGGTTGTTACTATATAATGGGTTGTTACTATATAATGGGTTGTTATGGTATGATGGGATGTTACTATATAATGGGTTGTTACTATATGATGGGTTGTTACTATATAATGGGTTATTATGGTATGATGGGTTGTTATGGTATGATGGGTTGTTATGGTATGATGGGTTGTTAGGGTATGATGGGTTGTTATGGTATGATGGGTTGTTACTATATAATGGGTTGTTACTATATAATGGGTTGTTATGGTATGATGGGATGTTACTATATAATGGGTTGTTACTATATAATGGGTTATTATGGTATGATGGGTTGTTAAGGTATGATCGGTTGTTACTATATAATGGGTTATTATGGTATGATCGGTTGTTAGGGTATGATGGGTTGTTACTATATAATGGGTTATTATGGTATGATGGGTTGTTAGGGTATGATGGGTTGTTAGGGTATGATGGGTTGTTAGGGTATGATGGGTTGTTATGGTATGATGGGTTGTTACTATATAATGGGTTGTTACTATATAATGGGTTGTTATGGTATGATGGGATGTTACTATATAATGGGTTGTTACTATATGATGGGTTGTTACTATATAATGGGTTATTATGGTATGATGGGTTGTTAGGGTATGATGGGTTGTTATGGTATGATGGGTTGTTATGGTATGATGGGTTGTTAGGGTATGATGGGTTGTTATGGTATGATGGGTTGTTACTATATAATGGGTTGTTACTATATAATGGGTTGTTATGGTATGATGGGATGTTACTATATAATGGGTTGTTACTATATGATGGGT
Organism: Oncorhynchus mykiss; assembly: GCF_013265735.2. Taxonomy (NCBI): domain Eukaryota; kingdom Metazoa; phylum Chordata; class Actinopteri; order Salmoniformes; family Salmonidae; genus Oncorhynchus; species Oncorhynchus mykiss. The sequence continues at coordinate 5,671,764 of NC_048572.1, forward strand.
TGTTACTATATAATGGGTTATTATGGTATGATGGGTTGTTAGGGTATGATGGGTTGTTACTATATAATGGGTTATTATGGTATGATGGGTTGTTAGGGTATGATGGGTTGTTACTATATAATGGGTTATTATGGTATGATGGGTTGTTAGGGTATGATGGGTTGTTAGGGTATGATGGGTTGTTAGGGTATGATGGGTTGTTATGGTATGATGGGTTGTTATTGTATGATGGGTTGTTATGTTATGATGGGTTGTTATGGTATGATGGGTTGTTACTATATAATGGGTTGTTACTATATAATGGGTTATTATTGTATGATGGGTTGTTAGGGTATGATGGGTTGTTATGGTATGATGGGTTGTTACTATATAATGGGTTATTATTGTATGATGGGTTGTTACTATATAATGGGTTGTTACTATATAATGGGTTGTTACTATATGATGGGTTGTTACTATATAATGGGTTGTTATGGTATGATGGGTTGTTAGGGTATGATGGGTTGTTATGGTATGATGGGTTGTTACTATATAATGGGTTGTTACTATATAATGGGTTGTTACTATATGATGGAGTGTTACTATATAATGGGTTGTTACTATATGATGGGTTGTTACTATATAATGGGTTGTTATGGTATGATGGGTTGTTATGGTATGATGGGTTGTTACTATATGATGGGTTATTATGGTATGATGGGTTGTTACTATATAATGGGTTGTTATGGTATGATGGGTTATTATTGTATGATGGGTTGTTATGGTATGATGGGTTGTTACTATATAATGGGTTGTTACTATATAATGGGTTATTATTGTATGATGGGTTGTGGACCACAGGATAAATGATGTGTAGATAAGTAAGGATGTCACAGAATGATGTGTAGAGAAGTAATGATGTCACAGAATGATGTGTAGAGAAGTAATGGTGTCACAGAATGATGTGTAGAGAAGTAATGATGTCACAGAATGATGTGTAGAGAAGTAAGGATGTCACAGAATGATGTGTAGATAAGTAATGATGTCACAGAATGATGTGTAGAGAAGTAAGGATGTCACAGAATGATGTGTAGAGAAGTAAGGATGTCACAGAATGATGTGTAGATAAGTAATGATGTCACAGAATGATGTGTAGAGAAGTAATGATGTCACAGAATGATGTGTAGAGAAGTAAGGATGTCACAGAATGATGTGTAGAGAGGTAATGATGTCATAGAGTGATGTGCAGAGAGGTAATGATGTCATAGAGTGATGTGTAGAGAGGTAATGATGTCACAGAATGATGTGTAGAGAAGTAATGATGTCACAGAATGATGTGTAGAGAAGTAATGATGTCACAGAATGATGTGTAGAGAAGTAATGATGTCACAGAATGATGTGTAGAGAAGTAAGGATGTCACAGAATGATGTGTAGAGAAGTAAGGATGTCACAGAATGATGTGTAGAGAAGTAAGGATGTCACAGAATGATGTGTAGAGAAGTAAGGATGTCACAGAATGATGTGTAGAGAGGTAATGATGTCATAGAGTGATGTGCAGAGAGGTAATGATGTCATAGAGTGATGTGTAGAGAGGTAATGATGTCACAGAATGATGTGTAGAGAAGTAATGATGTCACAGAATGATGTGTAGAGAAGTAATGATGTCACAGAATGATGTGTAGAGAAGTAAGGATGTCACAGAATGATGTGTAGATAAGTAATGATGTCACAGAATGATGTGTAGAGAAGTAATGATGTCACAGAATGATGTGTAGAGAAGTAAGGATGTCACAGAATGATGTGTAGAGAGGTAATGATGTCATAGAGTGATGTGCAGAGAGGTAATGATGTCATAGAGTGATGTGTAGAGAGGTAATGATGTCACAGAATGATGTGTAGAGAAGTAATGATGTCACAGAATGATGTGTAGAGAAGTAATGATGTCACAGAATGATGTGTAGAGAAGTAAGGATGTCACAGAATGATGTGTAGATAAGTAATGATGTCACAGAATGATGTGTAGAGAGGTAATGATGTCACAGAATGATATGTAGAGAAGTAATGATGTCACAGAATGATGTGTAGAGAAGTAATGATGTCACAGAATGATGTGTAGAGAAGTAAGGATGTTACAGAATGATGTGTAGATAAGTAATGATGTCACAGAATGATGTGTAGAGAGGTAATGATGTCACAGAATGATATGTAGAGAAGTAATGATGTCACAGAATGATGTGTAGAGAGGTAATGATGTCACAGAATGATGTGTAGAGAGGTAATGATGTCATAGAGTGATGTGCAGAGAGGTAATGATGTCATAGAGTGATGTGTAGAGAGGTAATGATGTCACATAATGATGTGTAGAGAAGTAATGATGTCACAGAATGATGTGTAGAGAAGTAATGATGTCACAGAATGATGTGTAGAGAAGTAATGATGTCACAGAATGATGTGTAGAGAAGTACGGATGTCACAGAATGATGTGTAGAGAAGTAAGGATGTCACAGAATGATGTGTAGATAAGTAATGATGTCACAGAATGATGTGTAGAGAAGTAATGATGTCACAGAATGATGTGTAGAGAAGTAAGGATGTCACAGAATGATGTGTAGATAAGTAATGATGTCACAGAATGATGTGTAGAGAAGTAATGATGTCACAGAATGATATGTAGAGAAGTAATGATGTCACAGAATGATGTGTAGAGAAGTAATGGTGTCACAGAATGATGTGTAGAGAGGTAATGATGTCACAGAATGATGTGTAGAGAAGTAAGGATGTCACAGAATGATGTGTAGATAAGTAATGATGTCACAGAATGATGTGTAGAGAGGTAATGATGTCACAGAATGATATGTAGAGAAGTAATGATGTCACAGAATGATGTGTAGAGAAGTAATGATGTCACAGAATGATGTGTAGAGAAGTAAGGATGTTACAGAATGATGTGTAGATAAGTAATGATGTCACAGAATGATGTGTAGAGAGGTAATGATGTCACAGAATGATATGTAGAGAAGTAATGATGTCACAGAATGATGTGTAGAGAGGTAATGATGTCACAGAATGATGTGTAGAGAGGTAATGATGTCATAGAGTGATGTGCAGAGAGGTAATGATGTCATAGAGTGATGTGTAGAGAGGTAATGATGTCACATAATGATGTGTAGAGAAGTAATGATGTCACAGAATGATGTGTAGAGAAGTAATGATGTCACAGAATGATGTGTAGAGAAGTAATGATGTCACAGAATGTAGAGAGGTACATAAATAATTTTGTTTTAGATTCCATCTCTCACAGTTGAAGTGTACCCAAGATAAAAATTGCAGACCTCTACATGCTTTGTAAGTAGGAAAAACTGCAAAATCGGCAGTGTATCAAATACTTGTTCTCCCCGCTGTACAGTGGTAGTATAAGGAAGGAGAACATGTATGAGGTCTACAGATGGGGTGTGTAAGGTAGAGAAGGGGCTCGTGGTGTTGTCGCCCTTTGTTCTGTTATTCAGCTCACATAACCCTCATGATGTCACTACACAGTCTACAGGCACCAGATGAAAGTGCAGTGTGCTGCTTAGACCGCCCTGAGAGAGAGACAGAGGGAGGGGAGGAGAGAGGGGGCAGAGAGAGAGAGAGAGAGAGAGAGAGAGAGAGAGAGAGAGAGAGAGAGCGATAGAGAGAGAGAGAGAGAGAGAGAGAGAGAGAGAGAGGGGAGATGTATAGAGAGAGAAGAGAGAGGGGAAGGAACATAGAGAGCAAGAGAAGAATGATGAATGAGGGAGGGGGTCATATCAGGGCGTGTCCTATTGTCACTGTCTGCATCCCTCTTCTCTCTCTCCACTCCTCTCCCTTTCCCTTCTCTCCTTTTGAATCTCCTCTCCTTTTCTCTATTTCTCTCCTCTACTTTTCTTTCTCTTGCTCCCTCCTCTCCTCTCTTCACCTCTTCTCCTTGCTCATCTCTGTCCTGCTCTACTTATATCACCAGCAGCTGACAGGAAATACACACCTCAGATCAGACATTATACAAATCCTGGAAATGAGAGAGAGTGAGAGGAACAGGGAGAGAGAGAGGGGAGCAGGGGGAGAGGGAGAGGAACAAGGGGAGAGAGAGAGGAACAGGGAGAGAGAGAGGAACAGGGAGGGAGAGAGAGAGGAACAGGGGGAGAGAGAGAGAGGGGAACAGGGGGAGAGAGAGAGGGACAAGGGGAGAGAGAGAGGAACAGGGAGAGAGAGAGGAACAGGGGGAGAGAGAGAGGGGAACAGGTGTAGAGAGAGAGGAACAGGGAGAGAGAGAGGAACAGGGAGAGAGAGAGGGGAACAGGGGGAGAGAGAGAGGGACAAGGGGAGAGAGAGAGGAACAGGGAGAGAGAGAGGAACAGGGGGAGAGAGAGAGGGGAACAGGTGGAGAGAGAGAGGAACAGGGAGAGAGAGAGGAACAGGGAGAGAGAGAGGGGAACAGGGGGAGAGAGAGAGAGGAACAGGGGGAGAGAGAGAGGGGAACAAGGGGAGAGAGAGAGAGGAACAGGGGGAGAGAGAGAGGGGAACAAGGGGAGAGAGAGAGAGGAACAGGGGGAGAGAGAGGGGGGAACAGGGGGAGAGAGAGGGGAACAGTGGGAGAGAGAGAGGGACAGGGGGAGAGAGAGGGGAACAGGGGGAGAGAGAGAGAGGAACAGGGGGAGAGAGAGGGGGGAACAGGGGGAGAGAGAGGGGAACAGGGGGTGAGGAACAGGGAGAGAGAGAGAGGGGGGGAACAGGGGGAGAGGAACAGGGAGAAAGAGAGGGGGGAACAGGGGGAGAGAGAGAGGGGGACAGGGGGAGAGAGAGAGGGGAAAAGGGGGAGAGAGAGAGGAACAGGGAGAGAGATAGGAACAGGGAGAGAGAGAGAGGGGAACAGAGGGTGAGAGGGGGGAACAGGGAGAGAGAGGGGAACAGGGGGAGAGAGAGGGGAACAGGGAGAGAGATAGGAACAGGGAGAGAGAGAGAGGGGAACAGGGGGAGAGAGAGAGGGGAAAAGGGGGAGAGAGAGAGGAACAGGGAGAGAGATAGGAACAGGGAGAGAGAGAGAGGGGAACAGAGGGAGAGAGAGGGGAACAGGGAGAGAGAGGGGAACAGGGGGAGAGAGAGGGGAACAGGGAGAGAGATAGGAACAGGGAGAGAGAGAGAGGGGAACAGGGGGAGAGAGAGGGGAACATGGAGAGAGATAGGAACAGGGAGAGAGAGAGAGAGGGGAACAGAGGGAGAGAGAGGGGAACAGTGGGAGAGAGAGAGGGGGACAGGGGGAGAGAGAGAGGAACAGGGAGAGAGATAGGAACAGGGAGAGAGAGAGAGAGGGGAACAGAGGGAGAGAGAGGGGAACAGTGGGAGAGAGAGAGGGGGACAGGGGGAGAGAGAGAGGAACAGGGAGAGAGATAGGAACAGGGAGAGAGAGAGAGAGGGGAACAGAGGGAGAGAGAGGGGAACAGGGGGAGAGAGAGGGGAACAGGGGGAGAGAGATAGGAACAGGGAGAGAGAGAGAGAGGGGAACAGAGGGAGAGAGAGGGGAACAGGGGGAGAGAGAGGAACAGGGGGAGAGAGAGAGGAACAGGGAGAGAGATAGGAACAGGGAGAGAGAGAGAGAGGGGAACAGAGGGAGAGAGAGGGGAACAGGGGGAGAGGAACACGGAGAAAGAGAGGGGGGGACAGGGGGAGAGAGAGAGGGGAACAGAGGGAGAGAGAGGGGAACAGGGGGAGAGAGAGGGGAACAGGGGGAGAGAGAGAGGGGAACAGGGGGAGAGGAACAGGGAGAAAGAGAGGGGGGGACAGGGGGAGAGAGAGAGGGGAACAAGGGGAGAGAGAGAGAGGAACAGGGGGAGAGAGAGAGGGGAACAAGGGGAGAGAGAGAGGAAATTAGAACGAGATGGATAGATGTAGGGAGAGAAACGGAGGAGAGCAGGTGTGTAAGAGGTCAAGGGCTCAGTTGCATACAGCATTTTAATTGTTTCCCCTCATGGAATAATGTAAAGGGAATTGCTTAAGGGCGTTGCATCGAGTCCCTGAAATATTTACTTGGGTAAGGGCATACTCAAGGGGTTTTACGGTTGTTAAGGAGTTTTTACGGTAGTTTGAAGGCATGTATGGCAGAAAGAGTATCTGGTTACCATGGAGATGGCCTGATTCACTGATGAAAAGTCTCATCTAATAGAGAATCAAAGACAGGACAACCAAATTGCTTCAGAAGATAATAAAACATTTCTTGTAGTTTTTTTCTTCTCAACTTGTTTATGTTACTTTCTAGTACATCAAGCTAACTAAAAAAAGCTAATAATAAAAAAAAATTGCAACGGACTTAAAGTTAAGGAAACATTAAAGGAAAAGGAGAGAGAGAGAGAGAGAGAGAGAGAGAGAGGCAGAGAGAGAGAGAGAGAGGCAGAGAGACAGAGGGAGAGAGAGAGACAGAGAGACAGAGAGACAGAGAGACAGAGAATCTAAAATCATGACATCATCCCTATTGTTTCACGATGAGATCATCTTCAATTGAATTATCCAGGGAAGTGGTTCTGAACTGGTTTTGCCTTGGGACCGAAATTGAACCAGGTTGTCTCAGTCGTAATCTAATATTTGCTTCGTAATTAGTTATTTTTTTGGCCAAAATGCAATCTGGAAAACTATTTTTAATGCTATATTGATAGAAAATGTAACAATTATATGACAAAGGAACATCAGTCCCACATCATTACCTCTCTACATTCTATGACATCATTACCTCTCTACATTCTATGACATCATTACCTCTCTACATTCTGTGACGTCATTACCTCTCTACATTCTATGACATCATTACCTCTCTACATTCTGTGACGTCATTACCTCTCTACACATCATTCTGTGACATCATTACTTCTCTACACATCATTCTGTGACACCATTACCTCTCTACACATCATTCTGTGACACCATTACCTCTCTACACATCATTCTGTGACATCATTACCTCTCTACACACCATTCTGTGACACCCTTACCTCTCTACATGTTTACAGTTACATTACACATCTTTACAATAAAGACATAAAAACTGTTTAACAAGTCCGTCACCAAGGGCAGTCAATCACTCTTGGAGGACAATGAACGTTGATACAAATGCTTCTTTATGGTTAAAGTGGAACTGACAGCGTTTTAACTACTTCTGTAGAAATAAAACAAACGCACAATGATAGTATCAGTTCAAAATATCACATTCCCAGTTTAAGCTACAAAACCAACTTCATATGAGGTTTTAAAAATAGGTTCTATTTGACTCAAAATTCCATAACGTACAGTAAGGCTTTGTTGTCAGAATAGATGGATGTAGTTCAATACCTGATTAAAATAATCGACCAATACATTTCTTGGTAGTCCAAAATATACTGCTATCAGGTTGTAAATCCCAGCTGGCCTGGTACTTTGTTGGCTGCCTCCATTCGGGATGCAACTGTTTCAGTTTCAATGAGTCAATATTTTGGACAAAAAACGGACGAATGTAACTGAGGCTGGGAATGTCAATACAATCAAACTAGCAAAGACACTGATCACAAGTCAGTCATAGCGTGGCTAAATGGTTAGCGTATCTGCTTATGTAGCAAGCTCAAAACACAGGGTCTAACGTTAGCTAGATAGCTAGCTAGCTGCTAGGAGAATGTCATGTCAATGGAGGAGTGGTTGAGTGAATGACTTTTTCCCCTCATATTGTTTTTCCAGTGGCTACACAGCTAGAGATGTCAAGCGTCATTTGGTTAGCTAGCAAGACACGCGAATCGCTTTGCTAGCTAGCTATGATGAACTTGGAACAACTGTTATCCAGTTAGCATATCTCTTGCGTTCGCAAATTCACTCTGGCTGTCTAGTCTGATTGCATCGCTGTAACGGTCTTCCTGTGGGGAAGTAGAGGCGGGCCAAAAAGCAGTGTGATTATATTAATTCATGTTTAATGACAAAAAGGATAAACACGAACACTACAAAACCAAGAAACGTGGAAAACCAAAAACAGCCCTGTCTGGTGCAAAACACAGAGACAGGAACAATCACCCACAAACACACAGTGAAACCCAGGCTACCTAAGTATGATTCTCAATCAGAGACAACTAACGACACCTGCTTCTGATTGAGAACCATACTAGGCCGAAACATAGAAATACCCAAAACCTAGAAAAACAAACATAGACTGCCCACCCAACTCACGCCCCTGACCATACTAAATAAATACAAAACAAAGGAAATAAAGGTCAGAACGTGACAATAGCACTCTCGTCTGAGCATGCCAGAGCACAGAACAACGGATGAATTCACGAACGTGCAACACCCGCTGAATATGACCGGTGTCAGTAAACGTAGACACAAAAAATGTAATACTGAGTCAAGAACGTTCTAGATAATATGTATACAGCCCAACCAGCTCTGCTACGGTGAGCAAAATGGTCAGAGTGAGGTGTTCTCTCATTTGTGTCTGGAAGTATGTAACGGGATTCTTCTGTTGAAGGAGAGGCGGACCAAAACGCAGCGTGGTTATTGTGATACATCTTTAATAAAGATGAAAATAGAACAATATACAAAAAAAAACACCAAGAAAACATGAAGAAAAAAGAAAACAGCCCTATCTGGTGTAACAAACACAAAGACAGGAACAATCACCCACAAAACCCAACACCAAACAGGCTACCTAAATATGGCTCCCAATCAGAGACAATGACTGCCTCTAGAAACATACAAAGCAAACTATGGTCAGGGTGTGACAAAGTAGCTAGAAAGCTAGCCAACGTTAGTCAATTAGCTTTGGGACAAGCATTAGCATTAGCAGGCAAGCTGCAGAAGGGCAAGTAGGCTACAATTCGTTATTGGTTATTATTACTTCAGCCAACTAGCTGAAAAAGTTTGAGAGGTTGTTTATCTAATGTTCCTTCGTTAAGGCTAGCGTTAGTTGTTGATCTTGTTTTTTGTTGACGTGTATAATCAACTGAGGGAGAGAGAGTCTACCTGTTCATGGTTGTTTGATCAATAGGACCGCAAAGTTCACAACTGCAAGACGACTCCCTTGACATTTATATACAGTATTTGCAGACATCCATTCAGGTGTATTTTGTTGGCTTTTGGTGAAGGTGTTCTAACGATCTAAAGTCACACAGTCCAGTTCAAAGTGAATGATGACAGGCCTGTGTGGCAAATGGCTTGTTTGTATAAAGGTTCTACTGTAGCTCTGATTGGCTATAGCGCACCGGTCTGCGTAGACTCCGGTCCTGGACAAGACAGATGTTTTCATTAGGTTTTATTTACTGCAGTTTCTAGTAGTTGTCCAAACACACGGCCGCTTTCCCTGTATATTATTTACATAATATTTTCACAAATGCCTTGATATACGTCATACCCAAATATTCTATTCATTTATGAACATTTGAAATGACCATATCTAAGTGCTCGCTTGTCAAATTATTTTTTTCCAAGTGTCATATTCTTCATTGAACAGATTTTGATATGATTTAATGTTGCAAAAATGTTCCCCTTTAAAGCCAACATGTTTCGGCCTGTAGCCTTCATCAGGGTTTCATACAAAGTATATGGATTTTTTTGGAGGCTAACATCAGCAGGGACACAGACTAACAGCAGCAGGGATACAGACTAACAGCAGCAGGGATACAGACTAACAGCAGCAGGGATACAGACTAACAGCAGCAGGGATACAGACTAACATCAGCAGGGACACAGACTAACAGCAGCAGGGATACAGACTAACAGCAGCAGGGATACAGACTAACAGCAGCAGGGATACAGACTAACATCAGCAGGGATACAAACTAACAGCAGCAGGGATACAGTCTAACAGCAGCAGGGATACAGACTAACAGCAGCAGGGATACAGACTAACAGCAGCAGGGATACAGACTAACAGCAGCAGGGATACAGACTAACAGCAGCAGGGATACAAACTAACACCAGCAGGGATACAAACTAACAGCAGCAGGGATACAGACTAACAGCAGCAGGGATACAGGCTAACAGCAGCAGGGATACAGACTAACACCAGCAGGGATACAGACTAACAGCAGCAGGGATACAGACTAACAGCAGCAGGGATACAGACTAACAGCAGCAGGGATACAGACTAACAGCAGCAGAGATACAGGCTAACATCAGCAGGGATACAAACTAACATCAGCAGGGATACAAACTAACATCAGCAGGGATACAAACTAACAGCAGCAGGGATACAAACTAACAGCAGCAGGGATACAGACTAACAGCAGCAGGGATACAGACTAACAGCAGCAGGGATACAGACTAACAGCAGCAGGGATACAGGCTAACAGCAGCAGGGATACAGACTAACAGCAGCAGGGATACAGGTTAACAGCAGCAGGGATACAGACTAACAGCAGCAGGGATACAGACTAACAGCAGCAGGGATACAGACTAACAGCAGCATGGATACAGTCTAACAGCAGCAGGGATACAGACTAACAGCAACAGGGATACAGGCTAACAGCAGCAGGGATACAGACTAACAGCAGCAGGGATACAGGCTAACATCAGCAGGGATACAAACTAACATCAGCAGGGATACAAACTAACATCAGCAGGGATACAAACTAACAGCAGCAGGGATACAAACTAACAGCAGCAGGGATACAGACTAACAGCAGCAGGGATACAGACTAACAGCAGCAGGGATACAGACTAACAGCAGCAGGGATACAGACTAACAGCAGCAGGGATACAAACTAACAGCAGCAGGGATACAAACTAACAGCAGCAGGGATACAGACTAACAGCAGCAGGGATACAAACTAACAGCAGCAGGGATACAAACTAACAGCAGCAGGGATACAGACTAACAGCAGCAGGGATACAAACTAACAGCAGCAGGGATACAGACTAACAGCAGCAGGGATACAGTCTAACAGCAGAAGGGATACAGTCTAACAGCAGCAGGGATACAGACTAACAGCAGCAGGGATACAGACTAACAGCAGCAGGGATACAGACTAACAGCAGCAGGGATATAGACTAACAGCAGCAGGGATACAGTCTAACAGCAGCAGGGATACAGACTAACAGCAACAGGGATACAGACTAACAGCAGCAGGTGCTGGTGTGTCTGACCTGCTGGTGTGTCTGACCTGCTGGTGTGTCTGACCTGCTGGTGTGTATAATAGGAAAGCGGTGAACTTAGCAGTAGAGGACTAGCAGACCCACCACCCTACCGAGATACACCACCCTACAGAGATACACCACCCTACAGAGACACACCAACCTACAGAGACACACCACCCTACAGAGACACACCACCCTACAGAGACACACCAACCTACAGAGACACACCAACCTACAGAGACACACCACCCTACAGAGACACACCAACCTACAGAGAGACACCACCCTACAGAGACACAACACCCTACAGAGACACACCAACCTACAGAGACACACCAACCTACAGAGACACACCAACCTACAGAGACACACCACCCTACAGAGAGACACCACCCTACAGAGATACAACACCTCAGAGACACACAACCCCAGAGACACACCACCCTACAGAGAAACAGCACCCTACAGAGAGACATCACCCTACAGAGACACACCACCCCAGAGACACACCACCCCAGAGACACACCACACTACAGCTACAGAGAGACACCAACCCAGAGACACACCACCCTACAGAGACACACCACCCTACAGAGACACACCACCCCAGAGGCACACCACCCCAGAGACACACCACCCTACAGAGACACCACCCTACAGAGATACACCACCCCAGACACACACCACCTTACAGACACACCACCCCAGAGAGATATCCCCCAGACACACACCACCCTACCGAGATACACCACCCTACAGAGAAACACCACCCTACAGAGTTACACCACCTCAGAGACACACCACCCCTGAGACACACCACCACACAGAGACACACCACCCCAGAGACACACCAGTCTACAGAGATACACCACCTCAGAGACACACCACCTCAGAGACACACCACCCCAGAGACACACCACCCTACAGAGACACACCACCCCAGAGATACACCACCTCAGAGACACACCACCCCAGAGACACACCACCCCAGAGACACACCACCCCAGAGACACACCACCCCAGAGATACACCACCCCAGAGATACACCACCTCAGAGACACATCACCCCAGAGACACACCACCCTACAGAGAGACACCGCCCTACAGAGACACACCACCCCAGAGACACACCACTCCAGAGACACACCACCCCAGAGACACACCACCCCAGACATACACCACCTCAGAGACACATCACCCCAGAGACACACCACCCTACAGAGAGACACCACCCTACAGAGACACACCACCCCAGAGACACACCACTCCAGAGACACACCACCCTACAGAGACACACCACCCCAGAGACACACCACCCCGGAGATACCTCACCTCAGAGACACATCACCCCAGAGACACACCACCCCAGAGATACATCACCCTACAGAGACACACCACCTCAGAGACACACCACCCCAGACACACACCACACCAGAGACACACCACCCCAGAGATACACCACCTCAGAGACACACCACCCCAGAGACACACCACCCCAGAGACACACCACCCCAGAGACACACCACCCCAGAGATACACCACCCCAGAGATACACCACCTCAGAGACACATCACCCCAGAGACACACCACCCTACAGAGAGACACCGCCCTACAGAGACACACCACCCCAGAGACACACCACTCCAGAGACACACCACCCCAGAGACACACCACCCCAGACATACACCACCTCAGAGACACATCACCCCAGAGACACACCACCCTACAGAGAGACACCACCCTACAGAGACACACCACCCCAGAGACACACCACTCCAGAGACACACCACCCTACAGAGACACACCACCCCAGAGACACACCACCCCGGAGATACCTCACCTCAGAGACACATCACCCCAGAGACACACCACCCCAGAGATACATCACCCTACAGAGACACACCACCTCAGAGACACACCACCCCAGACACACACCACACCAGAGACACACCACCCCAGAGATACACCACCTCAGAGACACACCACCCCAGAGACACACCACCTCAGAGACACACCACCCCAGAGGCACCACCCTACAGAGACACCACCCTACAGAGACATACCACCCTACACAGAGACACCACCCTACAGAGACACCACCCTACAGAGACATACCACCCTACACAGAGACACCAGCCTACAGAGACACCACCCTACAGAGACACCACCCTACAGAGACATACCACCCTACACAGAGACACCACCCTACAGAGACACACCACCCCAGAGAGACACCTTCTAGTAATATAAGTATTAGTAGTGGTAGTGGTGGTAGTATAATTTACAGTAGTAGTAGTAATACTAGTAGTAGTAATAGTAGTAGTAATAGTATTGTTTGTAGTACTATAATTATCAGTAGTGGTAGTGGTGGTAGTAGAATTAGCAGTAGTAGTAGTAGTAGTAATAGTAATAATAGTAATAGCAATAGTAGTAATAATAGTAGTAGTAGTAGTGGTAGTAGTAATAGTAGTAGGATTAGTAGTAGTAATAGTATTGTTTGTAGTGCTATAATTATTAGTAGTGGTAGTGGTGGTAGTAGAATTAGCAGTAGTAGTAGTAGTAATAGTAATAATAGTAGTAGTAGTAGTAGTGGTAGTAGTAATAGTAGTAGGATTAGTAGTAGTAGTAGTAGTAGTAGTAGTAGTAGTGGTAGCAGTAACAGTGGTAGTAGTGGTATTAGTAATAGTAATAGTATTAGTAATGTTCGGAGTACTAGCTAGAGGTTGACTGATTATGATTTTTCAATGCCGAAACCGATAACGATTATTGGATGACCAAAAAAGCAGATACCGATAAATCGGCCTAATTTTTAAATGTATTTGTAATAATGACAATTACAACAATACTGAATGAACACTTATTTTAACTTAATATAATAGATCAATAAAATCAATTTAGCCTCAAATAAATAATGAAACATGTTAAATTTGGTTTAAATAATGCAAAAACAAAGTGTTGGAGAAGAAAGTAAAAGTGCAATATGTGCTATGTAAGAAAGCTAACGTTTAAGTTCCTTGCTCAGAACATGAGAACATATGAAAGCTGGTGGTTCCTTTTAACATGAGTCTTCAATATTCCCAGGTAAGAAGTTTTAGGTTGTGGAATTATAGGACTATTTCCCTCTATATCATTTGTATTTAATTAACCTTTGACTATTGCATGTTCTTATAGGCACTTTAGTATTGCCAGTGTATAGCTTCCGTCCCTCTCCTCGCTCCTCCCTGGGCTCGAACCAGGAACACAACGACAACAGCCACCCTCGAAGCAGAGTTACCCATGCAGGGCAAGGGGAACAACCACTCCAAATCTCAGAGCGAGTGACGTTTGAAACGCTATTAGCGTGCACCCCGCTAACTCGCTAGCCATTTCACTTCGGTTACACCAGCCTAATATCGGGAGTTGATAGGCTTGAAGTCATAAACAGTGCAATGCTTGACGCACAACGAAGACCTGCTGACAAAAAAGCATGAAAGTGCTGTTTGAATGAATGCTTACGAGCCTGCTGCTGCCAACCACCGCTCAGTCAGATACTTGTATGCTTGTATGCTTGTATGCTCAGTCAGATTATATGCAACGCAGGACATGCTAGATAAACTAGTAATATCATCAACCATGTGTAGTTAACTAGTGATTATGATTGATTGATTGATTGTTTTTTACAAGATAAGTTTAATGCTAGCTAGCAACTTACCTTGGCTTACTGCATTCGCGTAACAGGAAGTCTCCTTGTGGAGTGCAACGAGAGGCAGGTGGTTATAGCGTTGGACTAGTTAACTGTAAGGTTGCAAGATTGGATCCCCCGAGCTGACAAGGTGAAAATCTGTCGTTCTGCCCCTGAACGAGGCAGTTAACCCACCGTTCCTAGGCCGTCATTGAAAATAAGAATGTGTTCTTAACTGACTTGCCTAGTTAAATAAAGATTTAAAAAAGGTGTAAACATTAATTTTTTTTACCAATATCCGATTGTTATGAAAACTTGAAATCGTCCCTAATTAATCGGCCATTCCGATTAATCAGCCGACCTCTAGTACTAGCAGTAATAGTAATTAGTAGTACCAGCAAAAGTAGTAGTAGTGGTGGTGGTGGTTGTGGTAGCAGTAGTAGTAGTAGTAATGCTGTATTCACTTAAACATGGAAACTTGATTAATCACACTAGCATCGACAGTGTGAAGTTCAAAGACAGACATTGATCAAATGTACCCCATCCCTTGCCCCTTGCTCTTTGACCCCTTGCCCTTTGCCACTTCCCCACCCCCTGCCCTATACCCCGGTCTTTTTCTACATATGCAGTAACAGGAAACCCCAACAGCAGTAAATCAATCAATCAATCAAATGTATTTATAAAGCCCTTCTTTCATCAGCTGATGTCACAAAGTGCTGTACAGAAACCCAGTCTAAAACCCCAAACAGCAAGCAATGCAGGTATAGATGCACGGTGGCTAGGAACAACTCCATAGAAAGGCCTGAACCTCAGATGCAGCGATCTGTCCTTTCGTCCTACACTGCTCAAGCTGAGGCCCGACGCTCAGAGGAAGAAGAGAACAAAAGGAGAAGAGAGAGAGAGAGAGAGAGAGAGAGAGAGAGAGACGGTCTTCCTTCTCTCGTCGGTGGATGACTTCTGTCTATTTCCTTTCCTATGAATAGTGTAATAGTCTCCAATACAGGAAGAAGACACATCCTGAAACTCAGGGAATCAGCGGGACAGACCCCGGCTTTCTGATTCTTTCTCATTCTCACGGAAGTCACACAGATACAGGAAGGAAAGTCTAGCGCTGTAGACAGGCGTTAGATAATTGGGAGGCCTATAGGTCTTTAAACGGCCTCAAAAGAACCAGTTCTCCTTCAAGGCAACTCTCTTTGTGACTGCCAAGTTGTTGTTGGAAACAGAGGGTCCCTGGTTTTAGCCCACTGAGTGAGAGACGGAAGTCTGTAACACATGAAAACATAACAAAATAAGATAATATTTTCATTAATTCTGGGCATGATCAAAGTTGAGATAAGCATGTGGAACTCAGTTATTGATGTCAGCTTAAATCATTCATTGACGGTGATGGGAAACTTTAGAAAAACATTGGAATTAAGGAGTTAAGTTTATTTAAGTCTGAATACCGATGGCCTTTATACACAGATCAGCACATATCAGCACATATTATACACAGATCAGCACATATTGCGATAGTGACTAGGGCGGGTCATCTAGGTGATTAATGGTTTATGTTGGCCTGGTCTGGTTCCCAATCAGATGCAGCTGTTTATCGTTGTCTCTGATTGGGGATCATATTTAGGTAGCCATTTTCCCCATTGTGATTTGTGGGATCTTGTCTACAGACCACCAGTAGCTTCACGTTTCGTTGGTGCTTTTAATTGTTTATGTTTTGGTGAGTTTCTATTAATTAAAATATGTGGAACTCTACCCACACTGCGCCTTGGTCCAGTCATTATTATGACGAGCGTGACTGCCTTGGTCCATCTCTCCACACGACGTGACAATGTCAGTATGCTCATTTTGATCAGCCAATCATAACACACAAAAATCTAACCTAAAATCTCTGCTCCAATAACAAGTTTATGCATAATATGTATTTTCCCCTCCATTCTGACCAGTGATGTAAAGTACTTAAGTAAAACTACTTTAAAGTACTACTTAATATAAGTCGTTTTTGGGGGGGTATTTGTACTTTACTGTTTATATTTTTGACTACTTTTACTTTTACTCCACTACATTCCTGAAGAAAATAAAGTACTTTTTACTCCATACATTTTCGCTGACAACCTTTCAAAATGTAATGAGTACTTTTGGTTTGGTTTTGGACAAGAAAATGGTCCAATTCATGCACTTATCAAGAGAACATCCCTGGTCATCCCTACTGCCTCTGATCTGGAGGACTCACTAAACAGAGAACATCCCTGGTCGTCCCTACTGCCTCTGATCTGGAGGACTCACTAAACAGAGAACATCCCTGGTCATCCCTACTGCCTCTGATCTGGAGGACTCACTAAACAGAGAACATCCCTGGTCATCCCTACTGTCTCTGATCTGGAGGACTCACTAAACAGAGAACATCCCTGGTCATCCCTACTGCCTCCGATCTGGAGGACTCACTGAACAGAGAACATCCCTGGTCATCCCTACTGCCTCTGATCTGGAGGACTCACTAAACAGAGAACATCCCTGGTCATCCCTACTGCCTCTGATCTGGAGGACTCACTAAACAGAGAACATCCCTGGTCATCCCTACTGCCTCCGATCTGGAGGACTCACTGAACAGAGAACATCCCTGGTCATCCCTACTGCCTCTGATCTGGAGGACTCACTAAACAGAGAACATCCCTGGTCATCTACTGCCTCTGATCAGGAGGACTCACTAAACACATATGCTGTAAATGATGTCTGAATGTTGGAGTGTGCCTCTGGATGTCCGTAAATACATAAAAAAAGAAACAAGAAAACAGTGCCATCTGGTTTGCTTAGTAGAAGGAATTTGAAATTATTTATACTTTTACTAATGGTACTTAGGTATATTTCAGCAATCACTTTGACTTTTATACTTAAGTATATTTTCAAACAAATACTTGTAGACTTTTACTCAAGTAGTATTTTACTGGGTGACTTTTTACTTTTCTATTTTAAGGTATCTTTACTTTTACTCAAGTATGACAATTTTGGTACATTTTCCCACCACTGATTCTAATCATAAAGTATGCATTTAAAAAAGCATCCGATCGAGTGGTCAATATGATATGACAACTAATAACGGTTTAATAACATAGCTAATAACATACGCTCAGGACGTTAGAATCACAACCTGATTGAAAACCATAACACCTGAAACCGCTGATTACATCTGGGTTTTTGAAAAGTTACCTACTAATGTAGTATCTTATCTTACAGGGTAGGTGTCAGTAGTGTTAATGTACTCTCTAACTGTGGTATGGGTAGGTGTCAGTAGTGTTAATGTGCTCTCTAACTGGGCTATGGGTAGGTGTCAGTAGTGTTAATGTGCTCTCTAACTGGGCTATGGGTAGGTGTCAGTAGTGTTAATGTGCTCTCTAACAGGGCTATGGGTAGGTGTCAGTAGTGTTAATGTGCTCTCTAACTGTGGTATGGGTAGGTGTCAGTAGTGTTAATGTACTCTCTAACTGTGGTATGGGTAGGTGTCAGTAGTGTTAATGTACTCTCTAACTGTGGTGTCAGTAGTGTTATTGTGCTCTCTAACTGTGGTGTCAGTAGTGTTAATGTGCTCTCTAACTGTGGTACGGATAGGTGTCAGTAGTGTTAATGTGCTCTCTAACTGTGGTATGGTTAGGAGTCAGTAGTGTTATTGTGCTCTCTAACTGTGGTATGGGTAGGTGTCAGTAGTGTTAATGTACTCTCTAACTGTGGTACGGATAGGTGTCAGTAGTGTTAATGTGCTCTCTAACTGTGGTATGGTTAGGAGTCAGTAGTGTTATTGTGCTCTCTAACTGTGGTATGGGTAGGTGTCAGTAGTGTTAATGTACTCTCTAACTGTGGTATGGGTAGGTGTCAGTAGTGTGAATGTGCTCTCTAACTGTGGTATGGGTAGGTGTCAGTAGTATTAATGTGCTCTCTAACAGGGCTAGGGGTAGGTGTCAGTAGTGTTATTGTACTCTCTAACTGTGGTATGGGTAGGTGTCAGTAGTGTGAATGTGCTCTCTAACTGTGGTATGGGTAGGTGTCAGTAGTATTAATGTGCTCTCTAACAGGGCTAGGGGTAGGTGTCAGTAGTGTTAATGTGCTCTCTAACTGGGCTATGGGTATGTGTCAGTAGTGTTAATGTGCTCTCTAACTGGGCTATGGGTAGGTGTCAGTAGTGTTAATGTGCTCTCTAACTGGGCTATGGGTAGGTGTCAGTAGTGTTAAAGTGCTCTCTAACTGGGCTATGGGTAGGTGTCAGTAGTGTTAATGTGCTCTCTAACAGGGCTATGGGTAGGTGTCAGTAGTGTTAATGTGCTCTCTAACTGTGGTATGGGTAGGTGTCAGTAGTGTTAATGTACTCTCTAACTGTGGTATGGGTAGGTGTCAGTAGTGTTAATGTACTCTCTAACTGTGGTGTCAGTAGTGTTATTGTGCTCTCTAACTGTGGTGTCAGTAGTGTTAATGTGCTCTCTAACTGTGGTACGGATAGGTGTCAGTAGTGTTAATGTGCTCTCTAACTGTGGTATGGTTAGGAGTCAGTAGTGTTATTGTGCTCTCTAACTGTGGTATGGGTAGGTGTCAGTAGTGTTAATGTACTCTCTAACTGTGGTATGGGTAGGTGTCAGTAGTGTTAATGTGCTCTCTAACTGTGGTATGGGTAGGAGTCAGTAGTGTTATTGTGCTCTCTAACTGTGGTATGGGTAGGTGTCAGTAGTGTTAATGTACTCTCTAACTGTGGTATGGGTAGGTGTCAGTAGTGTTAATGTGCTCTCTAACTGTGGTATGGGTAGGAGTCAGTAGTGTTATTGTGCTCTCTAACTGTGGTATGGGTAGGTGTCAGTAGTGTTAATGTACTCTCTAACTGTGGTATGGGTAGGTGTCAGTAGTGTTAATGTACTCTCTAACTGTGGTATGGGTAGGTGTCAGTAGTGTGAATGTGCTCTCTAACTGTGGTATGGGTAGGTGTCAGTAGTATTAATGTGCTCTCTAACAGGGCTAGGGGTAGGTGTCAGTAGTGTTATTGTGCTCTCTAACTGTGGTGTCAGTAGTGTTAATGAACTCTCTAACAGGGCTATGGGTAGGTGTCAGTAGTGTGAATGTACACTCTAACTGTGGTATGGGTAGGTGTCAGTAGTGTTATTGTGCTCTCTAACTGTGGTATGTGTAGGTGTCAGTAGTGTTAATGTGCTCTCCAACTGTGGTATGGGTAGGTGTCAGTAGTGTTAATGTGCTCTCTAACTGTGGTATGGGTAGGTGTCAGTAGTGTTAATGTGCTCTCTAACAGGGCTATGGGTAGGTGTCAGTAGTGTTAATGTGCTCTCTAACTGTGGTATGGGTAGGTGTCAGTAATGTTAATGTACTCTCTAACTGTGGTATGGTAGGTGTCAGTAGTGTTAATGTGCTCTCTAACAGGGCTATGGGTAGGTGTCAGTAGTGTTAATGTGCTCTCTAACTGTGGTATGGGTAGGTGTCAGTAATGTTAATGTACTCTCTAACTGTGGTATGGTAGGTGTCAGTAGTGTTAATGTGCTCTCTAACTGTGGTATTGGTAGGTGTCAGTAGTGTTAATGTGCTCTCTAACTGGGCTATGGGTATGTGTCAGTAGTGTTAATGTGCTCTCTAACTGGGCTATGGGTAGGTGTCAGTAGTGTTAATGTGCTCTCTAACTGGGCTATGGGTAGGTGTCAGTAGTGTTAAAGTGCTCTCTAACTGGGCTATGGGTAGGTGTCAGTAGTGTTAATGTGCTCTCTAACTGGGCTATGGGTAGGTATCAGTAGTGTTAAAGTGCTCTCTAACTGGGCTATGGGTAGGTGTCAGTAGTGTTAATGTGCTCTCTAACTGGGCTATGGGTAGGTGTCAGTAGTGTTAATGTGCTCTCTAACTGGGCTATGGGTAGGTGTCAGTAGTGTTAATGTGCTCTCTAACTGGGCTATGGGTAGGTGTCAGTAGTGTTAATGTGCTCTCTAACTGTGGTATGGGTAGGTGTCAGTAGTGTTAATGTGCTCTCTAACTGTGGTATGGGTAGGTGTCAGTAGTGTTAATGTGCTCTCTAACTGTGGTATGGGTAGGTGTCAGTAATGTTAATGTACTCTCTAACTGTGGTATGGTAGGTGTCAGTAGTGTTAATGTGCTCTCTAACTGTGGTATGGGTAGGTGTCAGTAGTGTTAATGTACTCTCTAACAGGGCTATGGGTAGGTGTCAGTAGTGTTAATGTGCTCTCTAACTGTGGTATTGGTAGGTGTCAGTAGTGTTAATGTGCTCTCTAACTGGGCTATGGGTATGTGTCAGTAGTGTTAATGTGCTCTCTAACTGGGCTATGGGTAGGTGTCAGTAGTGTTAATGTGCTCTCTAACTGGGCTATGGGTAGGTGTCAGTAGTGTTAATGTGCTCTATAACTGGGCTATGGGTAGGTGTCAGTAGTGTTAATGTGCTCTCTAACTGGGCTATGGGTAGGTGTCAGTAGTGTTAATGTGCTCTCTAACTGGGCTATGGGTAGGTGTCAGTAGTGTTAAAGTGCTCTCTAACTGGGCTATGGGTAGGTGTCAGTAGTGTTAATGTGCTCTCTAACTGGGCTATGGGTAGGTGTCAGTAGTGTTAATGTGCTCTCTAACTGGGCTATGGGTAGGTGTCAGTAGTGTTAATGTGCTCTCTAACTGGGCTATGGGTAGGTGTCAGTAGTGTTAATGTGCTCTCTAACTGTGGTATTGGTAGGTGTCAGTAGTGTTAATGTGCTCTCTAACTGTGGTATGGGTAGGTGTCAGTAGTGTTAATGTGCTCTCTAACTGTGGTATGGGTAGGTGTCAGTAGTGTCAATGTGCTCTCTAACTGGGCTATGGGTAGGTGTCAGTAGTGTTAATGTACTCTCTAACTGGGCTATGGGTAGGTGTCAGTCTTGTTGCTCTAGATCATGTTGCTACGTGAGTACGGTGTACGATGCGGTGATGTTGGGGTAAAATTATCGAAATAAAATGAGTCCATTTGCCAAATACCATATGAGAATGATAACAAAGCTTTAAAGAACAAAGGAACATTAAAAACATGAGCAGTGCCTTGACTGAAAATAAAATATATCACCCTCTCTTTAACCATATATCACCCCGATCACCCTCTCGTTAACAACGATGACCCTGACCATTCAAAGCCTGCAACCCAAATGGCAGCCTTTTCCCTTCTGTACATAGTGGACTACATTCACCCAGAGCCGTAAGGGTCTTCTAAAGTAGTGCACTATATAGGGAACAGTGTTCCATTTGGGTTGCAACCCCTAAAACATCCCTAATGGACCTTCAAGCCTAACTGAATATTCCCCATTAGTTCTTGGTCATTCACCAGGAAAGGGGCCCAATGTGTTTTGGAGGAAAAGTGAATAGCTCCTCTCTGATCTCCGGTCAGTATCTCAAATGGCACCCCCATCCACTACAGAGTGCACTACTTTAGAACAGAGTCCAGGGACCTCTGGTCAAGAGTAGTGTACTACGTAGGGAATAGCACGCCATTTGAGGTGCACGACCGTGCTCTTTGGTTGGCCACCTCGCCTCCGTAAAACAACACCAGACCTTCTCTGAGACTTTGATCAGTCGGCTCCGTGAAAGATCTCGTTCCACCCTTTAGCGTTTTAAGCTGAAATGGTCGAAACCTACATGCTGTCGTAAAAGATCCAGGAAGGACATCCCGTGGATCGAACATGTCTGGCCTCCAACCGACCCCCAGCCCCCCCTGCCCCCCAGCTCTCGGGTCTAAATTTTCCACAGGGCCAGGCTTCTCTGTACCCCCCCCCCCCCCCTGTACACCAGACCCCCTCAGCACCTAAACCTCTCCGCCGAACCTTATCCTCAATCCCTCATAGACCCTCCAGCCCCCCCCCCCCCCCCCCCCCCCAGCCAGCCCTCCATACCCCCCAGGTCTAAATCACTCCATAGGTCTGGTCCCCTAGCACCTCTCCTCTGTACACCAGACCGCCAACCACCCAGGCCAGCCATACCCCCAGGTCTAAATCACCCCTTGGAGACCTGCTGTGGGTTAGAGGGGGTTGGATGACAGGTTAAAGCCCCTGAGGCCTAATGTTTGACTTAAGACAGCCAGGGGAGACACTGGACGACGCGAGCCTGCCTGCATGGTGTCCTGATAGATAGATTTCTTACCAGGAATGCCACCAATTGAATTACTGCCATGGCAGTGTGTGTGTGCTTGTGCGTGTGTGCTTTTGTGTGGCAGGTAGCCTAGTGGTTAGAGCTGTTGGACTAGTAACCGAAAGGTTGCTGTATCAAAGCCCCGAGCTGACAAGGTAAAAATCTGTCGATCTGCCCCCTGAACAAGGGAGTTAACCCACTGTTCCTAGGCCGTCATTGTAAATAAAAAATTGTTCTTAACTGACTTGACTAGTTAAATACATTTTTTAAAAGTGTGTGTGTGCGCCTATGTGCCGCGATGACCTGGACAGTGACGGATGACGCAGGGACCTGGGATGAAGTGAGAAAGACATGAAAGATCCTTGATATGATGGGTTCAGAGAGCCTCTCGGCCTCCTTGATATGACGGGTTCAGAGAGCCTCTCGGTCTCCTTGATATGATGGGTTCAGAGAGCCTCTCGCCCTCCTTGGGTTCAGAGAGCCTCTCGGCCTCCTTGATATGACGGGTTCAGAGAGCCTCTCGGCCTCCTTGGGTTCAGAGAGCCTCTCGGCCTCCTTGGGTTCAGAGAGCCTCTCGGCCTCCTTGGGTTCAGAGAGCCTCTCGGCCTCCTTGGGTTCAGAGAGCCTCTCGGCCTCCTTGGGTTCAGAGAGCCTCTCGGCCTCCTTGGGTTCAGAGAGCCTCTCGGTCTCTTTGGGTTCAGAGAGCCTCTCGGCCTCCTTGGGTTCAGAGAGCCTCTCGGTCTCCTTGGGTTCAGAGAGCCTCTCGGTCTCCTTGGGTTCAGAGAGCCTCTCGGCCTCCTTGTGTTCAGAGAGCCTTTCGGCCTCCTTGGGTTCAGAGAGCCTCTCGGTCTCCTTGGGTTCAGAGAGCCTCTCGGCCTCCTTGATATGACGGGTTCAGAGATCCTCTCGGCCTCCTTGGGTTCAGAGATCCTCTCGGCCTCCTTGGGTTCAGAGATCCTATCGGTCTCCTTGATATGACAGGTTCAGAGATCCTCTCGGCCTCCTTGGGTTCAGAGAGCCTCTCGGCCTCCTTGGGTTCAGAGGTCCTCTCGGCCTCCTTGATATGACAGGTTCATTGATCCTCTCGGCCTCCTTGGGTTCAGAGAGCCTCTCGGTCTCCTTGGGTTCAGAGAGCCTCTCGGCCTCCTTGGGTTCAGAGATCCTCTCGGCCTCCTTGGGTTCAGAGAGCCTCTCAGTCTCCTTGGGTTCAGAGAGCCTCTCGGCCTCCTTGATATGACAGGTTCAGAGAGCCTCTCGGTCTCCTTAAAATGACGGGTTCAGAGAGCCTCTCGGTCTCCTTAAAATGACAGGTTCAGAGAGCCTCTCGGTCTCCTTGATATGATGGGTTCAAAGAGCCTCTCAGTCTCCTTGATATGATGGGTTCAGAGAGCCTCTCGGTCTCCTTGGGTTCAGAGAGACTCTCGGTCTCCTTAAAATGAAAGTGGAGCAGAGGTGTGTGTGTGTGTGTGTGTGAGTGTGTATGTGTGTGAGAGTGTGTGAGTTTGTGTGTGTGGCTGTATGGTGATGGTGGTTGTGCCACAGTGTGTAAGCACACACTAACCCAGCATCAATAACCCATGTTATTTCAATAGATTCTCCGGTGTTTTTGTGGAGTAGCTTTCCATATTGAAAAAAAAATCTTGGAAAATCCCCATATATTTCATTATGGGTGGTTGAGTAACCAACCACCTCTTAATCTGAGTAAATATTTGTATATTGTGCATATAAAATAGCCAGGGAAAACAAAAAAACAAAAAACTTCTCTAGTTTTAGTTGGAGTGTTAAGAGTTACAGTGTTGACTTATTGTAGGCCTGTGCTGTACACTACTGAGCCAATGATGGATGGATAATTAATAGATTTTTTACGACCAAATATATTATATAAAAAAATAAAAAAAACGTTGTTAATTACTATACTAAATACAGCTTGACTGTTGCCGAACTGTAATGGAGGAGAATAACTCTGTCCCTGTTTTCCTTCCATCACTGAGAGTTCCTCCCGTTCTAGATGGATGGCTTCTGAGGAACGTATATAGATATTCTACTCACCCCGGGTCCAGTGTGTTGGGGTTAGAGTTCAGGAGTGTTTTGTGTGTGTGTGTGTGTGTGTTGTTGTGCGTGCCCATGTGTGTGTCAGATTGTGTGTGTATACTGTATATGCATGAGTGTGTGTGTGTTGGAACGTCAACAAACTCTGAGTTCTATTGAGTGACATGTAACCACGTTGGATAAATCAACCAATAGGGGAGATTCATTACTCCACTGTGTAAAGAAACTTCCCAGAATTCCTGTTGTGAGCAAGCAGAAGAGTTGAAACACCTGCTGAGCAAGTAGAGGAGATTAAACTGTATTGTTGTCACCTTAGAAAGTAAAATGTCCTGGTCAAGGCATATTGATAAAAAAATAAATATATAATTTCATTTATTTATTTCACCTTTATTTAACCAGGTAAGCCAGTTGAGAACAAGTTCTCATTTACAACTGCGACCTGGCCAAGATAAAGCAAAGCAGTGTGACACAAACAACAACACAGAGTTACACATAAACAAATGTACAGTCAATAACACAATAGAACAATCTATATACAGTGTGTGCAAATGTAGTAAGATTAGGGAGGTAAGGCAATAAATAGGCCATAGTGGCGAACTAGTTACAATTTAGATTTAACACTGGAGTGATAGATGTACAGATGATGATGTGCAAGTAGAGATACTGGTGTGCAAAATATTATTTTTAAATAACAATATGGGGATGAGGTAGTTGGGTGTGTTATTTACAGATGGGCTGTGTACAGGTACAGTGATCGGTAAGCTGCTCAGACATCTGATGCTTAAACTCAGAGAGATATAAGTCTCCAGCTTCAGTGATTTTTGTAATTCGTTCCAGTCATTGGCAGCAGAGAACTGGAAGGAGAGGCGGCCAAAGGAGGTATTGGCTTTGGGGATGACCAGTGGCTGTCCTCGCTACATACGGCGTTGCTATGGTGACTAGTGAAACATACCTGTTGGAGCGCGTGCTACGGGTGGGTGCTGTTATGGTGACCAGTGAGATATACCTGCTGGAGCGCGTGCTACGGGTGGGCGTTGCTATGGTGACCAGTAAAATATACCTGCTGGAGCGCGTGCTACGGGTGGGCGCTGCTATGGTGACCAGTGAGATATACCTGCTGGAGCGCGTGCTACGGGTGGGCGCTGCTAGGGTGACCAGTGAAATATACCTCCTGGAGCGCGTGCTACGGGTGGGCGCTGCTATGGTGACCAGTGAGCTGAGATAAGGTGGGGCTTTACCTAGCAAAGACTTATAGATGACCTGGAGCCAGTGGGTCATATAATATGTAGCGAGGGCCAGCCAACGAGAGCGTACAGGTCGCAGTGGTGGGCGGTATATGGGGCTTGGTGACAAAAACGAATGGCACTGTGATAGACTGTATCCAATTTGCTGAGTAGAGTGTTGGAGGCTATTTTGTAAACGACATCGCCGAAGTCAAGAATCACTAGGAGAGTCAATTTTACGAGGGAATGTTTGGCAGCATGAGTGAAGGATGCTTTGTTGCGAAACAGGAAGCCGATTCAAGATTTCATTTTGTATTGGAGCGTCTGGAAGGTGAGTCTGGTTGGAGAGTTTACAGTCTAACCAGACACCTAGGTATTTGTAGTTGTCCACAGTCAGAACTGCCCAGAGTAGTGATGCTAGGCGGGCAGGCAGGTGCGGGCAGTGATCGATTGAATAGTATGCTTTTAGTTTTACTAGCATTTAAAAGCAGTGGGCGGTCACAGAAGGAGTGTTGTATGGCATTGAAGCTCGTTTGGAGGTTTGTTAAAACCTCTTTGGGCTGCAATCCCGTTAACAGGATGATATGACAACAGCCAGCGAAAGTGCAAGGCGCCAATTTCAAAACAACAGAAATCTCATAAGTAAAATTCCTCAAACATACACTGTGGTGTTAATCCCACCACAGTGTCCGATTTCAAATATGCTTTTCAGCGAAAGCACCACAAATGATTATGTTAGGTCACCACCAAGCCACAGAATAAACATTTCCAGACAAAGGGAGGAGTCACAAAAAGCACAAATAGAGATAAAAATTAATCACTAACCTTTGATGATCTTCATCAGATGACACTCATAGGACCTCATGTTACACTATACATGTATGTTTTGTTTGATAAAGTTCATATTTATATCCAAAAACCTGAGTTTAGCGCTTTACATTAACTAGTTCCAGAAACATCCAGTGATTTTGCCACATCGATTCAACAGAAATACTCATCAGAAATGTAGATGATAATACAAGTTATCCACATGGAATTATAGATATACCTCACCTTAATGCAACCGCTGTGTCAGATTTCAAAAAAACTTTACGGAAAAAGCAAACCATGCAATAATCTGAGACGGCGCTCAGAAATATAATATAATTTGTCGCCATTTTGGGGTCAACATAAACCAGAAATTACATGATAAATATTCCCTTACCTTTGATGATCTTCATCAGAATGCACTCCCAGGAATCCCAGGTCCACAATAAATGCTTAATTTGTTCGATAATATCCGTTATTTATGTCCAATTAGCTACTTTTGTTAGTGCGTTTGGTACACCTATCCAAACACTGGTGCTGGTCGACCATTTCTTCGGACAAAAACTTGAAACATTTCAAACTAAGTACAGAATCAATCATTAGGATGTTTTTAACATAAATCTTCAATAAAGTTCCAACCAGAGAATTTGTGTCTTGAGGAGGAACGGAACGCAGGAAGATATCATGTGCTATGCGCGTGACCAGGAAATGTCTCTCTGCCAGTAAGCTGACTCATTCCCCTCCCAATGTGATTTCAATAGGGAAAGGGTTGAAAATATACCAACCTCAAATTTATCACTTCCTGTTTGGATTTCTTCTCAGGTTTTTTGCCTGCCATATGAGTTATGTTATATTCACAGACATCATTCAAACATTTGTAAAAACTTCAGAGTGTTTCCTATCCAATTTTCTATCCAGAGTGTTTTTCTATACTAATAATAATATGCATATATTAGCAACTGAGACTGGGGAGCAGGCCGTTTACTCTGGGCACCTCTGGGCACCATTCATCCAAGCTACTCAATAGTGCCCCTGCAGCCATAAGAAGTTTTAACACAGTGTCCAAGGAAGGGCCAGATGTATACAGAATGGTGTCGTCTGCGTAGAGGTGGATCAGAGAATCACCGGCAGCAAGAGCGACATCATTTATGTATACAGAGAAAAGAGTCGGTCCGAGAATTGAACCCTGTGGCACCCCCATAGAGACTGCCAGAGGTCCGGACAACAGGCCCTCCGTTTTGACACACTGAACTCTATTTGAGAAGTAGTTGGTGAACCAGGCGAGGCAGTCATTTGAGAAACCAAGGCCATTTAGTCTGTCGATAAGAATGCGGTGATTGACAGAGTTGAAGGCTTTGGCCAGGTCGATGAAACGGATGCACAGTACTGTCTTTTATTTGGTATTGTTTAGGACCTTGAGAGTGGCTGAGGTGCACCCATGACCAGCTCGGAAACCAGATTGCAAAGCGGAGAAGGTACGGTGGGATTCGAAATGGTTGGTGATCTGTTTGTTAACTTGGCTTTCGAAGACCTTAGAAAGGCAGGGCAGGATGAATATAGGTCTGTAACAATTTGGGTCTAGAGTGTCTCCTCCTTTGAAGAGGGGGATAACCGCGGCAGATTTCCAATCTTTTGGGATCTCAGAAGATATGAAATAGAGGTTGAACAGTCTAGTAATAGGGGTTGCAATTTCGGCGGATCATTTTAGAAAGAGAGGGTCCAGATTGTCTAGCCCAGCGGATTTGTAGGGATCCAGATTTTGCAGCTCTTTCAGAACATCAGCTATCTGGATTTGGGTGAAGGAGAAGTGGGGGGGGGGGGGGGGGGGGGGGGGTTCCTAGCCTCAGTGCAGTGGGCAGCTGGGAGGAGGTGCTCTTATTCTCCATGGACTTTACAGTGTCCCAAAACGTTTTGGAATTAGTGCTACAGGATGCAAAATTCTGTTTGAAAAACTAGCCTTAGCTTTCCTAACTATGTATTGTATTGTGATTCCTGACTTCCCTGAAAAGTTGCATATCGCAGCGGGCTATTCGATGCTAATGCAGTACGCCACAAGGTGTTTTTGTGCTGGTCAAGGGCAGTCAAGTCTGGAGTGAAGCAAGGGCTATATCTGTTCCTGGTTCTACATTTTTTGTATGTGGCGTGCTTATTTAAGATGGTGAGGAAAGCACTTTTAAAGAACATCCAGGCATCCTCTACTGATGGGATGAGGTCAATATCCTTCCAGGATAATCGATTAGAAAAGCCTGCTCGCTGAAGTGTTTTAAAGGAAGGAGCGTTTGACAGTGATGAGGGGTGGTCGTTTGACCGCGGGCCCATTACGGACGCGGTCAAATTGCTGTAAAGATGGGGGTATCTGTTTGTGATAAAGAGATGCTCAGCATTTTTAACACCACAGTTGACCAAACAAGTCCTGCAGGCTCTAGTTTTATCTAATCTAGGGCTAATGTCAACATCATGTCAGTCCCCCTTCGGGCTCAATGTAGAGGAGACATTTTTTGTATCAATTCTCGTTTTTTTATATATATTAAAAACACACGCACACACACACACACACACACACACACACGCACACACACACACGCACGCACGCACGCACGCACGCACGCACGCACGCACGCACACACACACACACACACACACACACACACACACACACACACACACACACACACACACACACACACACACACACACACACACACACACAGACACACACACACACACACACACACACACACACACGCACACTTTTATTCTTTGGTTGCATTGTATAGTTTTATGTGTCTTTAGTTGTCATTTTTTTTTATACAGCAAGTTTGGAATGTAAATGTTTTTACATGTACAGTATGTCAATTGTAAAGTATTTTTGTAAAGCAGTTTTGTCTGTAATGTCTGTTTCGTTATGTGTCAGATCCCAGTAAGACTAGTTTTCACCATCCTTAATTAAATCCTCGTATCTCGTAGTGAGGGGGGGGGGGGGGGGGGAGCTACTGGTGCTCATTCCTATCCCTGTGTGTGTGTGTGTGTTTGGTGTGTGTGTTTTTGGTGTGTGTTTGCGTGTGTTTTCATGTTTGTGCATTCATGCTTGCACGTGTGTGTCAGTTAACGTCACTGTCACTGAAACTAATGATTCCACTGATACCACAGCAACCCTAACCCTAACCCTAACCCTATGACGTGACCTTGTCCTTGTTTCAGTCAACCAATACCCTGCCGTTCTACAATCAGGGATTTCAAAGCACAGCCTTGGCTTCCAAATACTGAGGCACTGCTGAAGGAATGTTGAAGAAATGCTTGACCACAAGGAGTGAAACACATGGAGAAAACCCACTTCCATCACAACACATCTACCCTATTCCCTTTGTGGAGCACTACTTTTCCCATAGGGTTGTGGTCAAAAGTAGTGCACTACTTTTCCCATAGGGTTGTGGTCAAAAGTAGTGCACTACTTTTCCCATAGGGTTCTGGTCAAAAATAGTGCACTACTTTTCCCATAGGGTTGTGGTCAAAAGTAGAGGACTACTTTTCCCATAGGGTTCTGGACAGAAGTAGAAGACTACTTTTGCCATAGGGTTGTGGTCAAAAGTAGTGCACTACTTTTCCCATAGGGTTCTGGTCAAAAATAGTGCACTACTTTTCCCATAGGGCTGTGGTCAAAAGTAGTGCACTACTTTTCCCATAGGGTTCTGGACAAAAGTAGAGGACTACTATTCCCATAGGGTTGTGGTCAAAAGTAGTGCACTACTTTTCCCATAGCGTTGTGGTCAAAAGTAGTGCACTACTTTTCCCATAGGGTTGTGGTCAAAAGTAGTGCACTACTTTTCCCATAGGGTTCTGGAAAAAAGTAGAGGACTACTTTTCCTATAGGGTTGTGGTCAAAAGTAGTGCACTACTTTTCCCATAGCGTTGTGGTCAAAAGTAGTGCACTACTTTTCCCATAGGGCTGTGGTCAAAAGTAGTGCACTACTTTTCCCATAGGGTTTTGGTCAAAAGTAGTGCACTACTTTTCCCATAGGGTTCTGGTCAAAAGTAGTGCACTACTTTTCCCATAGGGTTCTGGTCAAAAGTAGTGCACTACTTTTCCCATAGGGTTCTGGTCAAAAGTAGTGCACTATATAAGGAATAGGGTGTCATTTGGGACGTATCCATCACCCATTACCTCTCTCAGGTCACAATGGTCAATGGACATTCTCAATAAGAGTACAAATCAATCATGTCCATTTCACATCACACGAAGTTACTAGATGTTACTAGATGTTACTAGATAATACACAATGTTACTAGATGTTACTAGATGTTCCATTTTGGCACCAAAATATATGATCGCCCTGTTTCTAGCTCCTAGTTAACTTTGCAGTTTATACATTTTTAATTTTTTTGTCTTACATTATTTGCTCAGAACATTTCTGGTATCATCTCCTGCAACCGACAAGAACTCCTAAATATTAAATCGGTGGCCACTCACCAAAAATCTGACTTTACCCGGACCTGACACTTTATTTTGGACTACCAAAATGCCTCCTGTACTCCCTGTTCACCCACGACTGTGTGGACAAACACGACTCCAACACCATCATTAAGTTTGCAGATGACACGATGGTGGTAGGCCTGATCACCAACGATGATGAGACAGCCTATAGGGAGGAGGTCAGAGATCGGGCAGTGTGGTGCCAGAACAACAACCTACCCCTCAACGTAGTAATGGAGCATATTGAGAGCTTGAAGTTCCTTGGCGTCCACATCACCAAGCGTCTATCATGGTCCAAACACACAACAACAATGCCGCTTCCGCCTCAGGAGGCTAAAAGATTTGGCATGGACCCTCAGATCCCCAAAATGTTATACAGCTGCACCATTGAGAGCATCTTGACTGGCTGCATCACCGCTTGGTATGGCAACTGCTTGGCATTCGACTGCAAGCCACTACAGAGGGTAGTGCGTACTGCCCAGTACATCACTGGGGCCCCTGACATCCAGAACCTCTATACCAGGCGGTGTCGGACGAATACCCTGAAAATCTTCAAAGACTCCAGCCACCCAAGTCATGGACTGTTCTCTCTGCTACCCCGCAGCAAGCGGTACCGATGCACCAACTCTGTAACCAACAGGACCCTGAACAGCTTCTACCATTAACCCATAAGACCGCTAAATAGTTAGTCCGGGAGGCTATTTGGTGAATTATTTAACAATCTGCACTGACCCTTTTTTGACTCATCACTTACGCAGCTGCTACTGTTTATTATATGTCACTTTATTCCTAGTGTTACGTGGCTCCCCTTCCTGTTCGGGTGGCTCCCCTTCCTGTTCGGGTGGCTCCCCTTCCTGTTCGGGTGGCTCCCCTTCCTGTTCGGGTGGCTCCCCTTCCTGTTCGGGTGGCTCCCCTTCCTGTTCGGGTGGCGCTCGGCGGTCGTTGTCGCCGGTCTACTAGCTGCCACCGATCCCTTTTTCCCCTTTTCCTTTGGTGGTGTCTAATTGGTTTCACCTGTTCCTTGTTGGGTTTTTTGGGTTGGGGTTGTTTAAGTTCGATTAGCCTGCCTGTGTTTGTGCGGGCTTGTTTGCTGTTATGTCAAGAGGTGTTCCGGTTTATTGTTGGGTTTTTCGCTGTCCGGTGTTTTGTACCAGTTTGTACCTGGGTAGAGTGTTTTACGCCTGTGTTCGGCATATGTACCAGTTTGTACCTGGGTAGAGTGTTTTACGCCTGTGTTTGGCGTTTTGTACCAGTTTGTACTTGGGTAGATTGTTTTAAGCCTGTGTCCGGCGTTTTGTACCAGTTTGTACTTGGGTAGAGTGTTTTACGCCTGTGTTTGGCGTTTTGTACCAGTTTGTACTTGGGTAGATTGTTTTAAGCCTGTGTCCGGCGTTTTGTACCAGTTTGTACTTGGGTAGAGTGTTTTACGCCTGTGTTTGGCGTTTTGTACCAGTTTGTACTTGGGTAGATTGTTTTAAGCCTGTGTCCGGCGTTTTGTACCAGTTTGTACTTGGGTAGAGTGTTTTACGCCTGTGTTCGGCGTCACCCGTTTGTACTCTATTCATGTACATTAAAGCGTTTTTCTCGAATCCTCTGCTCTCTGCGCCTGACTCCACACCCATCACTCTTCGAGCATTACACCTAGTTATA